>NC_140181.1:49927835-50527835 GCF_963971535.1 Notolepis coatsorum | reverse complement strand
AAAGAATGGGTCAGTGCCATGGAGGATGAAATGCAATCACTGAGAGAGAACTGTACATTTACTTTGACCAACTTGCCACAGGGCAAAGTTGCAGTGGGGGGTCGATGGGTGTATACTATCAAGAAAAATGCAGATGGTTCAGAAAAATTTAAGGCACGATATGTTGCTAAAGGCTACAGTCAGAGAAGGGGTGTTGACTATGGAGATAATTTTTCTCCCACAGCCGATCTGACCAGTGTTGATGCAGAAAGCAGCAAAGGAGAATTTGATTTTACATCAGATGGACGTTAAAACTGCCTACCTACATGCACCGATAGATTATGAGATATACAAGGAACAGCCAGAGGGTTATGAACAGACATCTGGCACAGAGACATTGGTGTGTAAATAATAATAATAATAATGGATTGGATTTATATAGCGCTCTTCATGACACCCCAGTGACCCCAGAGCGCTTACAGAGTCCATTATTCATTCATACACAGTCATACCGGTGGTGGTAAGCTGCAATTGCAGCCAGAGCTGCCCTGAGGCAGACTCACGGAAGCGTGGCGAATAATCATCGCCTACGGCCCCTCCGACCACCACCAACATTCATTCACATGCATATGAGGCAAGTAGGTTAAGTGTCTTGCCCAAGGACACAACGGCAGTGGGATGGACATGGGCTTGAGCGGGATTCGAAACACCAACCCTTCGATCATTGGACGACCCGCTCTACCACTGAGCCACGCCGCCCCACAAACTAGAGACGTCACTGTATGGTCTAAAACAGTCTGGCCGGAATTGGAACAACATGTTACATGACTATCTAATTGTGAATGAGTTTGTGCAAAACCCTGCAGATCACTGTGTATATACAAGATAAACTGAACATCAGAAGGTAATCATGATTATATGGGTTGATGATTTGGTTATTGCTGCCAGTAATGAGAATGCAATGAATGTTGTAAAAGAGATGCTCACAAAGACATTTCAGATGAAGGATATGGGCACACTTCCTAGGAATCGAATTTGAACAGTGTGATGGATGTGTGACAATGTCACATAAGCAGTGTGTAAAGAACATGCTAGAGAGGTCTGACATGCAGAACTGTAAACCCAGATCAACACCTTGTGAGCAGGCACTCAATTACACTGAAGGGGCAGGACTAATGAGTGATGTCACCCGGTACAGAGAGGTGGTCGGTAGCGTAATCTATTTTACTATGTACTAGGCCAGATCTTTGTTTCATAGTGAGTAAACTGTCTCAGTATTTTAACAAACCAACTGAGGAACATTGGGCCACTGTCAAGCATGTATTGAGGTTCTTAACACATTGACCGCCGGGGGTTGTGCCCATCTCATACCCCTCTCTGCCACCGGAGATGTTTACCTTCTTTGCAGGGCTATAACATTTTTTATTGTATTGCTATATTGACATTACTATGGCCCATTCAACATCGATTATCTATCGTTCAGGATGTGGGAACGTTATACTTTTTCATTCATACATTGTTGTGTTAATACCTTCGAGAATATAAGTATGTTTTTAATCTTTTCAGCTGTAATTCCAAAAACGGAAGTTATAGGCCCAAACGCATTATGATAGATTATCGATTGCCGTTTCTTTCCCATACACGCTATATTAAAAAATTCAAATGTATATGATCGGTATACATTATGAGTCCAGTTACTTAGGTATGTATTTTAAGGTAGATTTTCTGAAAATAGGTTTGGGGCTCAAGAGATACACATTTCAGTTTGCAGTGGAAATGGTGTTCAGTTCAAAATTACAGTGCATACGAGGTAGTAAGATAAAAATTAGCATAAAACTGACTGAATGAATTAATTTGACAGGAAGTGCCTAAAAATAGGCAGAATAAAAATAGTGCAGCCAAAATACTGATAATTTGTGTCTTAAGATATCAAGATATCAAGCCTCCCTTATATCTCATTTAAATGCCTCATTTAAGCTGTCTTTTGAAGATATTTAGCGAGTTGGCTTCCCTGATGTTTTTGGGCAGTTTGTTCCAGTTATATATCGCATAGCTCCGCTCTGCGTCTACTGCAATACTCTTCCATATCAGTATTAGCACTGAATACATTTTCACATGCACCTTTACACACCTCATCTGCCTGGCCACACCCCCATCCGCTCCTCTACATATGCAGGGGTGTGGCCATACTAACAGCTCCTTCTTTAGTTTTCACCACGGCAAGTGCCTGTATACACCACAGAAAGGAGCTACGATGCAGGAGCTACGTTGACATTATATCTTTGTTTTCTCTCTCACTATTTTCGAGGAAATACAGCGATAATGTCTTCGCCACTGGGGTGTCTAGAAGATGATGATCATTCTGACCTCCTCCGGCATTTTCGTATTAGGGGCTCGCGTCGCTGGCCTAATCCTCACCTGCATTCCTCCAAGCTGCAGTTGGACAGGTATTACCTCCACTCTGCAGACTGCAGTTGGACTTTGCTTGAGAGGCGCTCGGGTGAGTGATGGTTCTTTTTTTCCTTTTTTTTCTTTTTTTTCTTTTCCCCCCTCCTTTTTCTTCCGATTTTCTCCCATCCCAATGTTAGTCGTTATGCCAATTCCCAAATCCCCTTCCTGGTCGCTGCGCACTTACCCCCCACAGTCGGTCTGGGAGAGTGGAGGCTACCACGTGCTTCCTCCGACACACGTCCAGCCAATCAACCGCTTCTTTTCACCTGGCAGCACGGATTCTCACTGAGAGGGCGTAGCGTGTGGAAGGATCACACTATCCCACTTAGATCCTATCCGCGCTTAGCAGGCGCCCCGACCGAACTGTAGGAGTCGCTGTTTACAACGACCCGGACCCACCCCGCCAGCTTCTCCCACCCTCTAATACTGCCAATTGTATTAGTGTGAACGGCCAGCCAAGCTGGTGACAACCCCGGAGCTGTGAGCTGGATTCGAACAGGCAAATCCTGCCGCTCCGGGGTTGGTGACGAACGCAATCTCTGTTACGCCACCTGACCGCCCATGTGAGTGATGGTTTTGATATGCGAGCGCGAGTTGTGTTGCTATGGGGGGAATGGCTACACGACTTACGAAAGCCGGCTCCAGGCTGGTACCCTTTTTGCTCCAGTTCTGGTTTGACGCCCACGCTACATGAGCTCCTCATCGGGAGCTCTATTTGCCTGGGACCGTGTCCGAATCTGCGGTTCAAATCCCCGGATCTCTTGACGAACGGATACTCTCTGTCACAGTGCGAGGCCCCACCTTTCAAGATGAAAGTTACCCAGCGCGAGGGAAGTGGGTTTGGTGTTTCGTTATAAGAATTCCTCCACACTCTAGTCGGCTGCAGCCCATGAGGGAATTGTGCCGGCACCGCTGTGTCTGTTAATCACCGTTCTGAAGACTGTGTTGACTTCTTTCCTCTTCTCTCTTGGGATGAGGAGAGGGACAGATGGCGGCTGTCTGAAGTGTTGGCCTATATTGTGTTCTCTTGTTGTACAGTTTCGGTGATAGCTGCTTGGCTTGCGTTCTAGCTGGGTTGTGCTACCTGTTAGCCAGGTAGCTGTTAGCTACGTCGCTAGCTCTGTACGCTCGCTCGGCTGGGAACGTTAGCCTGATGCTACCAGTTAGCCTGGAGTTAGCTGTTAGCTTATGCTATACCGGTGAACATTAGCCGTGAGAATAGCAGGCCATAACACTCTGACTACGACATCATCTTTGACAGAGGATGTAGTCGGCCCTGCACCATGATCGGCTGTTGGAGGGGGGCGTCTTAGCTTCTTTTGCCCCGCCAGCGAGGACCTTCGTCAACGTGGAGACCAGTGTTGCGGTCCTCTCAGCCTGCGTTCATTGATGCAGGTAAGGGTCCTTTGGACACTTAACGCCTCTTCCTTCCTTCCCTTCTGAATGTTTTGTAATAACTATGTTTTTGTCCAAAACGTATGTTGCTTCACTACATTTGGGGATGCGACATGTGTTGTGTGTGAATTGTCTTGATCGCTGGTATAGCTTTCTCTCTGCCTAGAAAACGGTGTTGTTTTTTACATGAGTAAAAATGTACTGGTTTTGTTGTATGATGAGAAGTTGTGTGTTCATGTAACGTTAGGCAATGTCGTTGAGCTCACAACTGGCTGGGTTAATAACCCTGGAAAGCTATGCATAGTGGCATGTGATCGAGGGGTGAGTCCCTCTCTCAGCTTGTGATGACAATAAACAGGTGGTGTGTTCACATATTAACAGGGCTGTACCTGTTCAACCGAGTCGTATCAGGGGTAAGGTGGTGAGGGGTGGTTTTTCCCCCCGGTTTTGCCCTGGGCCCCCCCCCCCTCCCCTCAAACATGATTTTGTTTACAATATATTGTTTCACTATGTTTGTGGGGATACGGTGTAACCCCTCAGCTTCTGCTGGGGTTGTGCTCCTGCTTAGAGAAGCAATTATTTTCTAGAAAAGATTGTTTGGTCGCTGTCATGTGGACTTAGCAAGGCCTGTGGCCAGTACTTAATCGAGGACTTGTGTCTTCTCTCGTTTTGAAAAACGGTGTACCTCTTACGGTAGTGAGAGTGTACTTTTGCCTTTTTTGTTGTGATGGAGGGTTGTGTGTGTCGTTAAGATCCACAACTGGGTTAGGTGTTGGCCTACAGAAGTCACATGTGTAAGCTCTTGTACCAGGGCCCTTAAAGGGGCCCTCTCTTGGTCTGTGTTTTTCTTCCTTTAGGAAAGGTGTACAAATTCAGATGGCAGGTTCACACATGAGTCTATGTGAAGCTGTTAATTCTTCATGTAGAACGCTATGACTGGTGTCATGGCTCTGCTTTGTCATTGCATCGTATCAGGGGTGAGGGGTCATGAGGGGGTGAACTGGTAAAACCTTCCTCCCCTTTTTCTGATTGGTCAGGGGTCAAAACCTCCTGTCCTTCGGGCTTCCTGTCACGTTGTTGGATCAGTGCGTCACAGGGTAGGGAGGGGGGGGCAGGGAGTTTCCTGGTCCCACGCCATATTGGGCGGTGGGCCACGGAATTACCCCCGCCATAGAGTACGTCACTGGGCGCGTTTCTATTGGTTGTGAGACTTCCATGAGTTATTCAGGCTCCATGTTGTGGACCTCTGTTACAGGGAGTTTCAGAGCCTCCTCCTCAGGGAGTTTCAGAGCCTCCTGTGAGTTCAGACCCTCCCTCTCAGTGAGGGAGCCTCCTCAGAGTTTCAGAGCCTCCTCCTCAGATTGTCAAGGTGAGTAGAACTTAAAAACAACAGTTCTGCTCTGTTGTATGTGTATTGAGCTTGGTGGGTGATGCAACGCAGTAGAGACGATTTGTTCTTCTGCTCTGCTCCCTACTAGTAGTGTGTATATTGGGTCAGAGCCTCCTCCTCAGGGAGTTTCAGAGCCTCCTCCTCAGGGAGTTTCAGAGCGTCCTCGGTGAGTTCAGAGCCTCCCTCTCAGTGAGGGAGCCTCCTCAGAGTTTCAGAGCCTCCTCCTCGGAGAGTCCTAGTCCAATTGTTACATAGCTCAATGTTGCAATATGTCTTTTCAATTTATTGCTCACGTGGGAAGTCTCTCTGGGTGTTCCCCGTCCCCTCCTTTATGGAGCAGGTTGACGGGGTATTGTTTAGGGAGTTCCCTGACTCCTCGCCTGTCTGGTGAGTCATGGGATTCCCCCCGTCATGGGTACGTCGCTCCCCGTCCCCTCTTTTATGGAGCATGGTTGACGGGGTGTTGTTTTCCCTCAGCCGCGTCGTATGGGACCCATGTCCGTATTTGTTTCTGTGAAAAAAGCGGCTTCTTGTCGTTCTCCCAGGCGGCTTGGAGGAACGGTATCTGGGTTCTTGTTAGAATGTCCATTGATATGTTTTGGGTCTCGACGTGTACATAGTGGTGGCCCTGGGTGCTTCTGATAGGAACCACGCATGGGCTTGCGCCCCTTGGTTGCTCATCATTGAAACAGCGTTTTTATGGGGCAACTGGGATGGAGTTTGTCTCTTCCGAGCGCCAGTGTACTAGGCTTATCTCGACGAATTCTCGTTCATATCTGGGGGATGTTAACGGAATAGATCAAAGCATTGGTAGAGGGGTCTCACGCCCTTGGTACGAAGGGGACCGTCTGGGTGGCGCCCTCTATAATGTTTTGGATCGGCACGCGTACCTACCCCCCTCCTGGGACTGGGGATGGCGGCGTGATTAGGGCACGGGACTGATTCTGGTCGTGCCGGACCAGGTCAGTTAACCCGTTGTCCGCCGGGGTGCAGATCTGCTGTTCTGGTACCCTGAGGGACTTGTGCTTTTTTCGGGGGGGGGGGAAATGCCAGGTCGGCCCGGGCGTTGCAGGGTTTGACGTTATGGAGATGTTCATGGTTATGTTACTACGTGTTACCCCTCACTGTTGCTTGGTCCATGTTGTGTTGTACCTTGCGCTGTGCTGACGGAGCCTGGTCCTTCTCCATTCTTTTTCGCCCCTCTCTTCTCCTGCTTAGGCAGGGCTGGGAGGGGGCTGTTAAGGTGGTTCTTGTAGAACTCCTCTGGCATCCCTGTGTACGTCCCGGTCCGCTGGGACTAAGCGTCTGTCTACCACCACAGAGCCAGTGGGACCGAATCCGGCTGTGGTGCCTCCGGCTTGGCCAACCGTCCTTACTGACACAATTGGCAGTGTTAGCGGGTGGGAAGCCGGCGTGAGTGTGCCCCCGCACCTTTCATGACGTCTGCCAATCGTGTCAGCCTTCTCTGCCTCTGCCCCTCTAGAGAGTCAAGTTTTTTTTTGTGGAGGCAGCATACGCCCCTTCCGCCGGGGTGCTGTTTCAGCAGACCCCTTTGGCGCCTGTCTAGTCCGCAGTGCTCCAGGCTCAGGTCGAGTGGCCTGTTGCCTGAATTGAGGGATCGACCTCTTTTGGGGGTCGTCTCCCTGGTGCGCTGCCTGGTCCCGCTGTGGGTGTAGCCTCTTGAGTGCTTTGGGGCGGCGTGCTGTAGGGGGGAAGGGCCTGCTCTTGGATGGGCCCTGTCCGAATACGCTGGCGATGTGGGGGGTGGAGTCACTAGTGACCGCCTGGTGGGGTCTCGATGCTGCGGCGTCGTTGGCCTCTCCAGGCCCCCTTCTCCGGGCGGGTCCAGTCCCTTCCTGGGTCTGGGTCCTCCTTCACGCTCCGCTGCTACGGCCTTGCCACAGGGTTTGGCTTTGCTCTTGACCCCGTGATATTAGGGGTTGTAACGGGGGTTTGTTCCTTTCCGTTCATTCCCTAGTGGCATGTGGGTTGCGCATTTGTGTAGTCGTGGGTAAGTCCCACGGTCTGCTCACCCTGTGCGTTTGAGTTGCTAAACTCCTCTTCGCACAGTCGGATCCGATACCCTCCTGTCCTCCGCTAGGGGGGTCCGGGGGCTCGGGTCCTCCCCAGTTCTGATGGTTGTGGGGGGCCTCAGCGGGTACATCTGTCGAGCTTCCGCTCTGCTCAGCTCCTGTATTGCAGTAGACGCAGAGCGGAGCTATGCGATATATAACGTACGGTTATGTATATAACCATAGTTATATGAGCATAGTGACGCTCTGCCTCGGACTCACTGAGGACCCCGTGGTCTTGCCTTTGTGGTGAAAGACTTGGGAAGGAGTTGTTAGTATGGCCACACCCCTGCTTATATAGAGGAGCGGATGGGGGTGTGGCCAGGCAGATGAGGTGTGTAAAGGTGCATGTGAAAATGTATTCAGTGCTAATACTGATATGGAAGAGTATTGCATTAGACGCAGAGCGTCACTATGCTCATATAACTATGGTTATATACATAGCCGTACGCTTTGGGGCGTTTTCGACCCCTCTTGTGTGGCCAGCAGTAGCACCCCCCCCCCCCCCCCCCCCCCCCCCGAAACGAAAAACAAAGCACAATACCAAGATGTCGCTGTTTTTGACAACATTACAGATCCTACCTTTAAAGTTAGTTTATTTCTTCTTGACAGGCCATCTCTACGTCACAAAACATCTCTCACAACGATGTGTGTCTCTTGTGATAACACCGCATTTACTCTTTAAGTCAGCCCCAGAGGGCTGGTATTCTGTTATGGAGCCACCGCCGCTCCACTCCTCCAATTTACCCTAATGGTTTCACATATACCTTCATTCCCTCAAACAGTCAGTTTGATTTACCTGAGCAATACAGGCAGGCAACTGCGAGAGACATTGACATTCCGCCGGACACGTCCCCGTGCTCGAGAGCCATAAATAATCTGGTGGGTGTGTTCAACAGATAAATGTTTTTTTTTCTGTCATTCTTCCTGTGTGTGGATGGTGACTGGAGCCTGGAGGGGATTTGGAGTAGTTGTGTCATTTCCCACTATCGCTGTTTACTCTCCTCTGCTGCTCAGTCATCCTGCTTTCAGCTCAGAACACGTCTTAGGAGGCTAGGGTAACAGGCTGTAATATGTAGGGATATGAATGGGAGTAAAAATTATGTATAGTAAGCCTGCCGGCTGCCGCACTGGTGTATGCTACCTAGGCAAGTCATAGAAAAGGCAGTGTATGTCGGGTCACAGTCAAACAGTTTGCGGTTGAGCCCTCTTGAGGAGTTGAGGGTCGAGTCTAACGTCACGGTGACCAATTGCAGCCACTCTTATTGTCTGGGACCAAATACGGCCACGCCCCACTCCCAGCAAAAAGTGGGAATCTCTAGAATGGGTTTGGGGCGGCGCTGTATACGGAAGTAGCTCTCAAGATGACGATTAGACAACACTTTTTTGTTGTCAGTAGATGGCAGCATTGGTTTAAAATTAAAGACTGAAAATGTTGAGAACTACAACACTGCATTTCCCAAGAGCGTTAGCACAGGTCGCAGGTCACTGGGATGTGTCTATATTCTCCGACGTGATCTGAACAGCGTTAAACTATTACTGCAACCTCGGTATAGCGACCGAGAATGGCCAACTAATTATCTTAACAAAAGTGCGCTGGTAGCGTTACATATGTTGTCTAAAGGGGGACATATGGTACAATTTAAGATTCTAATGATAATCGGCATATAAAGGACAAGATAAAGCATCGTTAATTTGTAAGAAACCTCAATGAAAACGGCGCAGGGTGCTATTGTTATGAAAATGTGATAGAATCCTATAAAAATGTGGACGCATTTGGCCTACGTTCCGTTAGATGCAACTTGTGATTCACTGAGATTCAAGTTTAAACCAGCGACCCTGAGTGTGATTGGATGGCTGACGTCTTTGTCTGGGCCTCTCGTGATTGAGCAACTGCTCGCACGGATGCGGTTGCCTACAAGATTAGATACGATATTCCTTTATTGATCCCCTTGAGAAAATCCGGGCATCATAGCAGCATGGGGGGGGGGGGGTACAGGTATAGGCAGGGTAATAGTAGAAAGATGTAAAATAGGCAATACAATTAGATCTGAATAAAATATGAGAAAAAGTAAACAGTGTAAACTATAGAATTAACACTGAATATACAAATATGAGACAAATAAACAAAACAAAGGTACAGATGAGGGTCTGTATGCCCCTATTGGCTATATTATCTGTTACAATAAATATAGGCAATAAAGAATTTGAATATATACTGTACTATGAGTAAAAGTAAACAGTATACACAAGGTACCCTAACTGGCATGATATGTCATAATTGTAGTTTGTGCAGGTTTTGGTGGTTAAGAGTCAGACACACTGAGTGCTCAGACATTCCTAATAGTTCTCAAGTTCCGCAGCCGTTAGTTCTCCAGCTGCTGGCAGCAGACCATGCCCACAGTTGTAGAGCCTGATGGCCACTGGCACTATAACCGATGGGTGACCGTAGTTCACATTCACAGGTTGCCACATCAAAAAGTTGTTGATGCCAATGCCTATTCTCTCTATAATATATATATAAATAAATTAAATTAATTATAATCCCATCCAGCCTTTATGCTCAGCTCACTTGTGAGAAAATTACATGGGAACAACTGTGGGGGGAACTGTAGCTTATTGAAGTAAAAGTGATTGACAATTTCAATCAATAATCAATCACTCAATCATCAAAATAACAACCAAAATGAGAACCACTGTACCATATTATTTGCTTAATATAATGAATGCACAGAATATGTCTTGATTCTAGCGGTGCAAAGAGGTATCTACAGCTTACAGAAGTCTCACAGTACACTACACCAGTCACACATGGTACAATGGCAAGACGGTAAGAACGTATATCTTTAGAACTCGTAGAAGTGTTAGCAACATGGCATATACATGTATGTATGATAGTATTAGGGGTGGGGGGAAAAATTGTTAAAAAACATTTTGTGGGCAGCCGGGTAGCGCAGTGGACTAAGCGTCTGTCTACCACCACAGAGCCAGTGGGATCGAATCCGGCTGTGGTGCCTCCGGCTTGGCCAACCGTCCTTACTGACACATTTGGCATTGTTAGCGGGTGGGAAGCCGGCGTGGGTGGGTCCTGGTCGTTGTAAACAGCGACTCTTACAGTTCGGTCGGGGCGCCTGCACAGCAAGGGAAGGATCTGGGAGAGGTAGTGTGACCTTCCACACGTTACACTCTCCCAGTGAGAGTCCGCGCTGCCAAGTGAAAAGAAGCGGTGGGCTGGCTACACATGTGTCGGAGGAAGCATGTGATAGTCTCCGCCCTCCCAGACCGACGGTAGGGGGTAGAGTGCGCAACGACCAGGAAGGGGATTAGGAATTGGCATACCGACTAACATTGGGATGGGAGAAAAACGGAAAAAGAAGGGGGAAAAAGATAATTAAAAAAAAAATACATATTTTGTGTGCCAATATTATATTGGTACAGAGAGGCCAAGTATCGATATTTAAAAAAAATAATGGGGAAAAGTTGTTGTAAGAGCCAAACCTTGAAAAGTAATATTTTTAATATATTTGTATTTTATATATTTAGTTATTGCATAGAAAACTAGCAGTAGTTTAATTTGTAATGCTGTGGTATGCTATAAGCCATATTTATAGTTTAGTTGCGAATTATTCTAAGAATTAACGTTACATGTACTTTAGATGTGTTACTGCGCATGTGTGAGAGTCTTTATATGCCGTGAACTTGTATTGCCTAGTTTGTAGTGAGACAGTGCCCATGCAGTTTGGAAGCACATAACTTTTTGACCGTAGTCCATGATCCTAGTTCGGTCTATATACCCTATGAAGAATGATGTTGTACTTTGTGACTGCCTAAAGAAACTGGAGTCCGTGAGTGTGTACATCATAATTGTGGATACAGATTGGTATTAGCCATTGGACACGAGTCTGAAACCTTTTTGCTGCCTGCACTGAAAATGAAATGTTTTTGTTTGACCATCTTACTGCAATAAAAACATAATTGTAATGAGGTGAACAGACATTACATTATTTTATTGGATAAAATAGATAATTTATTGCAGATGTTAACAAGGTTTTCAGTTAGGGTCATAATTTGTAGTTGAAAAAAGGTAATACCGTACATCACAATATAAATACATCTGTATACCATTCTGCCCTTAGATTTATCACTGGTGACAGTTATGGTACCCATCATTGTATCCTATATGATAAAGTCAGTGCCGTCTGGGAGAAATGTGAGGCCCTGTGCAAGATTTCAATGTGAGGCCCCCTAAAGGCAAAAAAAAAAACTTTTATCAATTAATACATTTTTTTTTCTTTCTTTTTTTGCATACAGTCAACGTATTCTTAAATAATAGCACAGATAGCTAGCCCACAGGCCACAGCGAACACAGATAGCTAGCCCACAGCCAACACAGGTAGAGAGAGAGAGAGAGAGAGAGAAGACTACCTCTCGAATGACAACCTTGTTAGCTTTCTGTATCATAACGTTAGCTTTCTGTATCATAACGTTAGCTTTCTGTATCATAACGTTAGCTTTCTGCATCATAACGTTAGCTTTCTGCATCATAATGTTAGCCTTCTGTATCATAACGTTAGCTTTCTGCATCATAACATTAGCTTTCTGTATCATAACGTTAGCTTTCTGTATCATAACATTAGCTTATACTCTGGACTGGATTGATAGCAGGGCTAGTAGAGCCAGCTAGGCTACTGCAGGTCTTCCAGCTCTTGGCTAATTGCTAACAGAGCCAGCTAGGCTAGGCTACTGCTAACAAAGCGGAGGACAAATTCACAAAAGTTCCCAAAACAGGATAAGTAGTCAGTCCACTGTTTTTTAAAGCAGATTAGATACTACAGACCTTTACAACTGGTAGTACAATTCCTTGTCAGACAGGAGAATGAGGTTATAAAAATCCATTAAAATTAGGGATGCTCGATATTGGCTTTTTTACCGATACTGTAACTGAGGGGTACAATTCCCTGACTGTATTACTAGATATGATACTTACTACCACTACCTTTGTACTTAATATTCGGCCACCCAGTACACGGCATAAATATATTATGATGAACACTATCACGTAGATGAAACGGATCCAACACAAATGTACGAATTAGAAATAGGTCTTTATTTCTACACAGCGATGGTGTGTAGAGCAAGCACTTAATCAAATCAATCACATTTATGAATGGAATTAGTATGCACTTTTATGGCAAGAGTATTCGTCGGTATATCAATAGAGAATGTCCAATCTCTAAAGGCGCAGGTGGTACATATACGACCTGGAATAGTTTAAGGAATAACAGCAATGATACTTTAATGATTATATACTGGACACACTAGGGGGGGTTAATCCGGTCGCTTGTAAGCCGACAGGAGTAGGAAGGGGGGGGGGGGGGTAGAATCCGACTGCCTCATCCGGCCAAGGGTATCCCAGGTGAACCCACTGTAGTGCCGTTCAATGCGCCGGCGATCCTTGGACCACAGATGAAAGCAGGTGGACTCTTTGTGGGCCGGCGTCATCCGGTCCACGGAGGAGAGACGTGAAGAGACCTCGTCTTGCAGAGCGTCTCCTCACCTTGCGTCCTCTCCAGGGGGGGGGGTTCCAACACACGGCAGTGTCGGGGGTCTTTATCCATGGAATAATCAAAGTATACAAAGCATAATCCGTGCCTGGGAAGGCGGGCTGTCGTCAGTAGAATAATCCGGTATACAGGTCCACTCGCTCGTCGGCTCTGGGGCTCCTCGGGTGCAGCTTCACGTGGGGTCAACCACCCTGGGTAAGCAGCCAGTTCTCTGCCCGAAACGATGGGGTACTGACTACGGTAGTATTCTCACCGCACGAAGCACTATATATTAACAGACTATTATTAGCTTAATAGACTACGTCCAACTCGACGATATAGTGCCAAATATGACTATTCAAATATTAATATACACGATGTCTCAATACCGATGGTAGGCGAACTTGGCCTTACTCCCACACGTGGCGTCGCGGGGAGGCTTTACGTCTGTGACTCTATTGGAGGGTAAGAAACTGGACTGAAAAGGAAGTCCTACTTTAGTAGCGCAGTATATATACGCACTATGAACAAATAGTCCCATTAGTGGTGCGGTAGTCAGATTCCTACGCGGAACTAGGACTTGTTCGTACATGTGGAGCGGTACGTTTGAACTGGGTCTGAGGGGTATGGCAGCCTGGCACCAAGGTCTCGACCAATAGTAGAATGGAGACTATTATGGGATGTTCAGTAGGCTAGAATGGATATTCAATGCATATTGTACAAGGAATATACAGGGGATATCAGGGAATATTAGAGAATATACAAATACAATTAAATATATATATATAAATAAATATATATATTCGGTTTAATCTGGCCCTTCACAACAGATACCGATATTCCGATATTGTCCAACTCTTAATTTCCGATACCGATATCAACCGATATCAACCGATACCGATATATGCAGGGTTTCCCCGTCCAAAAAACTGAATAATTTCAGGTAACTAATAATTTCACTGGATATATATATAACAAATATTGTTATTGTTTTTTATTTTTTTTAAACCGATACCGATATTTTCCGATATCACATTTTACTGCCGATATCGGCCGATAATATCGGTCGGCCGATAATATCGGACATCCCTAATTAAAATCCAACAAACATTTCAGCAGCTGTCATTTCACACAGATAGCCACGCTAGCTTCCTCCTCTCCTCGGGAGTATGTCTATGTTCCCCGGGTCCTATGTTCCCCTGGTCCCATGTTCCCCGGTAGCGATAGATAGACAGACCACCAGCCCTGAATCCAAACTCTAACCTTAACCAACTTCGAAAGAGGGCCTAAGCTTAACCAGTTCGAAACAAGGCGGTCACTAATAATTAATAAAATTAAAAAAGATTATAAAATGTTCAATCAATTAATCAATCAATCTGGGAACATAGGACCCGGGGAACATAGGACCCGGGGAACATAGGGATGACCCCCTCTCCTCAGCAAGCAGCTAGCAGTGTTAGCACTCGGTTGGCTAGCAGAGCCACTTAGCCAGTTAGCTCAAACTAGCAACATTAGCACCAGTGGAATGCGATGATTCCACACAGAAAACAGTCAACACAGCGTTTTCACTTCCCTTTAGTTGACTGCGTCCTCCGATGTACAGCGTCGTGTATCTCCCTCCATCTTTATCTTTATGGTCAGACTCGCGGGACTCGCGGTGGCCGCGGCCGCGTTGCCATCCTCCTATTCACTGCTCTTATTTGTTACCTGCTCGTGCTGCTGGTGCTGGGGCTGGGGCTGGGCAGCCCTGGTGCTGCTGCTAGTGCTAGCTTCAATTGCTAGCTTCTTTCCACCGCGAGGCCCTGCTGCTTCTGTGTTTTTTGTAATACATTTATCAAACGAACCTTTCAACGAATTATTGAACACTTCTTTTTTCTTTGCATGCTTTCGTTGTAAATTCCCAGAGCCAAATTTTTGCCCTTTATCGCGTTCTCTAGTCGACATTGTGTTTTTTTACCACTCTCTGACTCAGTCTCCACCTTAGTAGTTAGTTACACACACCTGGCTGTGAGCTGTGAGACAGTCCACGTGCCATCGCTGGCAGCTTTTTATATGCATGCAGATAGGTGACGGTAACGGACGCACGCTGCCTGTCGCACTCGCAGGTCGCAGCAGGCATAGTGAGGCAGCCGGTCTAATTTGAAATATATATAATAACTAAGCATGGATGGATGTAAGTCACATTAAGGCGCTCCCATAGTCCAGCAGACTGTACACAGAGCAGACTCCGCGGAGGTCCGCGCGGCTCTTTGAGCTTTGATCTCAGCGGACAGCAGACCCACAGGTGCGAAGCTACTATTTTCTGACGCGCGGACATCCGCGCCGCTGACTTGGTGTCACATAAAACGCTGCTCTGCGTTTTGGTTGACATCGAACTGCATTTAATGTGACGCCGATCTGCATTTTACTCTGACCACTCGCCCGTGCCAAGAGAGATGTTTGAATGGCTTTTCTAAATGAAGTGTGTAAAATTGCCAGTTTTATTTCGAAATATTGGAAACGGAGATAACATAGAATGTTATCTCCGTTTCCAATATTTTGAAATAAAACTGGTGCTTTTATTTCATGCAATGCGTGTTTGTCATTTCAGCACCAGCGCTGTCCACCTCAAGCCTATACGGTACATTGCATCTCGCTGCCTATATACCTGTTATTCAAGTGCGTAAAACTGCCCGTTTTATTATCGAAATATTGGAAACGGAGATAACATACTCTTTATTTTGACATCGGATGACGACGACATGACAGAAGTTGAACAGCGTGGGAACAATTGTGTAAACTGGCGCGTGACATAGGAAATTGGTCCGCGGAGGTCCGCTCGACTATGAAGGCTCAAAGAGTCCAGTGGACCTCCGCGGAGTCTGCTCTGTGTACAGTCTGCTTGACTATGGGAGGGCCTTTAGACACCTGTAAGCAAAACTAGATTTTCCGTCTGTGATGGAAAGTGATTGTTAAATAACATTATATTTATTTTCTATTTTTATATATAAAAAAAATTTCCCTAGTGAAGGCCCTAGGGAAGCGTGAGTCCCGTGCAATTGCACTGCTTGCACGCCCCTAGCGGCGGCCCTGGATAAGGTTGGTTGGTCCTCTCTGGCAGAGAGACGTGACTTGCATTGTCTGTTTCTGTATAAGGCCATTATTGGTGATATCCCACCCTACATCACATCATTGCTAGATTGGAGCTCTCGACCTTATCATACTCACTCTGGTGATTGGTGACCTTAGAAACAATCTGCTTTTAGCTTCTGTACCCCAGAATGGAATGTTTTGCAATGCACTTTAAAACTAAATTCATTACCATCTATTGATCAGTTTAAATATTTAATTTCAAATCGTAACCATTTCACCACAGTCTGCAGTCTATTATCTTTATTATTTTAAATGTTTTCTATATCTCAACGTCATTGTAAATGAGAGCTTGCTCTCAATGATAAATAAAGATAGTGTGATGTGATATTACAATAGCATAGTATTGTGATAATATCATATTGTACCATCTGATAGTATGGCAGCAAAGAAATTGCTGTATGGGAGATTGCATGAAAATGGGAATATTAACAGAGCACTGTTTTTGTTTTAGTCCAGTGGGGTTATTCTTACAATACAGAATAGCGGTAGTGATTTTCATATGGAGCAGAAGCATGGACGCTGAATGAAGAGGCAAAGAGGATGATAGACTCTTTTGAAATGTGGATGCTGAGGAAGATGCTGAAGATAACATGGAAGGATAAGATCAAGAATGAGGAAGTACTGAGAAGAGCGGGTATGCAAGGAGGACAGCTGGAGAGGTTGAAAAAGAGAAAGATGGAGTTGTGCGGGCATGTTCTGAGAGGATCCAGCGGGAGATGTTCAAGAAGGTGGTGATGGGGAAGGTGGATGGAAAGAGAGGAAGTGGAAGACCAAGAAGTGGCTGGGTTGACGACGTCTGTGATTGGAGCGGAGTCAGAGGCGGAGTCACGGAGTTGGAGAGAAGAAGTGGGGACAGAATGGGTTGGAGAGTGATAGGCAACCTTCGGAACAAAGAAGCCACCTGATGATGATGATGATGATGATGATGATGATGATGATTTTGAGTTCTGTGTATGTCAGTTATTGTCACAAAGGTCATACCGTGTGGTCATCCAGTCATGGGTGATCTCCCTAAACCACCATTATTACCCTGCCACCTTCCTGAGCCACTCTGTCTGTGTCTGCGGTGAAGTGATGAAGTCGATGGACCTGCATTACAAAAAAATATATATATATATTAGCCCCAATTATTCTGCACGCCTATGCAGGGGAAATCAATCAAACTTAAAAGTCACATAAAATGAGGATTATAAAAAGTTCCCCCAATCATTAGAAGGTCAATGCAAGGAGCAATCAGTCTACTATAATTTGAAAAGAAAAAATAATTTTATTAAATATTCTTTTTTATTTTGAATGTGGGTGGGCCAGTTACTCCACAGAGGATGTGATACGGCCCCTTTTAAAGGGGAGTTTAGAGGGGAGATTTAAATAGATAAATTGCAGTATCCCCTTTAATACTTTTCCCTATGCCCTGGGAACAGTTACATTTATATTAGTGAACATCCACTATTAATACCCCTTATATCCTGAGTGAGAGAGAAGGGGTAGTCAAGTTCAGTCCCATTTAAGAATGCCTCAAAACAAGTGCAGATTCGCAATAGCTGTGACCAACCTATGACCTATGGAGTTCCTGCTTGCAGCTAAAGAGGGACTGCGAGAGCACAGTAGGAGACTTTCTGGGTAAACAGGGACATTTTCTGTTTCAGATCACTCATCATCATTTCTATAAAAGGGAGCTCATCTGGGTGTAAAAGCTGAAGCAGACATTCTAGGAATCCACCAAGTCAGTTCCCCATTCACTGTCAATGGAGCAGCTCCAGGGGAACACGTCTCAATAACATCACTCTCAATGGAGCAGCTCCAGGGGAACACGTTTCAATAACATCACTCTCAATGGAGCAGCTCCAGGGGAACACGTTTCAATAACATCACTCTCAATGGAGCAGCTCCAGGGGAACACGTCTCAATAACATCACTCTCAATGGAGCAGCTCCAGGGGAACACGTTTCAATAACATCACTCTCAATGGAGCAGCTCCAGGGGAACACATCTCAATAACATCACTCTCAATGGAGCAGCTCCAGGGGAACACGTCTCAATAACATCACTCTCAATGGAGCAGCTCCAGGGGAACACGTTTCAATAACATCACCACGTCAATGGGAGTGTTCTTCTATGGTTTTACCTTTGTGTGAGTTATTGTGTGACAGTGTGAGAATACTGTGTATTCACGCATATTAACTGAAACAGTCCTAGGCCGAACGAGCAGAACACATTCCTTCTTAACACTGACCGGTATTCTGCTGTAAGGTCTGAATTACCTATTTAAAGTACCAGAGAGTAATCAAAAACTTGAACTGAATTCGTTCTCATAGAACAAAGGTAAACGGGCAGGATTCTTATACTGCAAAAGCAGGTCATTCGGAACATTTTCAGGGCTGGTTACTATGAACACACAAATCCATTGTTTATAATGTCTCATATTATGAAATTTTATGATTTGGTTTATTATAAAACTATGCAAATAATGTACAGAGCTAAAGCAAAGTTACTCCCAGATGGGGTGCAAGGGTTTTTTGCAATACATGAAAGAAAATATGATTTGAGAGATATTTGTAAATGTACTGTTCAAAAAGCTAAGAAAGGGATTAAAAGGAGGTGTATTTCTATTATTGGGGTTAACTTGTGGAACAATGCTGATACAGTTAAGAATGAGTAATTCACTTTTGGTTTTTAAGAAAATGGTTTGTAAAGCTATTTTTGAAAACTACAAAGGTGAATAATACTATTTTTTGCTATTTTCTTTTAGAATACTGTTTTCGAGTCTTAATTTTGTTAAGAATATAGGACAGGCATATATAAGCATTATGCTTCAGTCTGTACCTTTTCAGTCACTGTAAAATCAAATATTGTTAAATGATTGTGTATATTTGTGTGAGATGATGACTGAATAAACGACTACTACTACTACTACTACTACTACTACTACTACTACTACTACTACTACTACTACTACTACTACTACTACTACTACTACTACTACTACTACTACTACTACTACTTACTTTTACAAACTTTTTTTAATAATTAAAAAAATAATATTTTTCTTACCTTTATATCCATCTGTTTCAATTATTTATCTTGATTAATTGTAATCTCGACACATTTGAAAATGAGGGCAACCTCAATTTGTCTTTGGGGAGTAAATTATTGATACACCTACAGTAACTTACACAAAATGAGCTTCAGTCACAAATGTGCGTTTTGCCCACTTCTCCTTACTTCAGCTGATCTTGCCACTCATATGGATGCTGTTCAAAATGTGCCAAATACAGTGCAGTGAGAGACTGGTGTGTTCAGTGCAGCTGCTTAAACCCACACAATATTGCTATGACATTTGTCTAGACTATTTTACTTTTGGCACTTTCCAGATCTCAGATGATTCATACAAATCACCCAAATTGATGACAAAATGTGCGTCCTTGTGATAAGACCAATGGTATTTCTCATGGTTTGCTCCCCTGGACTCTGCAACATGGTTGGAACGATCTTTGTTGTAACACGAAAAAACATCAACAGCACTCGACGAACCCCTCGTGATGAGGCCATATGCCCACTGATGGAAAAAACATGTTTCCATTCAGAATGGCTTTATTAATATGTAAAGCCCATGTGGACATGCGGTCCATCACTTGTCGCTCGATGGAGGAGTGGGAGTACCTTGTCCCGCGAGGCATTCGCCTCCACGTTGCTGAGAGCTCCCCTAGTTCTGTCTGGGTTTTAGCTGGAGGGAGATTTTCCTGTTATCTGCTGCCTTTGCTTTGACGTTATGTATGCCCCTCATTAAATTCTCAGCCGCCCACTCATTGAGAAGGGGAATCCAAAACAAAGGCCAGAAATTAAACATCCCTTCAGCCAATTCAAATAATAGTCACGTGTACCAACTTCTTATTGTGAACCAAGTCACTTACCACGTCTGGGGATCCAGATGAGGGTAACGCTGGTTCCTGCCAATGTTTCCTTTCCCTCCTCTAGCCAAAGCCACCTGCCACAGACAAGGATTTGGCAAAAACACGTCGGATGAATCCCCAGCAGCTATTTCAGGAAACACTGACGCTCTGAGCATTAATTGTGCCGCAATTGCTTTGTTGCTCAAACAACACCTGTCATCACGTAATGCTCACAGACAGAGAGGTATCATTAAGTTGGAGTTCTTGTGATGAACTAGGGATGGGGGGTATGGAATATGAACGTATACCACCATGGATCCATGCAAAGGTATGGATTTTTACTTCATCGCTGTCCACAATATATATATAATATAAATATTGATACTGTGTACAGTATAGCATGGTGACAGTATAGCATGGTGAGATACAGACTACAGTATGACATGGTGAGATACAGACTACAATATGACATGGTGAGATACAGACTACAGCATGACATTGTGAGATACAGACTCTGTTGTATTAGTATCAATACTTTTAGAATAATAGCCTGCTGCTGCATTTTTTATGATTGTATTAATACAATGATAATTGTATAAAGAATCTTCCATGTTCTGTCATCTTATATTTTAATTTAACACATACTTTTACTATACTTACTTTTCTTGATATTTTAGGCTTTTGCGGTGGTATCGTTTTAGAATCGTTTGTGATTCTCAGAAACACAGCATTACGGCATTCTGTCAGGCTTTGCGCCTCCTGGTGACAGATAACTAACAATAAATTACATTAAATGGTGGACAGATATGTTTGCTCCATCTGTAGTCTCTTGAGATCAATGATCTCTTTTTTTAGCAAGACTTGGCCAAAATCGTAGCATTTAAAAAGAAAACATACAAGACACAGACAAACAAGAAGGGAAGGGGAAGTTTTGTGGGAGGTTGCTGGGGAGAGAAGGTCAAGTTAATGAATGTAAATATAACACCACATTATACAGTGAAGCATCGACATTCTCCCATGAGGTCTGAGCTATTTTGTGATATGTGACCCAGCACAGACTCTGGGTCCTTTAGAGGGATCTTCAATTATTTTATTTTTTTACATGATATGAAAGTACAGGTTCATACCTTAAGAATAAGCCATAACTTGTACAAATCAGGCGGATACTTTTCAATATACAGTATGTCTTATGAATCATGCTGATAACACACTATTTATTCCAGAGCTACAGGGCCTCAATGAAACCGGAGCCATTTCTCTTGCTAGGCATAATGACCCCCCCACCCCCCCAGTTAGGCTATGTGTCCACAGCGGACGTTTTATGAGTTGTCAGCTAATTTCTGTCATTCATTTCTATGCTGGAGATGCGAAAGGCGCGCTCCTCTTCCCAGAGCCGCGCCGAGCGTTTTATGAGCTCTCGACGGCAGCGTTTTTGGCGGAGCGCTCATTGTTCAACTTTTGGAAAAGCAGCGCGCTCATCAATGTAACTCATCGAGGAAGGGGCGGAGCCGCGGCTGGCGCGAGCCTCAGTTGCATTCAGAAGAACGCTCAGAGCTTTTTTTCTTCTTTTTTCAAAGCGGTCCGCCTCGAAAAAAAGGCTATTAGTGGACACATAGCCTTAACATGTTCTAGTCTGAGAGCAGCACTGCCTTTGTTAGTCTGATGACTTGTGACCCCGCTTCTATCCCCAGGCCATCAGAATGCTCAATGACTCTATGCAACACTAACCCAACCATATATGAAATCATAGCACGGATTGGAGACAAAATAAGTGATGAGATAGTCAAACAGGTGAACACTGGTTGGGGGCCCCTCCTAAGAATTATTGCCTAGGGCCCCAATAGACCCTAGTTTCGCCACTACACACACACACAGAAAGGGAAAATGACTTATAGGAGACTTAATGGTTTTAGAATATTTCAGCTAATGAAAATCAACTATCCAGTTAATTTTTATAGTGTAACGTTTGGCTACTTGAGAGAGAGAGAGAGAGAGAGAGAGAGAGAGAGAGAGAGAGAGAGAGAGAGAGAGACAGACTCCTTTATGCGACGAAGAGATTCCGATCACGTAAATCCAAGCCTGAGTCGATCAGCGCTTCCTACGCTGAGATATGGTCACTTTTCCACACCTACCCTTACTGGTGAATGCGTCATGCCTCCACGGATTCCCTATGCGCTGCGCGAAAGTTACCAAAGCGTAGGAAGCTCTGATCGACTCGGGCTTGGTTTTACGTGTTCGGGAGACTCATGTGCACAAACACCTGATTATTATCATGTTTCTACCACAACGACAGCCCAAGCTGTGAGTGAATTACTCATATTTACACTTTCCATCACTTGCCCCACCTGTGTTATATTATGTTGTTGCCATACATACAAAAACAAAGGGTTTTTTCCATAATGGAGATGATGGTAAGGAATATCCACTAAAGGCCAGGGCCCTCATTTATCAATAATGCGTTGAAAGTGTTCTATTTTCGTTCCTAACCTGTTAAGCCTTAAGGACCCCTAGGGGGACCCTGCTTTTCTTTATCATAAATCGATCAATAGAGACCGTATTAGATCCCCAATTATCGTATCATGGGGTATCATTGGAAAGCCACACTCATTGGCTACAACCCTGTGCAAAGATCTTCGAGATCGCCAAATGATTGACGGAGCTAGAGCCCCGGGAGTCGGGGGTGGTAATGAGTACTTTTGCGTACTTTGGGGCACGCCTCACATATCGGCATGTAACTCGAGAACCGCTGAACGGATTTTGTCACCTGAAAGGGCAATCGACAGGCAACAAATAGGGCTTTAATTATATCTATATATTGTATTAAAAGAAATGCACACCCGAGCCACTAGAGGTCGGCAAAGAATCGTCCACATGTGGGCCCTTGGATGTTAAGAGGTCAATGTATAAAAATAATTTTTTCTAGCCAAGAGTAAAGACCATAACCCTATCAAAAACAGTAGTCAAAGTGTATATTTTCATTTTTACCGATGTTTTATATGTTTTATCGGAAATACAAATGTATCTGAAAATGCTAATTATCGGAAAAACCGCAAGAAATGACTAAATCCAGATTCAACCCTGCCATTGGAAAGAGGAGCATTTCCCCTATCCATAGATGTATGATTTGGCCATAATAAGGTCAAGGTCAAGTTCAAGGTCAAATATGAATTTATAATTAAAGTCGATTATCATTCATTACTGTATCTACAAATCCTTCTGTTTAATAATCTTCCCGCGGTTCATTCGCTTAGATTTTTTGTACACATGATCTCAATAAGGTGGTGAATGAGCTCAGTGAGCATTTTCTCGTGCCCCGCATACATTTTTGATCATCACCATCAAAATCATAAATCATAATGAATCATAATTAATTTATTCATTACAATTTACTCAGCCTAGTAACAGACACAATATTTCTGACACTGGAAATACATACCCCCAGGTCCCTAGATGTTCCTAGATACCAAGAACATGCAAATTGACCTTGCAGAAGTGGAGCAATCTTCCATTTACTTAGGCATGTACCCTTTAGCCGAAAACGGTCTACAGATTAACGGGCTAAGCACGGAATTTAGAATGTCTCTACGCACAGAAAAATCGGGATTTATCAGCCGGGCGTGCACAGGTCCTATGCACACTCTGTGTTGATAAATACCAATGTTCTTACGTCTATGCTCGTGCATGATTGTACGCATTTGCATACTGAACCGCCCTTAATTAACCATATATGGTAATGAAACACCCCCATGGAATGTAGAATAATGGACCAAGCAGACTTCAAACTTCACTGAGAGCGAGTCCTCCGTGATCAATCTCGCTCTTAGTGAAGTTTCAACGGATGTCATCTATTCTAACCAACAAAAAATGTACGCTAGAAAGCATTTCGTTGTGACCAATCTTATTTGGAAACATGACACACAAAATAATAGTAAAACCGCAAGGAAATTACTAAATCCAGATTCAACCCTGCCATTGGAAAGAGGAGCATTTTCCCTATCCATAGACGTATGATTTGGCCATAATAAGGTCAAGGTCAAGTTCAAGGTCAAATATGAATTTATAATTAAAATCGATTATCATTAATTACTGTATCTACAAATCCTTCTGTTTAATCATCTTCCCTTTATTCATTTGCTTACATTTTTTGTACACATTATCTCAATTAGGTGGTGAATGAGCTCAGTGAGAATTTTCTCGTACCCCGCAGATTTAACATGATCAAAGATGCAAAAATCATAAATCATAATTTATATTCTCCTTTTCTTCATTACAATTTACTCAGCCTAGTAACATACACAATATTTCTGACACTGGAAATACATACCCCCAGGTCCCTAGATGTTCCTAGATACCAAGAACATGCAAATTGACCTTGCAGAAGTGGAGCAATCTTCCATTTACTTAGGCATGTACCTTTAGGCGAAATATTCCTACATCTTACAGTTAAAAGGTCTGATGTATTTTATTTACCTCAACAATTTTTTCAATGGGATATCGGATTTTAATTCCCAGATATTTTATTCCTTTTGGCTTCCAATTGAAAGGACAAATATTACTGAGAGGGCATACATACCCTCATCTTGCACCTTGTTGCACATATGTGACTCGCCGTGACCAAACCCGATTTGATCCGCAAAGGGGGAGGTGCTCTGAAATGACTTAATGTCTTGCTGTCCAGAAAATCCCAAAAATCGAAATGTTGATTTTTTTTACATATTTGAATTGTCATTAATCTGTTCCATTATTTGCCCTTAGTTGCAAACTTAAATACAACTTGTAAATGAGGTAATTATTGCTATAATAGTTCCAAAATGTTTCTTTCAATTGAGGATAAAAAACTACACGAGCGGGCTTGGGCCTGTCCACAGGGGCCAAGTACTGTACTTAATAGGTGTTAACACACAGACATCATTATTTAGCTTTCCTTTCTCAGAGAGAGAATAACACACTATTAATACACTATCTTAATGTTATAAGTTATAAGCAACGTAACGCAGTGTCTAAAAAAAAGATTAAAAAAAAATAGGCCTTGACCCTTATAAAACGTATGTTTTAACTTAATTAAAAACCATTAAAACACAGTTAGAATTTTATGAGCGAACGAATTTCGTTAGGGTGCATTTTTTCCAACCTAATGGGTAAATACATCTAAATAACACTGTTGAAAGCTTGGATGTGTCGACGTTACAAATGGTACAATCGCGCGGCTTGGTGCTCAGCAGCTGCAGCGCGAGGCTGGACTGCTGGAGAGATGTTGTAACCCTTTCACTGCCACACACAGAAGCGCTTAGTACCGCGGATTTCTTTGTGCAGAATAAAAATCTGAACGCTGAAGAGCTGCTGCTGTTGCAGCACGCAAGAGAGATGTTGTAACCCTTTCACTGCCACACACAGAAGCGCTTAGTACCGCGGATTTCTTTGTGCAGAATAAAAATCTGAACGCTGAAGAGCTGCTGCTGTTGCAGCACGCAAGAGAGATGTTGTAACCCTTTCACTGCCACACACAGAAGCGCTTAGTACCGCGGATTTCTTTGTGCAGAATAAAAATCTGAACGCTGAAGAGCTGCTGCTGTTGCAGCACGCAAGAGAGATGTTGTAACCCTTTCACTGCCACACACAGAAGCGCTTAGTACCGCGGATTTCTTTGTGCAGAATAAAAATCTGAACGCTGAAGAGCTGCTGCTGTTGCAGCACGCAAGAGAGATGTTGTAACCCTTTCACTGCCACACACAGAAGCGCTTAGTAACGCTTCGCCTCAAAGCCGTTTCTGGCCGAATTAGTCATTGAATCTTTAATTTTTTTTTCAGAGGTATTCAGAGGTATTTCGTCGAGATTTCATAATTTGTAATGTGGCAGCGAAATGTGTAGAAATATGGTAAAAAAAACTATTTATCCGTTTTTTTATCCGTCACTACCACACTACAGAAGGTTAACCTTTCACTACCACACTACAGAAGGTTAACCCTTTCACTACCACACTACAGAAGGTTAACCTTTCACTACCACACTACAGAAGGTTAACCCTTTCACTACCACACAACAGAAGGTTAACCTTTCACTACAACACCACAGAAGGTTAACCTTTCACTACCACACTACAGAAGGTTAACCTTTCACTACCACACTACAGAAGGTTAACCTTTCACTACAACACCACAGAAGGTTAACCTTTCACTACCACACTACAGAAGGTTAACCTTTCACTACCACACTACAGAAGGTTAACCTTTCACTACAACACCACAGAAGGTTAACCTTTCACTACCACACTACAGAAGGTTAACCTTTCACTACCACACTACAGAAGGTTAACCCTTTCACTACCACACTACAGAAGGTTAACCTTTCACTACCACACTACAGAAGGTTAACCTTTCACTACCACACTACAGAAGGTTAACCCTTTCACTACCACACAACAGAAGGTTAACCTTTCACTACAACACCACAGAAGGTTAACCTTTCACTACCACACTACAGAAGGTTAACCTTTCACTACCACACTACAGAAGGTTAACCTTTCACTACAACACCACAGAAGGTTAACCTTTCACTACCACACTACAGAAGGTTAACCTTTCACTACCACACTACAGAAGGTTAACCTTTCACTACAACACCACAGAAGGTTAACCTTTCACTACCACACTACAGAAGGTTAACCTTTCACTACCACACTACAGAAGGTTAACCTTTCACTACAACACCACAGAAGGTTAACCTTTCACTACCACACTACAGAAGGTTAACCTTTCACTACCACACTACAGAAGGTTAACCCTTTCACTACCACACTACAGAAGGTTAACCTTTCACTACCACACTACAGAAGGTTAACCTTTCACTACCACACTACAGAAGGTTAACCCTTTCACTACCACACAACAGAAGGTTAACCTTTCACTACAACACCACAGAAGGTTAACCTTTCACTACCACACTACAGAAGGTTAACCTTTCACTACCACACTACAGAAGGTTAACCTTTCACTACAACACCACAGAAGGTTAACCTTTCACTACCACACTACAGAAGGTTAACCTTTCACTACCACACTACAGAAGGTTAACCCTTTCACTACCACACTACAGAAGGTTAACCTTTCACTACCACACTACAGAAGGTTAACCCTTTCACTACCACACTACAGAAGGTTAACCTTTCACTACAACACCACAGAAGGTTAACCTTTCACTACCACACTACAGAAGGTTAACCTTTCACTACCACACTACAGAAGGTTAACCCTTTCACTACCACACAACAGATGGTTAACCTTTCACTACCACACTACAGAAGGTTAACCCTTTCACTACCACACAACAGAAGGTTAACCTTTCACTACCACACTACAGAAGGTTAACCCTTTCACTACCACACTACAGAAGGTTAACCTTTCACTACCACACTACAGAAGGTTAACCCTTTCACTACCACACTACATGTATTTACATCTAAATGCTTCTGGAGAGGCCATCAGAACATTGAACATTGACTTTAGCATGTCTATTTTTATATCGTGTTATTTTAAATGCTAATAAAATCTTGAAACTTGATTAATCTCTTGTTTATTATCAGGGTCCCTTTCACTACCACTACCAGTCACCAGACTCATTGTAATAACAAAGAGCCTCAGACTGGAAAGCTGCCAGGTGTTAATTGCCCTAGAAAGAGGGGGGCCATGGATTACAATGACTTCTGGGTAGTGTTGTAGTTGTTTCACTATTGTCACAGAATAGCCTGCTCGTCTCTTGAAGGTTATTATCTCTGAATACGTTTTGTGATAATCACCATGAATCATAGGAAGTAGCTTGCAAAGTATCCCACCAAAATGTTCAAGTGATGGCTTATTTTGAAGGTATGAATCTGTACTTTCATAATATGTAAAAAAAAAAAAAATTAAGATCCCTCAACATGACCCTGAAGTCCATACCTGGTCACATATGCACATGTCCAGAGTTAAATTATATTGATTTGTTATATTGTTTACACTGCTTTTTTACTACCGTATACCTCCCCTCCCCCATGCTGCTGATGCACAATGCTCCATAATCAATAAGTTAAAGCTAATTACCTTAGGATATTTGACATGTACAGTGTCATGTACAGTAATTGACAGTAGGTTATGAATATAACTGTGTTCTATGAGTATAGTGATGCTCAGCGTCTACAGCACATATTCTCACTCCAGTGCTGTACACTGAATAAAAACTCACAAAATGTACCTTTACATACCAACATCCGTCTGGCCACACCCCCCGCTACCTATATAAGCAGGGGTGTGGCCACACACACATCTCCTTCTCAATCTTTCCCCACAAGGCAAGATCAAGGGCCGCAGTGGCGTCTAGACGCTGAGCGTCACTATACTCATAGAACACGGTTATATTCATAACCTACTGTTCTATGACGTATAAGCCTCCGCTCAGCGTCTACTGCACAACGGGAGCTGAGCGGGAGCTGATGCTCGACAAATGTACCCGACTGAGGCCCCCCACAACCATCAGAACCGGGGAGGACCGAGCCCCCTGACCCTCCCTAATGGAGGGATACCCTCCCTATTGGAGGACGGGAGGGAGACGGATCCGACCGTGCGAAGAGGAACTCGAGCAACTCAACGCACAGGGTGAGCAGACCGTGGCTTGACCCCACGACTACGCACACGCACAACCCGCATGCCACCAGGGAGGAAGGAACAAACCTCGTTACCGCCCCCAAAATCACGGGGTCAAAAGCAAAGCTCAACCCCGTGGCAAGGCCGTAGCAGCGGAGAGCGAAGGAAGACCCAGACCCAGAAGGGACTGGATCCCCCCGGAAAAAGGAGGCCCAGAGAGGCCAATGACGCCACAGCATCAAGACCTCACCAGGCGGTCACTAGTGACACCGCCCCCCACATCGCCAGCGTATTCGGACAGGGCCCATCCAAGGGCAGGCCCTTCTCCCCACTAGCACGCCGCCTGGCTCACTGACCCTGGCATACTCAGGCAGTCAGCATGGCTGTAACCCGAAACACTCAAGAGGCTACACTACAGCGGGAGCAGGCAGCGCACCGGGGAGACGACCTCCAGAAGAGGCCGATCCCTCAATCCAGGCAGCAGGCACTTGACCCGAGCCTGGAGCACTGCGGACGAGACAGGCGCCAAAGGGGTCAACTGAAAACAGCACCCCGGCGGAAGGGGCGTATGCTGGCATTGTTGAGCACCATGTCAAAGACTCCACCAAAAAATCCCAGACGTTCTAGAGGGGCCGAGGCAGAGAAGGCTGACACGATTGGCAGACATCATGAACGTGCAGGGGCACACTCAACCGGGTAACCCAGGAGTTGACTCCGCTCCAACACACCAGGGAATCAACCACCCTCTTGGTTCAACATGCGGTGGTTGTTCCTATAACCCCTCAGGAAAAAACTCCAAAACACACCTGCGGGTATACACTGGCTATACCGCAGTACAAGTGTTTTAGTTTTCAAAAAGGGGTTATCCCAGGCCTACGGGTCGACGAAAACAACAAAGAGGAGTACTATAAAAACCACCTCAACAGCCCCCTCTCAGCCATGCGTAAGCGGGAGAAGAGAGGGGCGAAAAGAATGGAGAACGAACATCTCCATAATATCAAACCCTGTGACACCCGGGCCGACCCGGCATTTTTCCCCCTGAAAAAAGCACAAGTCCCTCAGGGTACCAGAACGCCGACATCCCCAACTCTAGTAGGGGGGATAGGTACGCGTGTCGATCTAAAACATTATAGAGGGCGCCACCCAGACGGTCCCGTTCGTACCGCGCTCAGTGGCCCACCCCAAGGGCGTGAGACCCCTCTACCTATGCTTTGATCTATTCCATTAACATTAACATTAACACGTACCCTATGATGGGGGGAAACCCATGACTCAACAGACCTGTAAGGCGAGGAGTCAGGGAAACCCTAAACAATACCCTGTCCACCTACTCCAAAAAGGAGAGGACGGGGAACCCCCAGAGAGACTTCCCACGTGAGCTGTATAGATTGAAAAGACATATTGCAGCATTGAGCTATGTAACAATTGGGTTAGGACTCTCTGAGGAGGAGCTCTGAACTCCCCGAGGAGAAGACTCCAAACACCAGAGGAGGAGGCTCTGACCCAATACACACACTACCAGTAGGGAGCAGCGCAGAAGAACCACGTCTCTACTGCGTTACATCACCCACCAAGCTCAATAATCTAATTGAATTGAATCGAATACACATACAACAGAGCAGAACTCCTTTTCGAAGTTCTACTCACCTTGACAATCTGAGGAGGAGGCTCTGAAACTCTGAGGAGGCTCCCTCTTTTCTTTTATTACTGGGAGGGAGGGTCCGAACTCACAGAAGGCTCTTCTCCCTGAAGAAGAGCTCTGTGAGGAGGAGGCTCTGAAAACTCCCTGAAACAGAACCATAACATGGAACCTAAACAACTCACCTTACCAATAGAAACACGCCCAGTGACGTACTCTATGGCGGGGGAATTTCTGCGGTGCACATGCCCAATCTTTCAGGGCGTGGGACCAGGAAACTCCCTCCCCCCCCGCCCCCCCCCCCCTACCCCTTTAAGCGCCCTGGTACCAGACTTACACATGTGCTTCTGTGGGCCAAAACCTAACCCAGTTGTGGATCTCAACGACACACACAACCCTTCATCACAACAAAAAAGGGGCAAAAGTACTCTTAGTACAGAGGAATGCCGTTTTTCATAACGAGAGAGACATAAGTCCTCAATTACGTATTGGCCACAGGCCTTGCTAAGCACATATGACAGTGACCAAACAACCTTTTCCCTAGGAAAAAAATCGTTTTCTCAAGCAGAAGCACAACCCCAGCAGTTTAGGCTGAGGGCTACATCGTGACACAATATATTGTAAACAAAACATGTTTGAGAGGAGGGGGGGAAGCCCCAGGGAAAACAACGGGGGGGTCACCCCTCCCTACCTTACCCTTGATACGACCAGGTTGAACAGGTACCCCTGTTAATATGTGAACAAACACGCTGTTCATTGTCATCACAGGCTGAGAAAATAATTTATTCCTCAATCACATGTCACTAAGCATAGCTTCACAGGTTAATTAACCCACTTAGTTGTGAGTTCAACCACGTTACTAACGTTACATGAACACACATGTTCTCATCACAACTAAACCAGTTCATTTTACACGCGTAAAAAACAACGCCGAGTTTCTAGATAGAGAGAAGCTATACCAGTGACAAGACAATTCACACACAACACACGTCGTATCCTCAATGTATTGCAGCAACACACGTTTTGGAAAACATCGTTATTACAAAACATTTAGAAGGGAAGGAAAGAAGAAGTGTCAAGTCCGACAGGACTCCTACATCCACCCTGAGCGCAGGCCGAGAGGACTGTGAACACTGGTTAACGGGACAGCCGAAGTCGAACCCGCCATCTCCTGCGTTGGTGACGAGGGCAAATGTCCGCTGCGCCACCCAGCCGCCGTTCTCCATGTTGACGAAGTCCTCGCTGGCAGGGCACCCGGTGTAGGGTCGACTAACATCCTCTGTCAAAGATGACATCGTAGTCAGAGTGTTAAGGCTTGTTATTCTCACAGTAACGTTCAACAGTGTAGCATTAAGCTAACAGCCGCTCCCGACTGATAGCAACAAGCTAACGTTTCCTAGCCTAGTGAACACAACGGGCTAGCGCCGCAGCTAACAGCTGACTGGCTAACAGTAGGCCACACACTAGCACGCAAGCTAAGCAGCTATCACCTGAACTGTACACAACGGCATAACAAGCCACACTTCAGACAGGCCGCCGCCTGAATCCCTCCTCATCCTAAGAGAGAAGAGAAAAAGAAATGTCAACACAGTTTTCAACAGTGATTTAACAGACATACGGCGGAGTCGGCACAATTCCCATACGGGCTGCAGCCGACTTGAGCATGGAACTACCGATAAAGAAGATCCAGACCCACATTTCCTCGTGCTTAGGGTGTAATCTCTCATTCATTTGAAAGAAGGGGCCTTCACGGGACAGAGAAGCATCCTCTCGTCCAGAGAACCGAGTTTAAACCAGATCTCGGTCGCGGCCCACTAGTTTGACCATTATGGGCGTCAGACCAGGAACCTCCGTCTGTCGCCTAAGAGGCCGAACAGAGGACCCCAATCTGGGGCCGACCTTCGTAAAATTGTCAGCTAACCCCCATAGCATTAGCAAACAACTGACGCCCGCATAGCAAAACATTACACACCCAGCCCAGAAAGCAACCAGTTTCTCACAACAGCCGGTGCCTCCTGCAGTCTAGCTGTAGAACCGGAGGTTCAATACCTATCCAGCCGCAGCAAGGAGGACTGCAGGTGGGGAGTAGATCAGCGACGTGAGCCCCTAATACGAAAAAGCCGGTGGATGTCAGAATGATCATCATCTTCCAGACACCCCAATGACGAAGACATTATCGCCGTATTTTCTCGAAAATAGTGAGAGAGAAAATAAAGATATAACGTCAACGTATAAGGGGTAAGGGTAAGGTAAGGGTAAGGCTAAGAGAATCATCAAGGACTCCAGCCACCCAAACAACTGCCTCTTTGAACTGCTGCGGTCAGGCAATCGATACCGGAGTCTCATGGCGAGCACAGAAAGACTCAGAAGAAGCTTCTATCCCCAAGCCATCAGGCTGCTCAACGAACAATAAACACTATGCAACAACCATCAAATGCACACAGCACACACATCCACACGCACACACTCACTTTAAACAAACAACACACTGCAGCACCCACTCTCCACACTTTAGAACACCTAAACACACTTTATATTTATTGGCAAAGGATTTGCACTACAACTCGTACACCTTACTGTAAATTGTACCTAAATTGTACTTCATCCCATTTCTGCTTTGCACTACATAGTATTGTATATTAGTAGGCTACATTGCATAGTATATTGTATGGTAACTCAGTTACTTCTATTCTGCATCGAACATTGTACATATGTCTATACTGAACACTGTGACTTCTATTTCTATTTTTATTTCCATTTTTACTTCTATTTTTACATGCTATACTATTTTATTTCATACTTATCTTGTCTAGCACAGTCTCTGGAGTGTAACAGTAAGAAGCATTTTGTATAAAAGTATTCTGTACTTCTGTATGACAACTATTAAAGAAACTTGAAACTATCTCCTTGTTCTTCTGTTTTCCTTTCTTCAGCTAAATACTTTCTCCATGTCAAGTGATTGGTATACAGGCACTCTCTTGTGGTGAAATTTGAGAAGGAGATGTGTGTGTGGCCACACCCCTGCTTATATAGGTAGCGGGGGGTGTGGCCAGACGGATGTTTGATTTGATTTTTGATTTTATTACGGATCCCCATTAGCTGGTGCCATGGCAACCAGCTAGTCTTCCTGGGGTCCACACAAAAAAACATACAAAAACAATTATTGCAAAACAGAATTATTAAAAGCCAGTACTCAACATACAATACACAATGACACTAACAATTAAGATGGCTAAAATTACATGCAAGCAAAGAAACAGAAAACAAAAAAACAAAACAAAACAAAATACAAAATACAGTGTTAAATACAATTTAAGATTGTTTTTAAAATTGAATATTTTTAAGAATTGCTTTTAGAATGCTCATCAATGTTACTAATTATTAAAAGCCAGTACTCAATATACAATACACAATGAAACTAACAATTAAGATGGCTAAAATTACATGCAAGCAAAGAAACAGAAAACAAAAAAACAAAACAAAATACAAAATAGTGTTAAATACAATTTAAGATTGTTTTTAAAATTGAATATTTTTAAGAATTGCTTTTAGAATGCTCATCAATGTTACTAAAACATCAATTTCACCATACCTTTAAAAAGAAAAGAAAAACACAAAAAGTAATCAGAAGAGGTTTTGGATAACATGGCTACAGCTACACTCATGCATGACATATATTAATTTCCTTCCGGATTATGGCTCCTTTGAGTTTCTTTTTGAAACTGTCCTTGTTTTCCGTCCGTATAATATGTAATGGGATCCTATTCCAGTATGTTATGGCTATATACATTGCAGTTTTCTTTAGAGCGTTGGTTCTAGGCAGAGGTAGGGTGAAGCGACTACTTGCAGCATGTCTGGTATTATGGTCATGTCTATCATTGGTGGATAAAAGCATAGAATACAATTTAGTGGGTTTACCCAAGGTACAAATGTTCTTTAAAAACCTAATCAAACTGCATGCTAGTCTCTCCTCCACCCTCATCCACGACAGTCTAGCATGCATTCCCTCCACACTATTCCTTATAGAGCAGTGAAGAGTGAGTCGGGCAGCTCTATTTTGAGTGAGCTGGAGTTTACTAAGCTCTTGCTTTGACGCGCTAGACCAAATTGCTGGGCAGTAGTCAAGATGGGACAAGACTAAAGATTGTACTACCATTTTAATTGTTGTATTCGTTAGGAGGTAGGCATTTATTCTTATTATGGAGATGTTTCTACTCATCCTGGTAACCATGTTATTAATCTGGGTAGACCAAAGTAGTGCCTCGTCAATAGTTACACCCAACAATTTGGCCTCCTTCACTTGTTCAATACCAGCGTCTTGTAATGAGAGACTCAGTCTATGCTCCGACCTTAAGGCATATTTAGAGCCGAGTATAAGACATTTTGTTTTTGCTACATTTAATTTTAGTCTGTTTTCAGTTATCCAATTCGAAATCATAAATAATTCACTCTGAAGTATCTTATTCACTTGTTCTGTGCTCTCAGCGGATGCATAGTTGTATCATCAGCATAAATCGCTGTACCTGCACTTTCCAATACATAAGGCATATCATTTACAAATATAGAGTAAAGGAGGGGTCCAAGACAACTTCCTTGGGGAATACCACACTGGAGTGTTACCATATTTGACATGGAACCATTAAATATAACACATTGTTGTCTATTAGACAAGTAGCTTCTCATCCATTCCATGGCAGTGTCTTCAAACCCATATGTGTGTAATTTCAATAATAATAGGTCATGATCTATGATGTCGAAAGCCGCACTGAAATCCAAGAGCACTGTACCCACAACTAACTTCCTATCAATCAGCTGTAGCCAGCTATCTGTAAGAGATGTTAAAGCAGTTCCTGTAGAGTATCCTACTTTGTATGCATGCTGGAAATCAGAATTAATGTTGTTTTCGTTGAAATACTTTTGAATCTGCTTGAACACAATTCCTTCCAATAACTTACCTATTACTGGTAAAATACTAATGGGCCTACTGTTTGAACCTGTAAATGGCTCTTTACAGTTCTTTGGTAGTGGAGTTACTTTGGCTATTTTCCAAGGCTGAGGAAAGACCCTCTCTTCAAAACATAAATTAAATATATGTGATAGTGGCTTAGCCACAAATTTTGCAGACATTTGTAGCAGTTTGCCATTCAGATTATCAACACCGCAAGGTTTATCTGGTTTAAAGGAAAACTCCAACATTTTGGGAAATTAGCTTATTTAACATCTTCCCTGGAGTTAGACAAGAAGATGCATACCTTTTTTGTCTCTGTGCGTGCATTTAGCTTAGGGAACAGTCGCTCTGTTAGCGTAGCTTAGCTTCATCACTGGAAGTGGGGGAGGGTTTGAGCCTGACGTTCCCTACAGTGCCCTACAGTCACGAAATACACTCCAAATACAACTCCAAAACGTTCCTGTAAACATGTTGTGACCTATGTATTTACCACGTGGAGAAATTAAAAATAATTGAATTCGACAATTATGTTTTCTAAGCAGATATACTCTGAACTATTTTTTGCCGAATGACTCCTCTCTGAGCGCAGTCAGTGATTTCTACGTGAAGCCGTGTTTGTTTACATTCTCATTCATTCAAAGGATCCGAACCGATTGAAGTTTATGGATACCATGACTTAGTTAAAATCCTCTTACCTTGACGATTAAAAGCCTCCCCAATTTAGAAAACAGTAATCCAATGGCTGGTATTGATATACTACTAACTACTGCACGCTAACGGAGCTAACCGGACACTCAAGCAGATAACGAGAGCAATGACTTCCTTTCTGGGGGGTTTCAAAATAAAAGAGCGACGTCTATAGCAGCGGAATACGTTTATTTTGTACATTATCTAACGTTAACACGAACCTAAACTAACTGGGGAGGCAGTGGAGGAGGACCGGAGGTAACGGGTGGGGCGGTAGGGAAGAAGGAGATCAGTCAGGTAGGGGGGGCGGCAGGCTGTGGAGGGCTTTGAAGGTGAGGAGTAGTGTTTTAAAGTTTATGCAGTGTTTGATCAGGAGCCAGTGGAGGGAGTGGAGGACAGGAGTGATGTGTTCGCGGGACCGGATGTTAGTGAGGAGGCGGGCGGCTGAATTTTGGACCATTTGCAGTTTATGGAGGGAGCGGGAGGTGATACCAGTGAGGAGGGAGTTGCAGTAGTCCAGGCGGGAGGAGATGAAGGCGTGAATGAAGGATTCAGCAGCAGGGGGGGAGAGGCAATGACGGATTTTTGCAATGTTGCGGAGGTGAAAGTAGGATATAAATAAATTATATTTCTAATCTGTCAGCTGTTCTATATTGCCCACATAATTGTCTATATCCCATACCCTCTAAGTTTCCTGCTAACTTGTCAGTAAAGTGGTTGAAAATGCAGTTGTTTGTTGAAATGTGGTGGCCGGACAAGATTTTTGTAATCATTTCTGTATCAAATATGAAAGATATTAATAATAATAATCATTATAATCATACTGATATTTTATATCATTTGAAAGCCCTAGTTGTTATCTTCAAAACGGTACTATATATATTTACTTTGAGCATTCATTTTCATAATGGAATGTTGCCTATAGGGCTAAAGATAATGTGCGATTTTGGCCACTGGTAGCGCTCATGAGCCGAATACACCTCGGGCCGTGTTCGGTAGCGCCGAAGAAGAAGAAGCGTCACACACATTTGTACTATTGTGGATTATACTATTTTTGATAGACCTCTAAGAAGAAGAAGCTTCACACACGAATCCACACAGGGAAAACAGCAAAATATTTGTCTCAAAATTCCGTATGTAACTCCAAGCTGATCAAGCGTGTCCTTAGAATTCCGTACGTAAATCTAAGCAGATCAAGCTGTTTTTAGAATTCCGTACGTAAATCTAAGCAGATCAAGCGTATTTTTATGATTTATGAAACACAAATTGAGAGGTGTGTGTGTGTGTGGATCGTTTTTACGATTGTGGATTCTACTTTTGCGTTTGTTTATTTTTTATAGAAATCTACCCCCATAGCGGTGGATCACCTGGTGCCGGGCAGGGATGTAGGCTACGGTGCTGTCTTTAAATTTCTGGTGTTGGCTCATCATCTTTAACATCCAGAATATAACTAACTAATAACTAAACTTTGTTTGTAAAGTGTTCAGTTCTTTGGATTGGTCTTGCAGGGTTTTACTATTGGCAGCACACTGGTCTTCTAGATCTCAGATAATTTGTTCTGCATTAGAGACTCTGTTCAGAATAGCCCATGTCTCTTTTTTTAAAGGGGAACTATCTTATAAATGGCCTTTTTCAGTGTTTAGCATTGTTTCCTAGCTATGTGGACTTATATTAATATGATCTATGTCTCTAATTCTCATATTGGCGCATTCTTCCAATTCTCCTCTCACAATATTCACCCTCACTGAACTGAGTCATCTGAAAATGTGATGATTTGTGATGTCAGAAAGACACCGCTGCATGATAATGTTCAGGCGCCGGCGCCGCAGCGCAGTGGTTTAGGTGGCCAGGCTCAAAACGGCTCGAGATCTTGAGGTAGAAAAATGCTGTTTTTGAGTACTTGATTAGAAATACAAAACAATGAATTAAAAAAAATATATAATTACAGAGGTGTTCCATAAACTCACAGGAATTGTGTAAAAGTGCCCAAATAGTGAAAGAAATAGTAAAATAGTTCCCCTTTAAGTCTTTCATTGAGTTGCCAAGTTTATCCAGTCTTCATTCTAACGATACTTTGTGGTCGCTCACCTCAGTTAGGAGTAGCTGTGCCCAGGCAGGTGTATCCTCGCTTGACATAATTTGTTTGAATGCTGCACGCCGTTCACTTTTCTTTGTCTTGGTTCGAGTTTCTCTGCAAGAACCAGAAATAGACATGTGTAGACATGTTTGAACAAAATAATCCAGTTCTTCAGTTTAAATAAATTATCATTTAGAAGCAAAATACTACGTGCAGAGCACTCAGCACGCCATTCCTCTCAGTGACGTGATATCATCAAAAATGCATTGTGAGATATACACTTTCAATTTTGATGGAGAGATACAATTTAACACAAACTTTTCTAAAGATAATAAGCTTTCTCTGCATATTTTCACACCGCCAACAAAGTAGCCTACTGGGTCCATTGTCTCGAAATGGATTTGGTAGCTGTCATTTCTGCGCGTCTGTCTTCGACACCTGAGACTGAAAGTACTCAGCCCCTCCCCTACGACACAACTGTAGTTCTTTAAACAGCGAGGGAAATTATACAGCTGGACAAGTTAACAATAATTAACACAGAACCTGGAACCTTCTGATTACCAGAAAACCGCTCTACCTCCTGAGCCACTGCTGCCCCTGATATTTTGGCCATATTGCCTATAGCCCTACAGTGAACTGTATAACATCATGTCTATCCCTTTTACTGTGTCAAGAGGATCTAAAGTGACTTGGGCCATAAGCTGTTTGACAGATCTATCTAACGTGCCTTAGAGATTACATTATCTTGTTTTTAGGTTGCCCAAGCAGGAATCAAATCCCTAACCGCGGTAGTGATATGCCGCCATGCTCTCCCACATGAGCTACACAAGACTACAAGGTTCCAGTTACATTTACAATATATTTGATCTAAATACATCTGGGAAATAGTGTAACTTTTTAGATGAATTGTCCAAATGTTTCATCTCATGTTGTCAAGATCTGAAAGTGCATAGTATGAGCAGATATTGGATGAGGCATGAGGAGAAAAGATTAGGCAAACACCTTGAACTAGCATAGGGAGCCTGACTGTGTAAAGACATACATACACCACTGAAACGTTGGGTGCATTTTATTTTGGTTACATAACTAACATATAAATGGGCTGCATACATTTGACATCACCCCACGAGATTTCAAATCTCAGTGCACCCAACAGATGAAGCTTCCGGCAGCCATGGTGCATATTAAACATGCTATTTTTGTCCTTTTCTTGGATTTTACTCTTACAAGTACTCCTCCCAAAGAAAGAGGAAGAAAAAAAATATTTCTAGCGCTGAAGTTTGTCTAATTCAATCTGGGAGATTTGTTAACCAATCAAAAAACACGGTTGTTTAATGTAATATTCAGGAAAGAGGAATAAATGCTGGACTGTCCAAAATTATGAAGATGACGATGATGGTAATAATGTCCAGCAAGCCATAATTAGGTAAATAGTCAATTGTACTCATGAGAAGACAATAAAAAATGTACTGTCACGGTGCTAGTCCTGCACTGTAGAGTTAGACCCACTCACATGCAGAACTCAATTATATGTATAATACATCTTGCCAGCATGTATAATTATTGTTACTTGTATTGATGCTGGTCTTCACATGTGTTTAAGCTGAAGCTAAGTACCTCTCCCAGGTACAGTAGGTTCACTGATTGCCAAACCAGGACGCGTCTATGCCAAATACAACGCAGTTCGGTTTCCGGATTCCTCTGATTGGCCACGACGCCCACGTGACCCCGCGCTAGCACGCCCCCTTATCCACGCCTGCCGCTATGCCGCGCCAAGCTCCTCTGTGCAACAACCATCAAATGCACACAGCACACACATCCACACGCACACACTCACTTTAAACAAACAAACACACTGCAGCACCCACTCTCCACACTTTAGATCACCTAAACACACTTTATATTTATTGATAAAGGATTTGCACTACAACTCGTACACCTTACTGTAAATTGTACCTAAATTGTACCGCATCCCATTTCTGCTTTGCACTATATAGTATTGTATATTAGTACACTGCATAGTATATTGTATATTATATGGTAACTCAGTTACGTCTATTCTGCATCGAACATTGTACATATGTCTATACTGAACACTGTGACCTAATTTTTTACTTCTAATTTACATGCTATACTATGTTATTTCATACTTATCTTGTCTAGCACAGTCTCTGGAGCGTAACAGTAAGAAGCATTTTGTATAAAAGTATTCTGTACTTCTGTATGACAACTATTAAAGAAACTTGAACTTGAAACTTGTGTGTTGCAGCGCGCGGCAGAGCGGCAGAGGTCCCTGTGTGTTCTCGCTTCCTCAATTTATACGCATGGAAGTATTGACTACGCCGTAACGAATCATTAAAAACATATACAGTTAACTGGAATATGTTGTTACTTTACACATATGTTGGATTATGTAATTGGTTTGTCATGACAAACCAATAAAATCGCTACTTTGCATCAGGGTGAACGCTGTTGGTAACACCACCCACTTCAATGACAGAGCTCTTGACTCAGAGTGGCGTTGCGCGTGATGCGCGACAATATTATAAAATACAATATTATAAAGCACTTAGCAGCACTTAGCACTTTTTTTTTTATCCACTTTTTTTCTCCCATTTTCTATATTTTCTCCCATCCAATTCAACCCTCCCCTGTCACGAACGCTGTTTCTTGCCTCCCACAAGCCGGCTGCAATGTGGACTAAAGGCCTCTGCATGCTACAGAAACTTCAAAGCAACTGCAACACAACATCGACAAAGCAACAGTGTTTTAGACACTCTGCCTTTATGCTTCTGCAACATCGACGCGCAAAGTTAGTTTAACTAAAGTTAGTTTAGGTTCGTGTTAACGTTAGATAATGTACAAAATAAACGTATTTCCGGTGATTTTAGACGTCGCTCTTTTATTTTGAAATCCCCCGACCGGAAGTGTTATAGTGTCTGTTGCTAGCAGCTTAACTTTCTGTGCTTTTCGAGCTAACGTTACCGTAACGACATTAGTTTCCAATGGAGAGGACCTCGGCTCACATGCAACTCAAACTACCTATTGGAATAAATTAATTGATTGATGTTTAACTTGTCCCTGTGTGTGTCCAGTCATTTCGACTAGCAAACGTTGTATTTAACGTTAAAGTTACCTCAGGATACCATTGTATTTAGTTGGTTAGCTATGTAGCTAATGTGGATAGCACCAATGCTAGCTGGCTGGCTACAGCTTTATTTACTAAATTATGGAGGCTTTTTAATCGTCAAGGTAAGAGAGGATTTGTCATGATCAACTGAAGGCGTATGCTATGGAACAATATGTGCCTGGGTTTTCAGAAAAAGGCCAGCTATGTGACGCTAATTATTTAGCATCAACGCTGACTGGCTACAACAATGGCGGATGGTATTCTCTGCGAGACCAATATTATTCTATGACAGCCCCGCCCCCATTCGCTAACCAACCAATCACTGCTACGCAATATCAACGCAACGGTTGTTTAGGTTAGATTTTGGAGACATGTACGCAGATTCCTCGCAACACAGTCTACAAGACCCTAAACAACCACCGCGCTGAAATCGCGCTGATGTTGTGTTGAAGTTGCTTTGAAGTTGCTGTAGCATGTAGAGGCCTTAAGTCATACATAGCTCAAGTCCCCTACGGTACTTGAGGTAACAGCAGTCGCATCTTTTCACCTGCGCAGCTCGAGTAGTAACGCGTGGGAGGCTCACGCTGCCCCGACACTTCCTGATTCTACTGCGCAGGCGCACCAACCGACCTGTAGGAGTCTCTGTCCACAGCGCCCGATCCCCACCCATCAGTTTCCCACCCCCTAATACGGCCAATGTGTATTAGTATGAACGACCAGCTAAACTGAAAGCAATGTGGAGCGCTGGGCTCGAACAGGCAAGCCCAGCGTCTCCGTCATTCGTGGCGAGCGCCATGCCCACTACACCACGTAGCCGCTCAGCAGCACTTCCGCAGAGGCGGAAACAGGCTTCGACAGCGACTTTAGAAGCGGCTGATTAAACAAGACGAAAGCGAAATACGAAAGTGAAAGTCAAGTCGTCGCCACTCATAGCAAATATGAGAGCTCTGTAGCGATTTTATTGGTTTGTCATGACAAACCAATTACATAATCCAACATATGTGTAAAGAAACAACATATTCCAGTTAACGGTATATTTTTTTAATGATTCGTTACGGCGTAGTCAATACTTCCATGCGTATAAATTGAGGAAGCGAGAACACACAGGGACCTCTGCCGCTCTGCTGCGCGCCGCGGGGTCACGTGGGCGTCGTGGCCAATCAGAGGAACCCGGAAACCGAACTGCGTTGTATTTGGCATAGACGCAACTAGGACTGTGTCATAATCATGGCGAGAGCCTCTCTCTTCCCTCCTGCTTCCACACCCTTATATGGGCAGCATCCGACCCCAGCGTTCCCACGCTGCCAGACGGACATCAATCAGCGCGGCTGTGAGGGATTCCCTCATCAGCAGCCCCAACATCAACCCACGGATCCTGTCATTCCTCGTCGCAGTGTTATCCTATCAACCTAGGTACGAGGACGTACTCACTCTTGCTGCTCTGTCGTTGTTTGCCTGCCATCTCTAAACTCTGTTCTCCCTATGACCAGGACCATCACTGCCGGCTGCGTCTATGCTTTAGGCAACTGGCTTGTCCTTCCGCGTTGCTCTGATTGGCCACTGATCTACGCTAGTTTCGCCCCTACGCCGGTATGAGCACGTGCATGCGCATGAGCCTAGATAATAATAATAATAATAATCATGCGCGAGCCCTCGCACACACGCAGGTTTTGCCCCCACGCCGGTAGATAATAATAATAATGCGAGAGCCCTCGCACACACGCAGGTTTTGCCCCTACGCCGGTAGATAATAATAATAATAATACTTAGAATAATAATACTTAGACAAACGCATGCAATGAGCACAAGTGTAAATTATCCATTCGTCACACAGTTTTAACATTGATGCACTTAGCTCAACTTGTTCGTCAGCTGGCTGTGGAGCCTATGGTCACAAGTTCAAATCACTCTTAGTTAAAATTTAAATTTTTTATGTTTAATTAATTTATCATCTCTCTATATTAACGTAACTAGCTATTCATATCAATCGAAATAAGGTTAATCTCTCTATATTAACGTAACTAGCTATTCATATCAATTGAAATAACGTATTGTATTGTTTTCATCTCTCTATATTAACGTGATTCCATCAACACATAGGTAATATGCTCTTGCGCGTGACACGACTTTGGGCTTCATTATTCAGCCACAGGCAGGAGTTTTTAGATCACAGGCTGGTCATGCATAATCTCGCCCACCAGACTCTTCTACCGAATTGAATCAATAGATTACACTTTCTGTAGGCCTAACACTCACCTACTCATTCTGTTGTGACACAACATGACATGTTAGGGTTGTCACCTTCCGTGATCATGTTTGAACCAATGTGTAACAAATCTGTTTTAGATTAGGCTGTAAAAATCTGTTCTATAGGCTATATTTAGTCTAGTTTATTAGACAAAACATTTAAAAATACTTTGATGAGTCTACATCAATAGCATTAACCATACATTGTCAAGGTTGACAGAATAAAGTCTATATCAACTTATTGCCATCATGGACCAATAACAGAACAGATTGACAGGTGGTGACAAAGCACAAGACTGGGCATTTATTTAAAAAACATACATACCCTAACCACATAACAGATATTTAAAAGGTAATTAACAGGCATGGAAGTTTTACCTGCATTTGGCCGGTGGCAGGTGTTAATTTTCAGCCCTGATGAATTGAAAATGGGGGACCCTGATGTAAACAAGACGAAAGTCTTTCTCTGGTCTGCATCCCCTTAACAATTGTATGTATTGTACTGTACTAATAAACGTTTCAATCAATCAATCATGTAACCTACAGCACACCAGGTTTTAGAATAAAATGCATTAACAACACCCCTTAGCTGTTATAACTATCAATGTACTAAAATGTACCTCTGCTTTGGCTTGGCTGAATAGCAGTGATCGTCCATCTTAGTTAGTTAGGCGACTTTTCAATCAATCAATCAATCAATCAATCAATCAATCAATCAATCAATCAATCAATCATGTAACCTACAGCACACCAGGTAATACAATGCATTAACAACACCCCTTAGCTGTTATAACTATGTACTAAAATGTACCTCTGCTTTGGCTTGGCTGAATAGCAGTGATCGTCCATCTTAGTTAGGCGTTGCAGTATATAGCGCAGCGTATATTGATGCAGGTAGGTATTATCTGATGCAGGTAGGTATTATCATGCTAATATGTCATGTTCTACGATACCCATTTCAGCATGCATATTATTATTATTATTATTATTATTATTATTATTATTATTATTATTATTATTATTATTATTATTATTATTATTATTATTATTATTATTATTATTATAATTATTATTATTATTATTATTATCTACCGGCGTGGGGGCAAAACCTGCGTGTGTGCGAGGGCTCTTGCATTATTATTATTATCTACCGGCGTGGGGGCAAAACCTGCGTGTGTGCGAGGGCTCGCGCATTATTATTATTATTATCTACCGGCGTGGGGGCAAAACCTGCATGTGTGCGAGGCCTCGCGCATTACTATTATTATTATCTAGGCTCATGCGCATGCGCGCGCTCATACCGGTGTAGGAGCGAAACTAGCATAGATCAGTGGCCAATCAGAGCAACGCGGAAGGACAAGCCAGTTGCCTAAAGCATAGATGCCTCCCGGCTCGCGCCGTCTCCTGATACGCCGCCCGCTCGAACGTCGCTGGGAATATCAAGCGAGCGCCCCTGCTCGCCCAAAGCTGCACATTTCTGTATATACATTGTTGTCCTGTCTGCTTGGTACCCAAAGAATTAAAGCAAACCTAAAACGCTCCATTCTCTCTCTCCCTGTGTGTTCTGCTATTGGGCTCAGCCACCGCTGCTGTAACAGAACACTGCGACCACAAACAAGCCCAGCACCACAGGACGCCAGAGAATGGAGGAAGACCTGGACCATCCTCAACGGTCAAACTGGACTGGTAAACCAACATACCCACTCACTCACGGAGCCATATGCCCTTATCCACGCACTCACTGTCTGCTCTGCGGAGCAAGACGAACTATGTAGTCAGTTTACCGCATACATTGCAGCCCATCCAACCCAGACATCCTCACAGGGTTCGGACCCCGACCCGCCAGTACCGCCTCTGTACAGAGAGCCCCAGATCCCTGCACCAGAACGCTACGACGGGGACGTCTCAAAGTGTCGCGCCTTTATTTTCCCAATGTGCATTATTATTCGGACAACAGCCCCACACCTACTGAAGTGATAAGTCTAAAATCGCTTACCTGTCGGGTCTGCTCAAAGGTCCTGCGTTAGAATGGGCAACAGCTCTCCACTTCAGTCAGTCTCCTCTCTGCGACTCGTTCCCTGCATACTGTACATCGCCGACATGCAAAAGGTCTTCGACCACCCTCCCTGTGGTTCGGATAGTTCTGCTGGCTTGTTCGCCATCCGCCAGGGCCACCGCAGCGTTATCGAATACTCCATTGAATTCCGTATTCTAGCAGCGGGCTCCGAGTGGAGTGACGTTCCGTTAAGAGGGGCATTCCGTCAAGGCCTCAGCGACGTACTAAAAGACGAGCTGGCATCCAAAGAGAAACCGAACTCCCTAGACGAGCTAATTGATTTAGCCAGAGAACTGGACATGCGTCTTCGCGAGCGCCGCTGTGAAAAGACTAGCAACACCCGCTCTTCGTTATCCAATTCGTCTCACTCTCCCTTCCCCAGGCGCGCTGCTCGCGCCGAGCACTACTTCCCTGAGCCAATGGAACTTGATTCATGCCCACTTCGCCCCAAACGGCAGGACTCGACTGTAATGCTGGGTGCATCTTCGAGCCTAAATTATGACCCCAGCTCCGGTCCCAATATGCAATTCAGTGCCACCCTGTGTTGGAATGGCCAGTCGCTTCCCCTGTCCGCGCTGGTTGATTCGGGCCGAAAACCTCATTGACGCTGGCGTCGTGTCCCGCTTCCGCATTGCTACTGACACGGTGCCTATCCCCCGCGATGCCCATGGTCTAAATGGGAGGCTACTCTCACGGATAACTCACCACACCAAGCCACTCTGCCTGCTGCTCTCGGGGAGTCACAACAAGGTTATTCGTTTTCACGTCATTAATTCCCCCCATAATCCTATTGTACTCGGCATGCCCTGGTTGAAGTTACACAACCCAGTGATAAACTGGCCAACGGGCTCGGTCGTGAGCTGGAGCGCTCACTGTCATGCTACCTGCCTACAGTCTGCTCGGCCACCACTGGAGGTCGCTGGTTCTCACGTTCCCAACGAACCCATTGACCTTTCCGCTATCCCTCCAATGCCCTTTGGGTTGATCAACGCTCCTGCTGTCTTCCAGGCCCTTGTCAATGACGTTCTCTGTGATGTCCTTAACCGCTCTGTTTTTGTTTATTTGGATGACATTCAAATTGTTTCCCGCTCTATGGAAGAGCACGTCCAGCATGTCCGCCGGGTCCTCCAACGCCTGCTGGAGAACAAATTGTTCGTCAAGGCGGAGAAGTGTGAGTTCCACATCTCCTCCATCGGGTTCCTCAGCTACATAATAGAGGGCGGACAGATCCGGGCGGACCCCGAGAAAATCAAGGCAGTGTTGGACTGGCCCAGACCCACCAACGTCAAGCAGCTCCAACATTTCCTGGGATTTGCTAACGTCTATCGGCATTTCATCAGGGACTACAGCCGGGTCGCTGCACCCCTCACCCAACTCACTTCGCCCTCTGTGCCCTTCGTCTGGTCCGCTAAGGTGGACTCCACCTTCTCCGAGCTGCGTAGGCGCTTCACCTCCACGCCCATCATCGTCCAGCCGGACACGTCCCGTCCAGTTCGTGGTGGAGGTGGATGCCTTGAGTACCGGGGTGGGGGCGGTCCTCACCCAGTGTTCCGCTCTCGACCAGAGACTACACCCCTGCGCCTTCTTCTCTCGCTGCCTGACAACGGCGGAGGTCAACTTTGATATTGGGAACCTGGAGCTCCTGGCAGTCAAGCTGGTCTTGGAGGAATGGAGGCACTGGCTGGAGGGTTCAGAGATCCCCTTCCTGGTCTGGACAGACCATAAGAACCTCGCCTACATCCAGATGGCCAAGCGCCTGCACTCCCGCCTGGGCGCTGTTCTTCGGCCGGTTCAATTTCACCTTGACCTATAGGCCAGGCTCCAAGAACATTAAGCCAGACGCCCTCTCCTGGCAGTTTGTCCCAGAAGGGGGCCCCTCACACCCTGACTCCATCCTCCCCTCCTCCTGCTTGGTGGCTTCTGCCACCTGGGAGATCCAGTCCGTCGTCCGAGAGGCCCAGCACGCCCAGCTTGATCCAGGTAACAGCCCACCTAACCGTCTTTTTGTCCCCGACCTTGTCCGCTCCCAGGTACTCCAGTGGATCCACGCCTCCCGGTTCGCCTGTCATCCTGGGGTCGACCGTACCCTGTCCCTGCTGAAGCGGCACTTCTGGTGGGCCTCCATGAGGGAAGACACCCGCGCCTTCGTCCTTGCCTGCACTATCTGTGCTCGTGGGAAGGCTTCCCACCGACCGCCTGCCGGGCTCCTCTGTCCTCGGACCGGAATCGCCGCTTTGCCAACCGCCACCGGACCTCGGCCCCCGACTATCAACCAGGTCAGATGGTTTGGCTCTCGTCTCGGGACCTTCCTCTCAAATCAGTTCCCCGGAAACTCACCCCCCGTTTTGTTGGTCCCTACAAAATTCGGTCTGTCATTAGTCGTCAGACTCAAGCTTCCATCCCATATGCGCATTCATCCCTCTTTCCATGTGTCCCAGTTGAAGCCGGTGGTCTCCAGTCCTCTGTCCCCTCCAGCTCCGGAACCTCCCCCTCCGCTGATCATTGACGACCATCCTGCCTACACCGTCCGGTAGTTACTGGATGTGCGTCGTCGCGGTCGTGGCTTCCAGTACCTGGTGGACTGGGAGGGCTACGGCCCGGAGTAGCGCAGCTGGGTCTCCCGCCAGCTGATCCTTAATCCCGCTCTCGTCCCGGGACTTCCATCGGGCCAACCATGACAAGCCTGGAGGGTCGCCAGTAGAGGGGGGGGGGGGTCCTGTCATAATCACGGCGAGAGCCTCTCTCTTCCCTCCTGCTTCCACACCCTTATATGGGCAGCATCCGACCCCAGCGTTCCCACACTGCCAGACAGACATCAATCCGCGCCGCCGAGCGGCTGTGAGGGATTCCCTCATCCACAGCCCCTACATCAACCCACGGATCCTGTCGTCCCTCGTTGCAGTGTTATCCTATCAACCTAGGTACGAGGACGTACTCACTCTTGCTGCTCTGTCGTTGTTTGCCTGCCTTGCTCTAAACTCTGTTCTCCCTATGCCCAGGACCATCACTCCTGGCTTGCACCGTCTCCTGATACGCCGCCCGCTCGGACGTCGCTGGGAATCTCAAGCGAGCGTCCCTGCTCGCCCAAAGCCGCACATGTCTGTATATACATTGTTGTCCTGTCTGCTTGGTACCCAAGGAATTAAAGCAAACCTAAAACGCTCCATTCTCTCGCTCCCTGTGTGTTCTGCTATTGGGCTCAGCCACCGCTGCCGTAACAGACTGGGAGCGTCCAAGGCATTTTATAGTGGGGAGACCCAGAGTGTACCAAGTGCAGTCGGATACAGAGGGGTGTTTAACCAATTAAAGGGAATATGCTTGTACAATAGTTAATATTTATATGTTAGTATGGATGAAGGAATTGTCAACAGCATTATTTGTCAATAGAAATGATGTCTGTCGTTATGGATTAATAATATATATATATATATTCTTTTCATGCAATAGAAAGCAGCCCAGAGTTGAATGTATAAATACAAATTTATAATAAAATGCAGGACTCAGTAGACAAATTGCACATCACAAGCAATAAAATAAATATGATTGAAAGAAAAGGAGTTACTAAATACAGTTAAATGTTCATCAAACAGTGCTGAAACTTGGGTGCTGCAGTGTTGAGTGCATATAGTAAAGTCATATTAGTATAGTTAGTAGGAAGAGTGCATGATAGTATAAGGCAGTAAGAAGGTTCGTTTTCATTTTTTTAATTTCAGATATTGATTGACGAAGTGTGTTTTTAGTCGACAACGAAAGATTGGTCGGTTTCGTCTGTCCTAACTGTGGCGGGAACTTCATTCCACCATTGTGGTGCCAGGACCAAGAATGCTGTTCTAAACAAGACTAGGCAAGCCTGATACATGTGGACCCGGATACATGCCAGTCGGGATATATGTGTTAATTGTGATACATGTAAACAACTGTGTGCACACCCAGAGTTTAATTTGTGCAGGATATACTGTCACTATAATAGTGTGCCAGTATATGTTATGTAAGATGTACGATTTTATGTTCTCTGGTCTGTCATTATTTTATTGTAAGCCTATACAGTATATTCCCATAAGAGTCACTCATAAATCGCTTGTTTAAGTAGGTGTGGAAGACAATTTTGAGTGAAGGTGGCGAATATAAATCAGATGAGAAAAAAAACATTCTTGAGAAACGTCTGTGTGACAGGCAGTGACTCCTGTCAGCGTGAACTACTGTGGGCTGTTTGAAGTAGTAGGCAACTAGTGTGGAAAACAACAAAAAGATAATTTAATTCACTTTTTCAAACCAGTGGGACTGTAGCCCGCTAAAGTAATTTAGGAGAATCAAGGCTGACAGGTCATGAATTAGTAAAGGACATACAGCAGGACTGGTCAATATAGGTCAGTGGTGAATACCCTTGTTCATGAATGAATTAATGAATGAATGAATGAATGAATGAATGAATGAATGAATGAATGAATGAATGAATGAATGAATGAATGAATGAATGAATGAATGAATGAATGAATGAATGAATGAATGAATGAATGAAAACTTTATTTAACAGATTGCAGAATGGGTACAATACAGTACGGCTCAATACACACAATTGTTAAGGGGATGCAGACCAGAGAAAGACGTTTGTCTTGTTTACATCAGGGTCCCCCATTTTCAATTCATAGTGACATTTATGACATACACAACATACATGACATTTATGGCATAGGGACATACATGACATACAGGTATTTAGTACTGTTACATTTGTGACATATACGATATGCAAATATACAGTACTGTTACCCATAGATCCTGACAGAGTATATACATATGATGGGGAGGCGACTGTACATTAGGAGGGGGTGGGTGGGTGGGAGAGAAATATACATACGGTGGGGAGAGAATATATACATACGGTGGGGAGGAGACTGTACATTAGGAGGGGGTGGGTTGGTGGGAGAGAAATATACATACGGTGGGGAGATAATATATACATGTGGTGGGGAGGAGACTGTCTATTAGGAGTGGAGGGGTTTGGACATTTACGGTTGCCAGTTTAGAATTGCAGCCTCCCGTAGGTGCTCCTTAAGAGCGGTTTTGAATGTGGGTAGGGATTCACATTTCTTTACAGCTTTGGGTAGGGCGTTCCACATTGATGTGGTATAATTGCGAAACATGTTTAGTCCCTTGTGTGAGGGTAGGGGGGTAGCGGAGCCCAATCGCAAACAACAGGAGGAGAGAGAATGGAGCGGTTTAGGTTTCTTTAATTGTATCTTCCCCAAACAGACAGAGTAACATCAGGAATGTGTAACAGACATGGGTTAGAATTGTTCTTGGGGGAGAATGGGGACAGGCGCACTCCCTGTGCAGCTGTAGGCAGAGGACACCGGTCTTGTGTCGAGAGAGAGAATGAGAACAGGTGCACTCCCAGTGCAGCTGTAGGCAGAGGACACCGGTCTTGTGTCGAGAGAGACTGAGAGCAGGGGTACTCCTTGTGCGGCACGAGGCGTCCCGGCAGGAAGGGCGCGGGAGCGGGAGTCCTGGGCACAAGAGAGACAAGATTAGGAGAGGAATAATCACAGAGCAGGTCTAGCAGTCTTCAGGTAGAGTCGTCGTACCTAGGTAGGCAGTTTAACACTGCGACGAGGAACGACAGGATCTGCCAGATGATATAGGGACCGCCTGATGATGTAATCGCTCACAGCCGTGCTGATTGAAGTCCCTCTGGCAGCGTGGGAAGGCTTCAGCAGGAAGTATATGGGCACGGCAGGATGAGGGCAGAGGAAGGCACGAGCCCTGATCGTGACAGGACCCCCCCCTCTACAGGCGCCTCCTGGCGGCCCTCCAGGCCTGTCCGGATTGTCCCGATAGAAGTCCCGGATGAGGTCAGGATCCAGGATCATCCCGCGGGAGACCCAGCTGCGCTCCTCCGGGCCATAGCCCTCCCAGTCCACGAGGTACTGAATCCCGCGGCCGCGAGGACGCATGGCCAGCAGCCGCCGGACGATGTAGGCCGGGTGGTCGTTAATGACCAGCGGAGGAGGAGGCTCCAGAGCTGGAGGAGACAGGGGACTGGAGACCACCGGCTTCAACTGTGAGACATGGAAGGAGGGGTGAATGCGCATGATGGAGGGGAGCTGGAGTTTGATGACTGAGGGGTTGATAATGGACAAGATCTTATAGGGACCAACAAAACGGGGGGTGAGTTTGCGGGACAAAGACTTGAGTGGCAGGTCTCGGGACGAGAGCCAAACCATCTGACCTGGTTGGTAGTCGGGAGCCAGGGTCCGGTGGCGGTCGGCGAAGCGACGGTTCTGCTCAGTGGAGCGGAGCAGCACAGCCCTCGTGTCCTCCCATATCCTCCTGCAGCGGCGAAGGTGGTCCTGCACCGACGGGACGGCGATCTCCTCCTCCTGTGCAGGGAACAGCGGGGGTTGGTAGCCCAGAGAGGACTCGAAGGGGGACTGACCTGTGAGTTGTGGGCGTACTCAATCCACGGCAGGAAAGTACTCCAGCCGGAGGGGTCCCGGGTCGTCACGCAGCGGAGGGCGGAACCCAGGTCCTGGTTGTCCCGCTCCGACTGGCCGTTGGTCTGCGGGTGGTACCCGGAGGAGAGACTGACCGTGGCCCCCAGGGCCCTACAGAAGGCCTTCCAGACTTGGGAGATGAATTGCGGGCCCCTGTCGGAGACGATGTCCACCGGGATCCCGTGGAGGCGGAAGACATGGAGCACCATCAGGTCCACGGTTTCTGAAGCAGAGGGGAGTTTGGGGAGAGCAACAAAATGCACTGCCTTCAAGAAATGGTCAACGATGGTGAGAATGACAGTGTTACCGTGTGAGGGAGGCAGACCGGTGACGAAGTCCAGGGCGACGTGCGACCAGGGCCGACCGGGAACAGGGAGCGGACGGAGGAGCCCGGCAGGTGGTTGGTGGGAAGCCTTCCCACGAGCACAGACGGTGCATGCAAGGACGAAGGCGCGGGTGTCTTCCCTCATGGTGACCCACCAGAAGTGCCGCCTCAGCAGGGACAGGGTACGGTTGATCCCAGGATGACAGGCGAACCGGGAGGCGTGGACCCTCTGGAGCACCTGGGAGTGGACAAGGTCGGGGACAAAAAGCCGGTTAGGTGGGCCTTTACCTGGATCAAGCTGGACAAGCTGGGCCTCTCGGACGATGGACTGGATCTCCCAGGTGGTGGCGGCCACCAGGCAGGAGGAGGGGAGGATAGTGTCGGGGTGCGCGGGACCCTCTTCGGGGACAAACTGCCGGGAGAGGGCATCTGGCTTGGTATTCTTGGAGCCAGGCCTGTAGGTCAGGGTGAAATTGAACCTGGCGAAGAACAGTGCCCAGTGTGCCTGGCGGGAGTTCAGGCGCTTGGCCGTCTGGACGTAGGCGAGGTTCTTGTGGTCAGTCCAGACCAGGAAGGGGATCTCTGAGCTTTCCAGCCAGTGCCTCCATTCCTCCAAGGCCAGTTTGACTGCCAGGAGCTCCAGGTTCCCGATATCGTAGTTGACCTCCGCTGGCGTCAGGCGGCGAGAGAAGAAGGCACAGGGATGCAGTCGCTGGTCGAGAGCGGAGCGTTGGGAGAGGACCGCCCCTACACCGGTACTCGAGGCGTCAACCTCCACCACGAACTGGCGGGACACGTCCGGCTGGACAAGGATGGGTGCGGAGGTGAAGCACCGGCGCAGCTCGGCGAAGGTGGAGTCCACTCTGTCTGACCAGACGAAGGGCACGGAAGGCGAGGTGAGTTGGGTGAGGGGTGCAGCGACCCGGCTGTAGTCCCTGATGAAACGCCGGTAGAAGTTGGCAAACCCCAGGAAGCGTTGGAGCTGCTTGACGTTGGTGGGACGAGGCCAGTCGGACACCGCCTTGATCTTCTCGGGATCCGCCCGGATCTTGCCGCCCTCGATGATGTAGCCGAGGAACCCGATGGAGGAGACGTGGAACTCGCACTTCTCCGCCTTGACGAACAGCTTGTTCTCCAGTAGGCGTTGGAGGACCCGGCGGACATGCTGGATGTGCTCTTCCATAGAGCGGGAAAAGATCAGAATGTCGTCCAGATAAACAAAGACAGAGCGGTTAAGGACATCACGGAGAACGTCATTGACAAGGGCCTGGAAGACAGCAGGGGCGTAGGTCAACCCAAACGGCATTACCTTGTACTCGAAGTGACCGAGCGGGGTCTTAAAGGCCGTCTTCCACTCGTCTCCCTGTCGGACGCGGACAAGGTGATAGGCATTTCTGAGGTCAAACTTCGAGAAATGGTGGCACCTTGCAGGGGTTCGAAAGCAGAGTTAATCAATGGCAGGGGGTAGGGCTGGGCGATAAAACCATAACGATAACTATCGCAATAAATTATTTCCTCGAAATAAACATGAAACGTGGTCGCAAAGTTGCGATATATCGATTTTCCAAGCTTGGATATGAGCAGGGCCGCCTCAGGGGGTGTGCGAGCAGTGCGGTCGCACAGGGCCTCGCGGGAAGGGGGGCCTCGCAAAAAAAAAAAAAATCATTTATTATTTTTTTTATTTTTTTTTTTTATTTTTTTTTTTTTTTGCGAGGCCCCCCTTCCCGCGAGGCCCTTTTTCATGACAGACATAAAATCTAGTTTTGCTTATATGCTTATATATTTCACATTAGACACGTTTGTAGAATGTGTCTGACTTATTCCTGGGTCTGCAGATATACTCACTATTGGAGCTCAGCCTCTGGGGTTCTGCAGCAGACACACTATTGGTTTCAACGAAGGGAGTGGTTTTACTTACATCATGTGTAGTACACTACGCCGGCGTGAGTCAGCTGCGTTTGACTATTATGCTTAGTTATGCCAGCCAAGACGAAGAAAGAGGTCGGTCATTATCAGTCGGTCGGTCACCAAGGAACGTTGACGAAAGGCGGGACAAATGGCCGGAGCCTTGTCATGATGCAGTCGGGATATAGCCATGATGATGATGTCGGCTAGTAGCTAGCTTAGCTAAAGGCTATCTAGCGTTAGCTAACCTAGAGACATGCAGCCAAGATGAAGAGGATGGTCGTTTGGCAGATGAACTTCGTCAACTCCACGCGGTTGTCTCCATCATCTAATTCAGCACTATTCAGAGGAGCGAGGCGAGTGGATGTCTATTCAAAAGCAGCATGGATCAGAAGAAATTACACCGTGGGCCAAGAAAGTCTCCTTCCAACTTTACCATTGGCGCCGCATTGATACTGCGTTATGGTGAGTCAACCTATGATTATATACCCGCCGTGGACCTATCTCTCTTTCTCTCTCTCTGGAGCCAAACTGGTCGACTAGCTAATATAGTACTACTAGTAGCTAAGCTAACGGTGTGTGCCTGGTGAGAGCACCTGGCTGTATGTAGCCGCATAGCTTGCTTCTGCGTTAGCTAATGGTTAGCACAAGCATCAAACGAACGTTCCCAGCTGAAGCTAAACAGCTAACTGGCTAACAGTTAGCTCAATCAGCTGTTAGCTAATTAGCTGTTAGCTTGTGCTAACCATTAGCTAACGCAGAAGCAAGCTATGCGGCTACATACAGCCAGGTGCCTGATTGAGCTAACTGTTAGCCAGTTAGCTGTTTAGCGTCAGCTGGGAACGTTCGTTTGATGCTATCAGTTAGCCTTGAGAATAGCAGGGGGTTCTGGCAGACTGGCACTCTGACTACGACATCATCTTTGACAGAAGATGTAGTCGGGCCTGCACCATGACAAGGCTCTGGCCATAGCTTATTTGTCCCGACAGCGAGAGGCCTTTCGTCAACGTGGAGACCTGTGTTGCGGCCTTTCGCCCTGCGTTCCTTTTGTGAAGGTAAGATTAATGAAAATGTCATGACATTACCCCACTCTTCCTTCCTTCCCCTCCCGAATGTTTTGTTAATAACGATGTTTTTTTCCAGGCAAAACATATGCTACTTCACAACATTTGGAGATACGACATGTGCTGTGTGTGAATGTCTTGGTCGTTTGTGTAGCTTGGGTAGCGTTGGGCCGTTGGCCAAAGCTGTGTGTGGCCTGGTGTCACAGTACCTGGCTAGCCTATTTAGCTGATGTCGGCCATTGGCTCCTTGCTGCTTTGGTTTCTCTGGTATAGACCCTCTTCTTGTTGGATTTAAGTGTTGATCTTTGTCCTTTTGGATCTCTCATACATGCTCTAGTCTCTCTCTAACACACACACACATGACAAACACACATGTTCTCTCTCTCTCTCTCTCTCTCTCTTTCTAACACACACAGTCTGCCTATGGCGGCCTTTCTCGATGGCTAGGCTGTGCTCAAGGATCTTCAGTCACAGTGCTCAGGTATTCTGCCACTGTGTACTCTCTGTTTAGGGCCAAATAGCATTTCAATTTCTTTCCAATGTGTCTCTCTCTCTCTCTCTCTCTCTCTCTCTCTTGGATTTAAGTGTTGATCTTTGTCCTTTTGAATCTCTCATACATGCTCTAGTCTCTCTCTAACACACACACACATGACAAACACACATGTTCTCTCTCTCTCTCTCTCTTTCTAACACACACAGTCTGCCTATGGCGGCCTTTCTCGATGGCTAGGCTGTGCTCAAGGATCTTCAGTCACAGTGCTCAGGTATTCTGCCACTGTGTACTCTCTGTTTAGGGCCAAATAGCATTTCAATTTCTTTCCAATGTCTCTCTCTCTCTCTCTCTCTCTCTCTCTCTCTGTACACTGTATATTGACTGTAGAACGGGAGCTCTCTCTCGCTCTCTCTTTTGCTATATGTTGACTGTATCATGCCCCGCCTCGGGCAGCGCTATTATTTAAGAATATGTTGACTGTATAAAAAAATATATATATATATATATACATATATATATATATATATTTTTTTTTTTAACCTTTTGGGGGGGGGGGGGGGGGGGGGGGCTCGCGTTAAATCTCGCACAGGGCCTCGCATTTCTCCCAGGCGGCCCTGGATATGAGCACACGCAGTAACAACCAACCAGTGAAGGAGATGGTGACATTGAAGGAAACCCGCGGTGCACCTCTGGGTAGTAAATAAGGCTGGCTAGGATCATTAGCTTGCACGCCGCTATTTTATAGTTTACGTGCCGAGTGGGTGTGTGGCGTGAATTCTGAGGCCACGGTTAGAGTAGTGTGGGGTATGCGGTGGACGTCGTTGCAATGTATTGGGGCGGAACGGAGTATTTTAGGGTGATAGTTAGTACATTGGAAACAAGGCTGGCTAGGATAATTAGCTTGCACGCCGCTATTTTATAGTTTACGTGCCGAGTGGGTGTGTGACGTGAATTCTGAGGCCACGGTTAGAGTAGTGTGGGGTATGCGGTGGACGTTGTTGCAATGTATTGGGGCGGAACGGAGTATTTTAGGGTGATTTTAGTACATTGTCGTGGGATACACCGCTTGCTCTTGCTAACTGTGTTCCATTGTTATAATGCATATGATCCAGTGGCGGTAGGTTGCCCCCTAGTGGAATATAATAATCTATGCACTGGGGTAGAAGAACGTGCGTGGACTGATGACGACATCAACTCGAGACATTCGCAGCAGCAAAACAAGTCTATTAATAGCCCGTCCATCGGCGCCGGGCATAAGAATTAAATTAATTAAACTTGACAGAAATTATATCGACGATAATTATCGATATCGAGTTATATGAAAATAATTTTATAATTGTATCGCGATAACGTTTTTGGCCATATCGCCCAGCCCTAGCAGGGGGTACTTGTTCTTGACCGTGATGTTATTGAGACCCCGGTAGTCAATACAGGGGCAAATGGAGCCATCCTTCTTGGACACAAAAAAGAACCCCGCACCGACAGGAGAGGAGGAGGGGGTAATAATGCCAGAGGCCAGGGACTCATGGACGTATTTCTCCATAGACTCCCTCTCTGGGCGAGAGAGGTTAAACAGGCGACTAGCGGGGAGCGTAGCTCCTGGGAGCAGATCAATAGCACAGTCGTACTGGCGATGAGGTGGCAGGGAGAGGGACTGTTGTTTGCTAAACACAGCCTCTAGATCGTGATAAATTGGAGGAACAGTCGAAAGGTCAATAGTTTCGTTGGGAACGGGAGAACCAGCGGCTCCCAGTGGCGACCGCGCCGACCGTAGACAGGAGGCGTGGCAGTGAGCACTCCAGCTCGTGACTGAGCCCGTTGGCCAATTTATTACAGGGTTGTGTAGCTTTAGCCAAGACATGCCTAGAACGATGGGGTTATGGGGGGAATTAGTGATGTGGAAACAGATCTCCTCGCTATGATTCCCGGAGAGTCGAAGGCGGAGAGGCGTGGTGTGTCGGGTTATTCGCGAGAGCAACCTCCCGTTTAGACCCTGAGCATCGCAGGGAATTGGCAAGGCGTCGGTGGCAATGTGGTAGTGAGATTCTCGCCTGCGCCTGAGTCGACCAGCGCGGACAGAGTGAGCGATTGACCGTTGTGAAAAAGCCTGGCACTGAATTGCATATTTGGACCGGAGCTGGGAGCATAATTAGAGCTCGTACATGCGCCCAGTGTCACTGTCGAGCCTCGTCGTTTGGGCGAACCAAACATGAAGCGATGGAGTGGCCGAGTTGCCCGCAGTACAGACATGCCCCTGTCCTGAGTCTGTGACGCCGTTCGCGGAGAGGGAGGCGAGAGCGGTCGAGTTCCATAGGCTCCGAGTCGTCAGCTCTGCGGCTCTGCAGCGGCACACTATTACCGGTGCGCTCTGGGTCTGCGGCTCTGCAGCGGCACACTGTTGACGGTGCTGGCTTTTTCACGGCGGCGTTCCCGAAGACGTGTGTCCAAATCTTCACCTTAGACGCCAATTCGTCTTTTAGGACGTCGCTGAGGCCCTGGCGAAAAGCCCCTCGTAACGGTGCGTCGTTCCACTGGGAACCAGCTGCCAGGATCCGAAATTTTAAATAGCGTACTTGCTCACGCTGCGATGGCCTTGGCGGATGGTGAACAAGGCGGCCGTACTATCTGAACCACCGGGGGGATGGTCGAAAACTTTTCGCATGTCGCCGATGTAATCGGAGTACGAATCGCAGAGGGGAGAATTACTGAAGTGGAGGGCGGTTGCCCATTCTAACGCGGGGCCCGTGAGCAAACCAGACAGGTAAGAGATCTTGGATTTGTCGCTCTGGAAGGTTAGTGGTTGTTGCCCGAAAACTAAAGAGCATGGGAACAGAAAGGCACGACACATGGAAACGTTTCCGTCGTAACGCTCTCGCGCGGGTACATGGGGCTCCCTGTACTGGGATGCTACAGGTGGGGATACCACGGGTGGAGAGACAACAGGTGGAATTAGCTGGGCTGCTACATATGCATCAAAACACTCAAATTGTCTGTCTCGCTCCGCGGAGCTGAGCGTGAGAGTGCCGAGTTGGGTAATGGTTTCGTCCAGTATTTGTGAGTGTTGATTTACCAGAACGGTGTGTCCGTTGACAGCGGCCTGGATGTTGTTGCTCCATTCAGTGGCGTCCTGTGTTGCTGAGTCCGACGTCATGTTCGCAGTGTTCTGTGAGGGTAGGGGGGTAGCGGAGCCCAATCGCAAACAACAGGAGGAGAGAGAATGGAGCGGTTTAGGTTTCTTTAATTGTATCTTCCCCAAACAGACAGAGTAACATCAGGAATGTGTAACAGACATGGGTTAGAATTGTTCTTGGGGGAGAATGGGGACAGGCGCACTCCCAGTGCAGCTGTAGGCAGAGGACACCGGTCTTGTGTCGAGAGACAGAATGGGAACAGGTGCACTCCCAGTGCAGCCGTAGGCAGAGGACACCGGTCTTGTGTCGAGAGAGACTGAGAGCAGGGGTACTCCTTGTGCGGCACGAGACGTCCCGGCAGGAAGGGCGCTGGAGCGGGAGTCCTGGGCACAAGAGAGACAAGATTAGGAGAGGAATAATCACAGAGCAGGTCTAGCAGTCTTCAGGTAGAGTCGTCGTACCTAGGTAGGCAGTTTAACACTGCGACGAGGAACGACAGGATCTGCCAGATGATATAGGGACCGCCTGATGATGTAATCGCTCACAGCCGCGCTGATTGAAGTCCCTCTGGCAGCGTGGGAACGCTTCAGCAGGAAGCTGCCCGTATATGGGTATGGCAGGATGAGGGCAGAGGAAGACACGAGCCCTGATCGTGACACCTTGTTTGAGCCAAATCTGGGTTTAACATGATTTGTTGAGCTTCCTCTGGTGTTGTGGTCGTGGTATTCACTGACCTTTGGGAAGTATTTTGACATGTACATGGGTACCTTAGTCATATAGTGTATCTTGTAGACCAATGTAGATCTTGTATCTTCATTGTTAACACTTTCAGCGCCAGCTGTTTTATCCATCCTTATAGTCAATGGGCCATGCTTTAAAAGATAGGGATTTTCACTGTGCATCACAATGTTTGCAGGGCTATATCTATATTCTATATTTTAGCTATGGATACAATACTATGGCTCATTTGACAGTCACTATCTCTCGTCCAACATGTAAAAAAGAGTTAATCTTTTGATGTATACGTTTGCGTGTTATCCCGTGGTGAATATTGTATAGTTTCAGAGTGATCCTGGCTAATTCCTGGAAGCTGTGTTATGGAGCGTTAGGTGAATTTAGCTAAAGGCGTTCGCGTTGCTCGCCTGGACACGTTACTATTTCCAAATCAAAGGTATATAATAGGTATTAAGCTTCATCATGAATGCATCATGGGGGGGGGGTTTGATGCTCTGATCGTCAGCAACGGCATATGTTTTGGAGTATGTTACTATGATCGTTGCGATCGATGTGAAATCATTGTTGGATCAAAGTAGGGTTGATGTCATATAGTCCTTACCTTTAATAGGAGGTATCCCAAAATGAATATTCCAATTGTCTGATCGCAATTTCCAGTATTGATGTCCATGAAGTGGCACAACATATGCCTCAAGTGTGCTGAACGCATTTCAAAGTGCTCGGATGAAGCGATTCACTTGGCTTGGTCTAAATTCTCCGCCCGGACCATATACAATGTAACACACAGTGTGAAATAAGGTTTCAAAGGGTAGGCGATACTGCCACCTAGCCAGATTCGGCCGGTATTGCACTCTCGGGGTCTCAGAATGAGTTCCAATGGTAACACTAGGCCTATGAGACTGTATAGAATAAAAAAAAATCGAATAAAAGAAAAAACTATGAAAACTATCGAAAACCCGACTATACTCGGGTTTTGGCGCTCAGCGGTTGGCGAGATAACCCGACTATAGTCGTGGTTGGCCGTGAATGAGTCAAGAAGCAGGGAGACGGCCGGGTGGTGCAGCGGTCTAAGCGTCTGCCCACCACCACAGAGACAGTGGGATCGAATCCTGCTGTGGTGCTTCCGGGTTGCGTGAATACTTTGGGCAGCCGAAGAGTGCTTCTGCATTGCTCTGATTGGCCAGCGTTGGCCAGCGCTCTCCTTCGTGAATACCAGCTCTATGCACAAGCGTAGAAGATCGCAAGTCACGTGAAACACTGCAGACCACTGATTGGTCAGAAGAGAGACGCGTCACTCGTTGGAGCGTCTCCAGAAAAACAGAAAGCTGCCATCTTTAATGTCTTGCATAGCAGCAGGAACAAGTGCAATAAACAAAAAAGGATAGTCACTGTGTATTCTGCCTCATTTATTGATGAAACAAAACCGACATCAACACAATTTGCCACAGAGCGGAGAGTTTAGTCTCACAAAAAGATTGCTGACTTGTTAAGCTTGTTGTTAGCTTAGGTGCTAATGTTGTGCTAGCGTTTTAGCATGGCTATCGTACATAGCGTGATCAATATAACTCGTTATTGATTGTTTGTACTAGTAACTAATGGTTAATGCTAGTAGAATAGACACAATGTGAGGTAATCACCATCCATTTTAAACCGGTTATTACCTAATGCTAACGTTAGCAGATAGACGCGAGACTGGTAACGTTACAGCTTGTTAGCCTTAATGCTAACGCTAACGTTAACGTTAGCAGATAGACGCGAGAGCCTAGGTAACGTTAAAGCAATGAGAGGTAACGTTAGCGTTAGCAGAATAGACACAATGAGAGTCTCGTTAATGTTGTTATTGATTGATTGAAAACTGTGTTTTACTCTGGCTTGCGCCTAGCTCGCGTACATAGCTATGCTGGAGCTCTCAGCTGTACACCAGCGGCGCCCACCTCCCCACAGGGAGACAAGTGCGTAATGGCGTATAATGCGCATGCGCGCGTAAGCGGCGTAGGCCGCATTATCGCTGGCCAATCAGAGCGATGCGGAAGCACTCTTCGGCTGCCCAAAGTATTCACGCTTCCGGGTTGGCCGACCATCCATACTAACACAATTGGCAGTGTTAGAGGGTGGGAAAACCCGGCGAGGGTGGGTCCTGGTCGTTGTAAAACAGCGACTCCTACAGATCGGTCGGGGTGCCTGCACAGCAAGGTCGGATCCTGGGGGAGGTAGTGTCCTCCACGAGTGTATGCTTTCTACAACGCAGTTGGGTTTCCGGGTTCCTCTGATTGGCCACTAAGCCCACGTGACCCTATGATATTACGCCCCCCTTATCGCCGCCAGTTATCGCTTACGCCCATGCATGCGCATGAGCCGCAAAAAGCCCCTCAGCCAGCCAGCAATACTAAGCTCCAGTTAACCTAATGTGCTGGGCCTAATGTGTCTAATATGGCAGTCGCTGAGAGCTCTGTCATTGAAGTGGATGGTGGCACGCAACAGCGTTCACCCTGATGTAAACAAAACAAGTCATTGATAGGCGACGGCCATATTAGACACATAGCCATAATTTAAGATATAGTTTATGCATTCGCAAATATGAGAGCTCTGTCATTGAAGTGGGTGGTGGCACGCAACAGCGTTCACCCTGATGTAAAGTAGCGATTTTTTATTGGTTTGTCATGACAAACCAATTACATAATCCAACATATGTGTAAAGAAACAACATATTCCAGTTAACGGTATATTTTTTTAACGATTCGTTACGGTATAAATTAGGTTAACTGGAGCTTAGTATTGCTGGCTGTGTTATGGATAGTGTTGTCTGAGGACCCAATCGCGGAACAGAACGAGGAGAGAACAGGCAGACGAGTGGAACGAGATGTGAAGCCAGGGGTGAAGTGTAAAAATGTTCCTTACTTCAAAAAGGGTAGTAACCAAAACAAAGAATCTCATAAACGAGAGCAGGTACAAAAACAAACAGAGGAACCGCAGCAGAGCTGGTAGGGGAAGGCACAACTAATCTACAAAATAAACACTAATAAAACGAGACTGTAAAAACGAAAACAAAGATGACAATACAAACTGAAAAACTAGACTTACTGAAAAATAGGGAGACAAGGAACGAATGACAGCGCAAGGATGAGGGTAACAGCAAGGACAGGATACTCAGGAACATCAAGACAGGGATCTCAAAACAAGGAACTCCAATAATGAACCGACAATGGAGGACAGGAAACACACAGCATATATAGACAGACTAATTAAGACATGGGACACAGGAGGGCTAATTACCAACGAGGCACACATGCGAAACACAAGACCAAACACTCTGGGGAACTAAACAGGGAAACAAACAAAACTAACCACACAAGAAATGACTGAACAAGACAGAATAAACAACCACCATACAAGGGACAAATAAAACAATTAACAAGGGAACAAGACTAAAGATAACACAAGGTTAAAACACATGGGAGACAACACAAAGGCCAGGAATAAAAGTCTGTCCAAAGGTGGGGGCTGGTGAGGAGGAGAGGAAAGTATATGCAAGGGTGGGGGCTGGTGAGGAGGAGAGGAAAGTCTATGCAAGGGTGGGGGCTGTTGAGGAGAGGAGAAGGTCCCAGGGACAGGCAAACCCTCACAGGCTGGCTGAGGGGCTTTTTGCAGCTCATGCGCATGCACGGGCGTAAGCGATAACTGGCGGCGATAAGGGGGGCGTAATAGCGTAGGGTCACGTGGCCAATCAGAGGAACCCGGAAACCCAACTGCGTTGTAGAAAGCATACACGCGTCCTCCACACGTTACACTCCCCCAGTGAGAGTCCGCGCTGCCAGGTGAAAAGAAGTGGGGATTGGCTACACATGTGTCGGAGGAAGCATGTGATAGTCTCCGCCCTCCCAGACCGATGGTAGGGGGCAGAGCACGCAACGACCAGGTAGGGGATTGGGAATTGGCATAACGACTAACAATGGGATGGGAGAAAAATGGAAAAAGAAAGGGGGAAAAGGAAAAGTAAAAAAATAAATAAAAAACAAGCAGGGAGAAGGAGGCAAGTTGATCACAAGTTAAAAAGAAGGTATTTCTGATATTTTACAGGATCAGCTTTAATACTGTCTATATGCTTTTGACACTTGACCTTTGCGATGGTTGGCGCCATGTTGGATGCTACATAGAAATACAAATCATAAATCTTATTATGAATATCACAAAAATGTTCTGATAAATTATTATGAATTTGTAGTAGAACTATAAAAAATTTCATTTTACATAATGAACATGTGTATTGCATGCTGTTTTACTTATTTAATTTTTTTTATATTAAATAGATGTAGGTGTTAGATAAATTATTTGTAATTACAACAATGGCTTGTCATTACCACCATAGCTCATTCTGTGATGGTACTGTAATGACATGTGATGGTAATGCAATGTTTCACTTTTCAGCATATAACTGGCTTCATTACAGTATATAAATCCCTGTACAGCACACACAGCACTCTGATTACACACAAATTAATCATATTTGCACCATAATTCAGAAATTCTGAAACTACACCTCATTTGGTAATGATGGGTAATCAGTGACCCCTCTTGCCATGCAATCTATATTCAAAATGTTCTCCATTTCTAACATGGTCACCAAGCTAAAAATTTATTTAAGAAAACGTGATTGCTTTGCAATATGTTCATTGTGATGGTAATGGCTGTGATACTGGTAGTATTGATAGGCATATTTGGAAGGCAAACAAGCTAAATAAATTCACATTTATGTAAAATATTTGACTGAAAAGTATTAATTCAACAGTTTTTAAAGCAAAATAAGGCAAAAAACATTACAACAATTCAAATGTATTTAAACTCTGGGATGGGTACAACACCTTGACTCAATATGCGCCATTCACGTGTATATATACGCGTTTGCTCGCCAACCGTTGAACACCAATCACGTATACGTTATTTGGTCCGTTTTCCTCGATTTTAATATTCTATTCAGTGTCACGGACCTCTATGTTACCGTTAAAAGCCATACTGAGACCCTGAGAGTGCAATACCGGCCAGATCCTGCTAGGTGGCAGTATCGCCCACCCTTTGAAACCCTGTTCCAGACTGTGTGTCACATCTAATGTCGTCCGGGCAGAGAATTTTGGTCCAGGCAAGTCTAGCGGTTCATCCGAGCACATTGGAACACGTCAGCCGTCCATGGCCCCTCGATGCATGTGTTGTGCCAGATTATGTCGGGGACCCGATGGACATCAATACTGGAAATCGCGATCAGACAATTGGAATATTCTATTTGGAATTGTTAAGGGGATGCAGACCAGAGAAAGACTTTCGTCTTGTTTATATCAGGGTCCCCCATTTTCAATTCTTAATGAATTGTACTGTAACGGTGTAATTAGCAATTAATTCTTTGTGGATCTAGCCCTCAGTGTGCACGCACATTAAGGAGGCAAAAAAGAACGTAATCCTGGTCAGAACAACGGGGCAGACTACAATATATTTGCATTTGTTAGCCATGCTAGAGATCTAAACAATCAATCCATGCCAAAGCTAGATATGTAAAAGGTGACTCACACTCACAGCTGATAAAATGTAAATTTATTTAGACTCTGGGTTGGGGACAACACCTAAACAGTGAAATAACAGCATAAAACACAGCTTAAAAGTAATAAAAACAACATCAAGCCGTTTTTGTTTGAAACAACTTTTAGTCAGGGGGGTGCCATGGTTTCTCCATAGAGCCACATTGTACTTTTAATAATAATAATAATAATAATAATAACTTTATTTATATAGCACCTTTCATACAGGGGATTGCAGTTCAAAGTGCTTTACATCAGTAAGAAATAGGACATACAATCAGTGTAAAACAAGCAGCAAGAGCAAAACATAAAGTGGATTTTTTATATATTTTTTTAAGTGCCATGGTTTCTCCATAGAACCACGTTGTACTTTTAGTCAGGGGAGTGCCATGGTTTCTCCATAGAGCCCCATTGTACTTTTTCAGCGCCGCATCTCAACGCAGGTAGGGAACTCTTGAGATTGAACGGATACTGCTGATTGGCTTGAACATGGCATGTCTATAAACAAGAAACGTGTCTATAATGACTTGATTAGACTTCCAGGTCGGCTTAAGACATACTGTACAGTTTGTCTGGATATAAATGTTCTTCAGTTAACAAGAATGGCAACATCCAAGACATCCTTACTGAACCTCCAATGCAGCATTTTTTATTCAGAAACAGTAGCGTATACTGTGTGTGATCTAATTTAACTATTTAATTGAGTCTTAAATAATGCAGATAAACTTCATCCCACTCCCACGTTCTAGTGACATAACCCTCCGATGTGGATAAAATGATTTCTTAAATTCTTTATGAGGCGAAGGGAGGAGAACGGAGAAGACATTGTGAGAGACCGGGGCTCATAATAAACCAAGTAAAGCTGAATGCATTTCCATTCAGAGCAGACATATGCACCGGGTTTGAACCAGACGACTCAATACAACTGACCCTTGAGAGACCGGCCTCGGTAAAAGTGGGCTTGCCGGTTAATAGGATAGGTTAATATCCTCCTGGCAATTATAAGGAAACACAATTACCACTGTCATGTCCAAGCACTGTAACGTGATAAGAAGCCGAGATGATACAAAACACTTTTCGTTTATGAACCCGTTCAAGGATTTGAACCCTTTTAAGAAAACATTAAGGAGCGAGATTGAAGGGTGAATGGAATGGGGAATCATCACCAACTGGACCTCGAAAGGATTCGAGACATAAGTGAGTGTGTGGGGAGAAGCACAATACAATTTCTGAGTCATTAACGTATGTGTTAGTGCAAGGACGCGGGAACTAGAGGTGCGACGGGTGCTGCAACACCCCCTGCTGGCGGGGAGTGTAACTGCAAGCTGTGTCAGAAGATTTACAAAAAATAAAATAAAAAATCCAAAACTTAAATTTTTTTTAGTTAGCATTTTAGTGTAAGCAGTCTAAAACATGCTTTTTTTAATGGTTAAAATCCACTATTTAATGATATTTTCTGTGTATCTGATCTGAGTCTGACTGTCTGTGACGCTGCAGCGCGCCGCACAGTCTCACACACACACATCGGCGACGCGCCGACGTCTACTACGTCGACTACGTGGCGTGGTTTCGGCGCGAAGCATGAGGACTTGAGTTTGAATAATAAACAGTAGTGTGTTTACTTCCTTGTGTCTCGAAATGTCTCAAAAACGAATATCCGATTTCTTTAATAATAATCAGCCCAAAGGATGCGAGGCCTGGAGCACCGTGATGGCGTGTTTTGGCAGCTGATGCTGGAACGCACATATGACTTGCCTGCTGCCCGTCAATGGCTACTGAGACGAGACAATTGGATGACAGACGGAATCCAAAACGAAATTTTGGAACGGTTCGCTCACGCTGTCCAGCGTAAAATAATGTCGGAGGCTTCAAGTGCTCCATACTATGGATTAACAGCCGATGGAACAACTGACATCACAGCCAAGGAGCAGTTTTCATGTAATTTGTATTACACCGACAAGAATCTCGCCCAGAAGAGCCAGTTTTTAGGCTTTTACAACGCGCCAGACACTACGTCTCAAACACTGTTTGCTTGCGTAAAGGATGTGTTTTTCCGTTTAAAACTCCCTCTGGAGAAGCTGCAGGGATACTGCTCTGATGGTGCCAGCAACATGTCTGGGAGGTTTTCTGGGGTGCAAGCAAAGCTCAAAGAAATTTGTCCAAACTCACTATTTGTCCACTGTTGCAACCATTCCCTCGACCTGGCTCTACAAGAGGTGGCGAGAGAAGTCCCGCTAATAGCAGACACACTCCAATTTGTGCAGAGTATAGCCAATGTCGTCAGGGAATCGACAAAGCGCAAAGCCACACTTGAAGCATGTTTTGGGGAAGATGACATCAAGTGCAACATACTTGGATTGTGTCCAACAAGGTTTGTTTATTTATTGTTTCACACACAAAGATAAATAAAATAAAAAGATTGTATTAAAACAGTGTAAAATGCGGCTGCGCAGTGCGCAGTGCTCACTTGGTTAATGTTTCAGCACCACGGACAGCGACTGTTGTTGTGACAGAGTCACACACACACACACACACACACACACACACACACACACACACACACACACACACACACACACACACACACACACACACACACACACAAAGTTCAGTTACTCTTAGTTTGTATACCATTATTACATGTTCGAAATAAATATTTAAAATAAAGAAATGAATATTTTCGGATGGTTGCGTGTCTGTTTGTTCACTTCATTCTGTCACAAAAATTTGACCAGAAGTAAGTCCTTACTTTTTTTCTCCCGTTTCCAAAATGCATTACAGACTGTTTGAAAAAGCTGTTTTGCTATGATAATTGGTAATGAAATATCAAAATAATGTGCAATAAGATGTACTTGTGTTTAATAAGTTGTTTTATTCAGAAGTTAACACAAATAAATAATATTACAGGGGAGCTCCAGTAGCTCACCACGTACCGCGAGTGCTATTTCAGCGCCGTGGACAACCGTGCTCGTCACGGATCTGGGGCTGAGCGAGTTCGAATCCCGGACTGCAGCCGTGCCTTTCCCAGAGTGTCTTCCCCCCCATCTGAACCCTTTCAGCCTGCTTCTGTCGGTCGAACTTGACCAAGTATAAATGCGATAAACGTATAAAAGAGCCAGGGAAATGGCCAAAGTAAAAAAAAAAAAAAAAAAAATAATATTACCAGTACAGTACAGTATCTAGCACACTCTCAGGACCAAAACCGAAAGAAGCATTTCAAACTTGAACTATGTGACATGGCTTGACTCAATCAGTCCAATCTCTATTTCTCCTTATTCCACCAGTCACTCAGGCAGACCAGCTTGTGTTATGTAGCGCTGTCTACTTATAGTGCCTATAATATTTTTCCCGTTGGGTGCCAGCCAGGGCCAAACCCTGCCAATGCAAATCAACTGCTCCAGTGGAGTTGCTCAGTGGCCAATGGTGTCAACTGTGGTTGTACTGGGCAGCTCCCAGGTGTGAATGGAACTGTGTGAATGTGAAGCAGGGCAGTAATTTTTTATTTATTTTTTTTTTTAGATTAATGCGTTAATTATATTATCGCACGCTACTAGTATCGCGTTAACGCAGCACGTTAACGCCGTTAACGGCCCAGCTCTAGTAAATTGTCACTAGCGCGCTGACTGTTAGAAGCCTATATTCATTAATATAATATACATCCAGTGGCGAATCCTTATGGAAGCCAACGGAAGCCAGGCCTCCCTATTAAAATATGAATTAATATCAAATATGAAATATGAAAAGAAAATATATATATATATAATTTTTTTTTAATATAGTTTACATTCTTTTTCATCTTCTTCTCCTTCTCACTCCCTCTAACACACTGTCAGACTCACTGTGCTCACTGCAGCTATAGAGGAGAGGAGGCAGGGGGTAGGTCTCTTTCTCCAGCCTCAACCATGTGATTCATGTATCTAGAGTCCAAAACCGATCCTAGCCAATCAGATTCGAGCTGACTGCCACACCCTAAAAGTTTAAAACGGGGCTGTGAGAAGAATCATGAGTGTGGATTCCCCTCTGCACACCTCCCCTCTGCACTCTGAACATTGTATTAACCCGTGACTGCTCCCACGGGCTGAGTATTGCCCCGATCCTCGCAAGATTCAATCCATGGGTACCTCTCGGCGTGCCGAAGCTTTTCCTAAATCACTTCCCTCATCGAAAACGAGGGGAAAAGTTTGGCTCGCGACCCTAAAAATGTCGTGTGATTTTAAAAACGCTGTATTAAGTGAGCCTATTATGGGATCCACGCGAGCTTTCTATCGTGGAAACATCTGGGCGTCCCGCAACTTTTAGTCATTCACATGTAGCCCCGAAAATGCTTAGAAAAGGAAAGCCGCAAGCATGGAATAAACTCGCCGAAACGGAATAAAAATATTTAATATTTATTTTTTTTATTATTTTTTTTGGCTTCCCCTGTTATTTTACCCACGCGACGCCACTGTTGCGGGCGGCTTGCGTCTAAATCGACAATAAATCGTCTTCTGATTAGAGAAAAACTGCTGCATTTCGTGTGTGAACTGTCCACATGTTGGTGTTCAAGTTTGTCTGTTGTATTGTAAAATATTGATCTTTCAAATGAATGGAAAATCACGAATGATGCGCTTCGCGCATGCATTTAATATGACGTTATTATTATTATTTATCCGACTCCAACCGCACCCCCAAGTATAAATTACTTCCTGCGTGCCTGTGTTAGTGCAGAGGAATAAGCAAGGTGCTTTTATCATGTCTGTTTCATATAGTTGTGCTGTGTGAAAGGTCTCTGTGCATTGATGGCTGTGCTACACAGTATGTCGATTCATGAAGAAGTAATTGCCACTCATGGCTTGGGAAATCATGTTAAAATGACATCGTAAACTAATGAGCTTCTGTATTTTTCATCCCAACAGGAGGGCGGGAAGAACAATTGTAAAACGGGCCACCCATACAACAAATGTCACTTTCTTGTGTTTGTCACAAACATGCCAACTGCCTCACAAATGTCACAATACCATTTCTACTCTATCCAGTGTACACTGAATAGAACAGCATTGTGCATTGTGGTCTCTTGTTAGAATAGGGCTTATGTAACTTTGAAATAATGTCAGCACCGAGTAGAGAGAGAGAGAGAGAGAGAGAGAGAGAGAGAGAGAGAGAGAGAGAGAGAGAGAGAGAGAGAGAGAGAGAGAGAGAGAGAGAGAGAGAGAGAGAGAGAGAGAGAAAGAGAGAGAGAGAGAGAGAGAAATGAAAAAAACTGTCACTAGAGCTGCTGGAAAAACAAGGACACCATCAGCACAAAAGAGGGCAAATCCCACCACAGTTGGCTGTTCCATAGCTCGGGCCCTGGCCAACTTCTGGTGAATGTATTAAGATCTAAAAACCAATTAGCGGCAAGAATCACTGCCCTCGGTCAATCAGTGCTCACTGCGTCCATGGCTGCACTGACTAGTGCACTCTGGTCAGCTGTTGATGTGCGTTGTACCCTTGCATCATCCCTCCCCCTGCAGGTGTGAATTGCTGGGTCTGGTCCAAGGACACGGGCAGTGGAGTGATTTAGCAGTAAAAAGCCAACCCAGTTGACTCCGTTTATAGGTGTGGGTGTGAAGAGGTGGTACCTCATTATGCCCCTTTTCCACCAACATGGAACGGGTTCTGCTCCGGTTTGCGTGCCTAATTTTGAACCGTTTGAGCATTTTGACCCCAAAATGAATTGGTTTGAAACCCGAAAAGTTGGGGGGGGGGGGGGGGGGGGGGGGGGGGGGGTGGTGGCAGGTTTTACTCACAAACCGCAACCACATGAGTGGGCGTGTCATCAGTGGCGGCTGGCCACTAGGGGCGCTCGGGCGCCGACCCCCCTGCTTAACCCTGGTTAAAAGAGAGAAGAACAAGAAATATTTTTGTTTTGTTTTTTGTTTTATGGCCCTATAAATAATATAAACATGTTTAAAATGAATAATATTTACTCATTTTAAGTATGTTTGTGTTTCCAATGCACAATATAACGTTAATATATCAAAATATAAATAATCGTTTTCCTGAACAGGAAGTGACTCACTGTCTGTAGCCGCATTTCTCCTAGCCGTATTTCTCTCGTTTCGGGCTAGACGCAATAGCGCTCTGAGTGTGCGTGCACGCCGTGCACTGTTTCATCGCTGTATCCGTCGCAGCCAATCAGTGCGTAATGCGCTGTGTGTTGAAATATGATGTTTATGATGGAAGCCGGTCGCGATTTGAAGCGGTCTAAGCCAGCAGCCTCTATAATTTCCGTAGACGCATTTTGTGGAGACGCTCTCTGATTGGCCGACGCTATTTTTTTTGTAGCCGCATTTCGCGGAGACGCTCTCTGATTGGCCGACGCCAGTTTCTGTTGTGTGACTTGTGTTGTTGTGAGATGCAGCTATTTGTCTTAGAGCGTGACGGCAAGTTCTTTCGACGGTTAAGCTTAGGCACTCTTTCAAAGTTGGTTAAGGTGAGAGTTTGTCTTAGAGCAGGGCGATAGAACGTCAGGTAGTTTGCAGGCTGTTTGACAAAGACACAGCTCGTCACTCACACAGTACTTGTTGGCTAACTTGGCTAACAAGAAGCTATAATATGGATTGCAGTGTGGACATGCATGGACATCAACACAGTCTGGACAGTGGAGTGGATATACTTTATCAAGCCCTTCTGCCTGCTGGACCACTGTGCGTTTCAACTTAACAACAACAAGGTAGAGTTGCGATATCTCTCTCTCGCTCGCTCTCTCTCTCTCTCTCTCTCTCTCTCTCTCTCTCTCTCTCTCTCTCTCTCTCTCTCTCTCTCTCTCTCTCTCTCTCTCTCTCTCTCTCTCTCTCTCTCTCTCTCTCTCTCTCTCTCTCTCTCTCTCTCTCTCTCTCTCTCTCTCTCTCTCTCACTCTCTCTGATTGTGTAGGGCATATTGGCTGCATTTGACTGACTGTGATCATAATTGATTGATGGCAATGGTGACAGTTGTACCCAATTAAATATTCGCCAATGCGTGGTACATGTTTGCAAAATGTTTGGTATAGCGCCCCCCATGGAGAAGAATGTACGGGCCGCTACTGCGTGTCATATTCTGAGAGGAAAGAGAGGATGGAGAAGGCAACAATGGAGAAGTCAAGTTCTACTTCTACAATCATGAATGCCTATTTAAAGTATTGGTATTTCACTTGTAAAGAAAGTAAATCGCCTGGTTTGGATTCTCTCCTTCTCCAGAGACTGTGCGCTCTGCTCTTAATTTGCGTTCTGCCCCTACTTCAAGCCATCTCGTTTTGCCAAATTGCGAACATTCTAAATACTAAACACAACATTGCCTAGCTGATTTGCTGGAAAAAATATCAACTTTGTAGATCATAAATTATTAAATCTCTCAATTTATAGTATGCATTTAACGTGGGCATTTCCTGATTATAACATTAATTACTTGAAATACATGAAATTTGACTGTGTCACAGATTGACAGGACCATCTGCTATTGGCTGTCCTTTTTATTTTTTAACTGTCTGGGATCCAATTTTAGGCCCCAGGATATGTGCCCAGAGAGTCTATAAGTGACTGTGAACGGGTTAATATGGAATAGCTGAGGGGAATTCAGACTGATTGGGGGGAGGAGACATTTTTTCCAGTTGGATGGGTGTTTTTTGTCCCTGCCTGTCTCCCCTCCCTTGCTGTTCTTTCAAGCTTCCCTATAGGATCGTGATGTAATCGGCACCTGGGGCTTAAAACCGGGAAAGATATATGGACAGACAGACTGGTTCCACAAGGACGTCTCACAACAATACCACCTGTTCCTGCGCTATCTTCAATGACAGTTCTCAATCCTTTTCAACACTAACACCAACTACAGTACCTCCAATCCAATGATGCTACAGCAGAACCAGCTCAAATGCCTTGGTTTTGGATCCATCTCCACTTCATCTCTCCCAAGCTTAGTAGCATTTTTCTTCAGCTATGTTGTTATTGGATGTTGAACTGTGAATGAATGCATTACTCATTCAGCTCTCCTTCGACAGGCTGACTGAAACCTCTACTACCCCTGAGGAAGAGTGGGCCCCGGGTCCAGAACTTTCTACAGTGGCTTTTTGTTGTTGCACACCACCCCAGTTCCCTTGTGATAGCCAGATTAATTGGGTTAGCTGTGGCTAAATCCGCCTTCAGGCTGTTGTTTGATGACCCAGGGTTAGCAGAGTTTTATTTTCCCTCCCATGTCCTTAGTGGCTGTCTCCCCCATGTTTGTACCGTTCCCGTTCCCCTACCTATATTGTTTTTTTTAGATCAGGTAAGGTTTCATTGGCAGGTAGTATTCTAGCATTCCCTGTGTGTGTGCCCTCCCCTTACTATTGTGTGTGGACACCCAAGATACCCCACTAATAGTAGGTTTAGAGGAAGTCTTCATGGATGCGGCATTGTTTTTGTGCCCCTTTTAACATGCCCCTTTAAGTATAAAAAAAGTGTCATGGTCTTCAGGTGACCGGTGCTGTCTATCACATCCTCCTGCCAAATTCAAGCATGTCATAATTTGAAACTAGGTGGCATATTTTGACATTTCAACGGTCCTGTTTTAATAATCCAACGTTAACACCAGTAAACCCCTCAGCCAATGCTCTGGGCGATGCCCATTTAGCAAAGCCTTTGAACTGTGACCAATCAAAAAATAATTGCATTCTCATTCCAGTTCCAGCCACCTATATGCAGAGAGCAGACCAGTAAACACATGCCAGTGGTGGAAACATGCACGTCTTGAATTTTAATATACAGTATCCATGTTAGCTTCCACAGATGAAACAAAAATGCATGCACACTGGTGGCCATATTCAAACTCATTCTCTCTCAATGACTGTCAAAATAAATGAATGTGTGAAAAGCCGTTTTGGATATGTGTGAGATTATGTGCAAACTAAATCAGCATTTTTTTTTTTTTTTTTTGAAGTGCCCCTTGTGACCGCAGAGCCCATGAAAGTTATTCACATCCTGTTGTATATTTAAAAAATGAATGAAATGAAAAAATGAAGTAGGTTAGAGAAGTTGACATTTCTTAGATAAAATACTTTCATCTATAGCAACAGCAGATAGTGTGGTTTCAGCCCTTGACATTGTGTGAGGAAGTCAGAGGATCGTAGATGCACAACACTGCACGCCGCCACGCGTGCCATGCATTAATAACAACCTTAAGCATGGAGACATCAAGTGGGGGTGGGGGAGCTCTACAAACAGTGTCTATGATACAGCCCCTTATCGGAGTCTGAGCTATTAAAAGGTGGCAAAGGAAATGTAATGCAAAGGAACACGTGCACATCTGGACCGGCTGTTTGATTACTGTCGCGGGGTGCTCTCTGCCAATTACCGTTGTGATGTGCTAAAGTAATGTATCTCTCTATCGGTTGGGCCAGCAGGCCTCCAGGGGGGGGGGGGGGGGGGGGGGGTTCATTTAATTTCAGCTCCCACAAGCTTTTGTACTGATGGGGAAAGTCCAAACATGGCCTCACTCTGTGTTTCTTATATGACAACATTGTCTGAATTTGGCTCCTAAAATGTAAAAGGGTTGGGAAACTTAAGATTCCCAACAAAATCCGAATTTGCCTGCGTCCGCTGGTTTGACAAATGCCATTAGGAGTACATGACTTGGTGGTGGTGGTATGTGTGTTCTCTTCTGGTGTCTTCACAGCTCCAGCCTAGCTTTCCACACATTAATGGAAGCGGATACGGATATCAGCTAGCCTATCTTAAAACTCCAGGAGAGCTAGCTACTGTAGGCTAGCTAATCCATATCCGCTTCCATTCATTTGTGCTAAGCTAGGCTAGCTTACAGCCGGATAGCTTTCTACTGAAACGCACAGAGAGGAAATTGGTATCCATATTCTTGGCTGACTCAGAAGAAGACGGTAAGGGCATTTTAAAATCGGGGTGTTCCTTTAATACCTAGCTCCCAGTTAAAATAAGGCGACACGTCTCAAAGCATAGTTGAAGAGGAGGTTGTAGCATATTCTTGGTGCTCACCGATATTGAGGACGGCTAACCCTTTTCCTTCTTCGCTCGTAATCAGCGAAGGCGGCCATCTTGTGACAGCCGAGTGATTGCATTATCTAACTCTATTTACACGGTGGCCAGATGGCAGTGCAGAGCGATACTTAAATGGCGCAGTGGAATCGAGGATGAATGAAGGTGTTCGGGGAGGCACACAAACCAGCTCCTGCTATTTCTTCTCACACTGCCGTTAAATAGCGACGGCATTCTGGATAACATGTTAACATGTAATCAAGTATTTATTACTGTGAGGATATGGTGCTGTGTGAGTGCCGGTTCTGGCTCATTAGTTACACATGTAATGGGATGTGGGAGGCTTTGTTTATTCATCTGAAGGGGGACACGATGGCTGCCACCATTTCACTCATGCGAGGTGGCACATCTCGGGAAGCCGTTGACATTTCTTTGTTTATACAAGAGCGACACCAATGTCAAGCAGCGTACAACTTTCATTGTATGTCTGTCAACCATATCAAACTCAATTACGCCCGGCGAGGGGAGCTACTTATGCCTCCGCCTAAAAAAGTAATTTCACACCAATTAAAAGCTACAACAGAATCTGCGATTCAATATCAGAGAGGCTCCTTCAGTTCCGCTTGCAGCCCCTGACAATGTGATTACAATGGGGTGAGTCAGCCTGTTCGGGCATGAGAATGACATGATTGATTGATTGATTGATTGATTGATTGATTGATTGATTGATTGATTGATTGATTGATTGATTGATTGATTGATTGATTGAAGATTTTATTTACAGATTGCAGAATGGGTACAATACAGTACGGCTCAATACACACTATTGTCAAGGGGATGCAGACCAGAGAAAGACTTTCATCTTGTTTACATCAGGGTCCCCCATTTTCAATTCATAACATTTATGACATACATGACATACAGATATACAGTACTGTTACATCCAGACATTTATGACATACAAGATATACACATATACTTTCTAAAAGAGAATATTTTTTATTTAACCTTTAAAGACCTGGCCAAAAGAGATTGGAGGGTAGGGTAAAAAGGTAGAAAGAGGATGGAAGGTGAGGCTTTGCAGGAGGTTGCTGGGGAGAGAAGGTCAGGTTCAAAATATAAAATATAACACCACATTATGCAGTGAAGCAGCAACATTCTCCCATCTCATTCTTTAAAATGCCCTTAATTTGAACTTTAAAATCAGATGGGGGGGGGGGGGGGGGGGGCGATTTGGACATTTACAGGGGCCAGTTTCGAATTGTGGCCTCCCGTAGGTGCTTTTTTAGAGCGGTTTTGAAAGTGGGTAGGGATTCACGTTATTTTACAGCTGTGGGTAGGGCGTTCCACATTGTTGTGGCATAATTGCGAAACATGTTTAGTCCCTTGTTTGAGCCTAATCTGGGTTGGACATGATTTGTGGAACTCCCTCTGGTGTTGTGGTCATGGTATTCACAGACCTTTGGGACGTATCGCGACATGTACATGGGTACCTTAGTGGTGTAGTGTATCTTGTAGACTATAGGCCCATTTAGGGTGACCAGGTCAAAATGGTTCAGTCGCAGGACAGCAGCACTGCTTTTGCGGGACAATGCGGGACACGTAGGTGAGAAGAAAAGAAAGTATTTACATTTTTTTTATTGCTAATTAAAATGAAAGAAATGTATTTATTATTTAAATGCCTTTATTTCATATTCGACGCAGACGGTAGGCTATATATTTGGTTATTAATCTTATTAAACTGTATAGATGCTTCACCAATCACCTTCTCAGCCGCTACTGTCTATGTCACCAACATCTTTATTTAATCACACTTTCATCATTAAGCAGGTAACCATCAATCTTGGTATCCAAGCTGATAAAATCACTCCATTAATAGAAAGAGCAGGAGCTAAGTCTTTTCAGCCATCTTTTCCTGAGCATTATTAGCAGTGAAGTGTAGAAGAGAGGAGACGGAATGCGATGGTTGATCTTCACAATATAATAATGTTTTTATTGTGAATAGCGGATCACTCAGTTGCTCATATAACAAAAAGGGTGAGACCCAAAGTCTCCACAAACCCTATATAACATAAAGAAAAGGCTTGTGTCTGAGGAACTTCCGGTCAGCTATAGAATGGAGTAAGTCGCATGTGACACAGCTGCTCACCCGTTATTTTTTTTTTCCGTTTTAAAAACATATTTATAGACCACCAATGCGTTTAAAACTTGACGCATATATCAACTGAGATTATCAACTAACTATATTGACTGAAAGATTCGAGATGCCAACAACAAGGAAAGATCATAAAACGCTTCCAAAACCAAGCGCAGACGACCCCCCTATGGCCGCGGGACACGTTCGCAAAATCGCAGAGGATATTGACGGGATGTCCACCCCAAGTTCAACCCCTATAATCACCTCCTCAGACTCGGAATATATCATCCGGGAAATGAAAAATGAAATGAAAAAAATGGAGAAGTCAATAACCGAAACAATAACCGAAAAAGTAGATGCTATCAAAGAATCTATCGAAGGCAAAATAGAAGCGCTAAGGGTGGATGCCGAGGCACATATTAAGCGCACCGTGGCACTGGAAATTGGCTTGGAAGCACACCAACAAAATTTCGATCGCATCTACAATGAAGTAGAGGTTAACAAAGTTAACCTAACTGCTGAGATGAAGGGGAACTACAATGAAATCAAGACGGAGCTCAGCGAAATAACGTTGGAGCTCACGCGAATCAATAAATAACAGAAAGCCAAAATATTCGAGATGGAATATCAAAAACGCAAGCTGAATATTCGTATTGTCGGTCTGGACGAATCAGTGAGATGTGAAAACCCTGAAGAGTTTGCCACAGAATTACAGAAAATCTTGGGAACAGGAATCCTTCCTAAAATACCGGAGGTGGATCAGTGCTTCAGATTGGGACCCCGCTCCATTGGCAATAACGCTAAGCCCAGAGTGATATTAGTTATACTGCGCCAAGTCAGAATAAAAGAAATGATTATGCGTGAAACTCGCAGGATGAAAGGCAATCTGAAATACATGGAGGTACCAATACACTGCTTTGAAGATGATTGTCGTGAGGTAGTGGAACTGCGTGCCAAGTTCAAGACGGTGATGTCTCAACTATACCTGGGGAAATACAGACCCCTACTAATATACCCTGCAATACTTCGCATCGTCGACAAACAAGGAGCAAAGGTTCTCCTCAACTCGCCTGAAGATGCAGCCAAATTCCTGTCTGAACCCACACGCAGAATAGTGTATAAATGGCCTTTTAAATCTCAGTTATGCAAGGTCACCATATAGTACAACCTTTAATAACCGAGGATTTGGGACAGAGAGACCTACGTGCTCAGAGTTTTTGAATGCTTTCCCCGACGTGTTTATATTATTGCGGACATATTGGATTTAAGATTGGAACACTCCAGAACATACTGGAACATTCAGACAATGTAAAAATGACATATTGGAATAATCTAGAACATCGAAGCATTCTTTGATATATGGAGCATTCTGGAATATCAGCAATACGTGGTCATTCACTCTACCAGAAGCCCCTCTGGGGAATAATCAACAGCTATCTAGATGCAGAACCACAGAGCCATCATAGCCGGCCGGCTGAAAGATCACTCTACACAACGATCATCGCCCACCCCGGTCAGGGGAAATGCTGCATATACGTATTTAAAAACTGTTTTTATTAATGGGAAATAATTTCACTACTTCTCCAATTTATACTTTAGATGTTTAAGCATAGCAATGCTCTTTTAAGATCTAAGTTAATGTTCTCTTCCTTTTACTTGTTTTTTTTTCTTTTTCATCCGCTCTCTCTGATTTATTGAGGCTCTCTCTTCAGTTCAATACCTTCATATTATTCATGGGTTACTATAAATTACACAAGTTCATATAAAATGTAAGTGATTAGGGCATGACAATTGAAGCTTATTTTTGGTCTTTATTTTTAGTTTATCTCATTTAAATTTTTATTTATTTATTTTTTACGGGTAAGTGGCCAAGCCACAGTCGACATTCTACTTATGGTAGAATTTAGAGTGTTAGATCCTATGGTATACATAGGAATGTTAAGGATAATTGGATCATTCTGGGATATCCGGTGGTGCAAGGGAGGGAGTCATACGCAAAGGTTGTGTTCATGGAACACAATCCTGTACGACTCTCGGTGGGAGGGAATGGTAGGGGATTTTTATTTGTATATATGTATGTTTTTAAGCTCGGCTCTCAACGGGACCTCACTAGTGGGATGTATATCTATTATTGCCTCGCACTCTAGAAGCATTACCAAAAATTACAATGCAACATGTATAGACTATGGCTAGTTTGAATATAATGATATGGAACACCGGGGGAATAAATAACCAACTCAAACGCAAAAGCGTGCTCACACTGATGAAAAAAGAACATGTGGACATTGCTCTGCTAAGCGAAACACACATTCTAGGGAAAGACATAGGTAAATTAGCGGACAACATATACCATAATATCAGTCACTCCTCTATTGGTACGAGAACTCGGGGTGTAGCAATAGTCGTTAAACGTAAGTTGAATATTGTACTAAAGGGAGTATGGTCTGATGTAGAAGGTCGGATAACTATAGCTAAGATTGAACATAAGAACAGGAAAATAGCGCTGATAGCGGTATACGCCCCAAATTTGTACGAAGAAGATTTCTTCACTACACTAACCAATGCAATGTTAGACATTCCCGATTACTCATTTATAATAGGAGCGGATTTTAATGCCATCTGGAACCCAAGGATGGACAAATCTTACCTCGCCTTTTCCAGCGAACAAAAGAATTCATCGAAGGCATTAAAGGATTGGTCAAAGATTACAGGTGTAAAGGACTTATGGCGGTTACTTAATCCCACGACCCGAAAGTACTCTTGTCGATCTGCGAGACATAAGACACTATCCAGAATAGATTATGTCTTTGCATCACAGAGACTATTTGATAATTATGAAGTGGAAATGATACCCAACGCAGGGTATCACTGTTATTTACTCCTTAAAGGTACATTTGGTATACTATCCTCCCGAGCCCCAAGATGGCGATTTAACTCGTTGCTGCTTAACAACAAGGAATTCATTACACAACTCAAAGAAGCTCTTATAGTATTCCAACGGGAGAATGCAAACTCGGTGCAAGACCCCAGAATAATATGGATGTCGGTAAAGGGAATGATCAAAGACTTCACGGATAGCTTTTCCTCCAAAATGCGCAAGAATCAAAGCACAAAACTGGATGAGCTGGAAACGCTTTACTCAACGTTATTTAATTCTCTGAAATACAACAACTCAACTCGACTAGAAAATCAAGTTAACGTACTAAAAATAGAGATCAATGCCATATACAGACAACAATCGGAAATACAAATACGCAGCACAAGACAACAGCAGTACTCCCATGGTTCCAAACCCAGCCACCTATTAGCCATGCGATTAAGAATTAATGCAACATTTGCAGATATAACTACCATTAGAGCACAACAAGTACTTGTAACAGATCCTGTAAAAATAAACAATACATTCAAAGTATTCTACTCCGACTTATATAAATCAGAAATGACCTTTGATCAAAACAAAATGGACACATTTCTTAATAAAATTATTCTCCCTAAACTTTCAGAGGATGACGCTAAACAGTTAGAAATACCGATCACACTAGAGGAACTCAAGAAGGCCATAACCGCAATGAAAAGTGGTAAGGCTCCAGGAAGAGACGGTTTCCCATCAGAAATGTACCTTTCTTGTTGGGACATAATTGGCCCCTTATTACTAAATATGATCTTATACTCAGTCAAGGAGGGGAACTTCCATAAAATTGACAATATTGCACTCATAACAGTCCTCCTTAAAAAAGACAAAGACCCAAACGAGTGCGGTAGTTATAGACCTTTAAGCCTCCTCGGAACAGATATCAAACTGTACTCTAATGTATTAGCCATCAGATTACAAAAGCATATGACGTCTTTAGTTCACCCGGACCAAACTGGCTTCATAGGAGGCCGCCTGATCACTGAGAACATAAGACGTATACTGCACGTACTTGATGCCGACAAGGAGGACACCATACCTAAGGCGATGCTGTCCCTGGATGCTATGAAGGCCTTTGACAGGCTGGAATGGTCGTATCTGTGGGCAGTGCTAGAAAGGATGGGGTTAGGAAAAGGATTCATCGATATGATTAAAGTATTATACAAAGACCCATCGGCCATGATTACAACAGGCACAATCATCTCTGAAATATTTCCGGTATCACGCTCTGCCAGACAGGGTTGTCCTCTTAGTCCCGGACTGTTCAATCTATCATTAGAGCCTTTAGCACAATATATAAGACAATCCCAATCCATAGAACCTATCGTAATCAAGGGCACACAACAAAAAAATTGTTTATATGCGGACGATGTAATATTGTTCATGAAAAACCCCAACACCACATTGCCTCATCTGCTCAAGTTGATTGAGGACTTTGGTGATTTATCGGGATTTAAGATAAATTGGCCGAAGTCGGCTTTCCTTCCACTTAACACCCCTGCAAAAAAAGATACAACCCTCCCAGGACAGATACCGATGGTAAAACATTTCAGATGCTTGGGAGTGGAAATATTCCCTACCATAAGACAAACGGTGAAGCACAACTACACAAAAATCCAAAACAAAATCAAAGACGACCTTGATAGATGGGCAAAACTTAAAAACACAGTACAAGCACGGATATCAATAGTTAAGATGGATGTACTACCTAAAATCAACTTCTTCTGTTCAATGCTACCGTTACCCCCTCCAGAGGGTTACTGGAAAAGATTACACTCCTCCACATACAAATTTATTTGGAATAACAAACCACCACGTATAAAAAGATCCACCGCACAGAGAAATAAAGCAGATGGTGGCATGGCATTTCCAGATTTTTTCCTATATTTTAAGGCGTACTCATTAAGTCCATTGACAACATGGTTTGACTCCCAAGCATTAGCATCTTGGAGAAAAATAGAAGAAAACATAGTAGCCCCACATAGACTGAAGGACATAGCATACACTAAACTGACAATCAAGCACTGTGAACGAAAATTTGGCCCCATAATTACTCATGCGATCCGGATATGGCGTGAATCACAAAAAAAAAATCCTAACCCACAAGAATGGCACAATCATACTCCCTTATTCAATAACAATGCTCTCTTAATTGGAAAACGACCTATAAGATTCCCTATATGGGAAGAGCAAGGCATACACTCATTAGGGGATGTTTTTAACAAACAGGGTTTTTGTAGTGATAAAGAAATACGCAAAAAATTTTATCTCACCAAGTCCACATGGCTTTTTCACAAACAGTTAGAGCTATGTTTGAAGTCTCACGGTGTTCCATTAGACAGACCAATTGAACACCACAGATACCACAAATTCTTCTACTCAAGAGAGACATCGAGAGGTTTTGTTTCAGAATTTTATCATCAATTACTAACGTCCTCGTATGAAACCCTCCAACTTGACTCTGTCTGGAGGAGGGATATACCAGACCTGGAAAATGACTTTGATTGGCAAGGAGCCTGGGCAAATGTCCGACTTACATCAAGGAACCCGGATCATCAACAAATCAATCTTAACTATATTCACAGGACATACTTGACTCCTATAAGACTGTGCCGAATGGGGCTCAAACAAGATTCCAAATGCACCCAATGTACAAATGGGGACGAAGGGACATTTATGCACATGTATTGGGACTGCCCACCAGTTAAGGCATTCTGGAAAGATGTGACCCAACAAATATCAAAACTCGTATCTTGGAATATACCTGTACACCCCTCGGTATTGCTGTTGAATGATGTTTTTGAGTTTGCAGTGAATCCACAGCTAAAGAGATTGGTTTTATCGGGTATCACAGTAGCCAAAAAGCTGATCGCATCACGCTGGTTTCAACCGGAAAAAATGTGCCGTAAAGTTTGGTTTCTTACATATCTCGATGTAATTTACCATGAAATATCTACAGCAAGAATTCTGGGTCTCAATGAATCCAAAATGTCAATGTGGTTAGAAGTGGTGGAGAGAATAAAAGCTAGCTTATAATGGTAGTGTCTGGTTAGGTGCGAGGGATAGTGGAGGTACTTCTCAAGGTGGGGTCCGGGAGGGGGGGGTTCGAGCTGAGCATATGTGTGTAGGTTTTTTTTTTTAGATAACAGGTATTATGGGTATATCTTATATAAAACAACTAACTAAAAGGTGATCTCATTGGATGTGCCCTGACAATTAATGCTTGTATATCTTATCGTGTGTTGTCATGTTTGTTTATATGTTTGTTTAAAAAATAATAAAAAAATAAAATACAAAAAAGAAAAGGCTTGTGTCCATAGCGGACGTTTTATGAGTTGTCAGCTCCTTTCTGTCATTCATTTCTATGCTACAGGCGCGACAGGCACGCTCCTTTTCCCAGCGCCGCGCCTCGCGTTTATGCGCTCTCGGCGGCAGCGTTTTTGGGCGGAGCGCTCCCAGCGCCTAAAGTTTGGAAAGGAGTGCGCTCATCAAGGTAACTCTTTTCGACCGACCAATCAACATCGAGGAAGTGGCGGAGCCGCGGCAGTCGCGACTCGCGAGACTCAGGAAAACTCTCTGAGCTTTTTTTTTTGCTTTTCAAATCGGTCCGTCTTGAAAAAAACTTCCGCTATGGACACAAGCCCTGACAGCACAGTCTCCGCAATATGTGTCTGGTGAACCGACAACATTTTTTAAACAATGCAGAGTCCAGTTTGCTGCTGATATTAAGAGATTCAGCTGCTTCGTGAAACTCTTGGAAGCTGAATGCTCTCTTCTTGAGAGCCAAGCATGATACCAAAAGATTCCCAACAAAATCCGAATTTGCCTGCCTCCGCTGGGTTGACATATGCCATTAGGAGTACATGACTTGGTGGTGGTGGTATGTGTGTTCTCTTCTGGTGTCTTCATGTCCGCTATGGACACAAGCCCTGACAGCACAGTCTCCGCAATATGTGTCTGGTGAACCCACACATTTTTTTAAACAATGCAGAGTCCAGTTTGCTGCTGATATTAAGAGCTTCAGCTGCTTCGCGAAGCTCTTGGAAGAGCCAAGCATGACACCTATAAGGGGCAGGTAATTGTAAGATTTATTCTTCTTCCTGCTCCTTTTGTCCATGGAATGGCTATTTATGATTTTTTAATGAAGAAACTATGATTGTATTATTCCATGTGGCAAATAAAAACTCTGAACTGAACTGAACTGAAGGTCATTCTGATCAGAGAAATCAAACCATTTGTCTAGGTAGGCGAGCGCTCTCTGATAGAAAATTAAAAAGTCCTGTTCGATTGCAGCAGCCTGTGCGGTAGGAAACCTCTGCATGAGAGCACTGGTCTCGAATCCAAAATAATGGTCCTTTGATCGTTGTTCAAGTTTCAGTCTTAGACTGGTCATGAGCTGGAAAAGCTCACAGACAGTTGTGTCATCCCCCTCAACTTCAAGCACTGCATCGTAAAAAAGCTTTAGGCTATTCTGCGGAAACATCAGGTATGACTGATGTCACACACACTGCAGCTGCCTCGGCCTCGGACTGTCTGACAAGTGACAGGCAGCGCGACTCGCGAGACTCGAGTCGAGCTGCTCCGCTCGGCTGCGCATTGGTTTGACGTCGCCCGATTTTTTTAATTTTAAATATAAGAGGGTATTGGAACGAGGCATTAAATTAACAACATTTAAAAAAAAATTAATAATAATCGTTGAATAATAATAATAAAAAAATTATAATAAATTTTTTTTTAAATAAAAATAATAATAATAAATAAAAAAAATCTTTGAATTGCAAGACATTGTTTTGTTGTAGCGGGACGCGGGCCAAACGTCCCAATATCGCGGGACAGGTGGGCACCCTAGGCCCATTGCAAGTTGCTGTACTCTGTCGTCTACTCTAAGCCATCCTAGGTTGTCAAAAGGGGCAGGGGTGAGGTGGGTTTTAGGAGTAAGATCAAGCAGTAGTCTGGCCAGTTTGTTTTGTGATGTTTGTAATCTTGTTTTTAGTGCCTTTGAGGTGCTTTGGTACCATGGGGTGCAAGCATAGTCGTAGTACCCTTGAATGAGTGCTCCTGTTAGAGTATTCAGGGTATTGTTGTTTACCAGAGAGGAGATCCGGTACAAGAATCTTGTTCGTTGGTTGACTTTTTTTTATTACATTGGTTGCCATTTTGTCACAGGAAATATTTTTGATTGATTGAATATTGATTGATTGAATATTTTATTTTGACACAATCGTAGGACAAACATTTGAAAAAACAAACAATAACAGTGTCAACACGCTAGTAAAAAAATGGATAAAACACAATAAAGCCAAGGCTTTTCCATTGTGGTCCATACAAAAACATTTGCCTCTAGGATGGAACCCAGGTATATAATTTCATCTTTCCTTGTGACAATATTGTCACCCACTGTAACAGAGAAGCCATTGGCCTTGCTGAGTTTGCTATTTGATCCAAAGAGAATGGACTCTTAGTGATAGTTGTAGTGATAGTTTGTTATTATCAGCGAGCCAGGTGCAGATTCTGCCGAGTTCCGAGCTGAGGGCTTTTTCAACCTGTAACTTGTTCCTGTCAGAGACCAGCAGGGCTGAGTCGTCTGTGAACAGGAACAAGTTGCAGTCACAAGCTGATAACATGTAATTTGCATACATTTGGAACAGTAGCGGTCTTAGTATGCTTCCTTGTGGAACACCACAGCTCACTGGGAGGGGGGGGGGGGGGGGGGGGGGGGGGGGGTTGTGTACCATTTACCTCCACCATCTGTTCTCTCCCCTCCAGGTAGGATTGCAATGCATCCAGCTATCAAAACCAATCGCTTTTAGTTTGTCAAGCAGAATGGATAATGGATATAATATCGGCCGCCGATTTAATAGCAGCCGATATGTCCGTTTTTTTTACACATCGGTATCGGTCCGATATCAAGATAGGGCCGATATGGGCTGGTATTAAAAAAAATTAAAATCTTTTTTTTATCTTTTTCTTTTCTTTTTACATGTTTTGGCCTTAAATAGTTTCAAAATATTAGTCATTTCTGAAAATAAGTTACAAAAGTAAAAAAAAAATGCATTTTGGAAAATAGCTCGTTATTTGATTATCATAAAAAAGTGTTTTCTATACAGAGATATCGACATCGGTAAATATCGGTATCGGCCAGAACAGCAATATTAATATCGGTTATCGGTATCTGCCACAATTTTCACATCAGTGCATCACTAATTGACAGTGTCGAAAGCCTTTTGGAGGTCCAGCATGACCATGCCGCAGTATTTGGCCGCGTCCACCTCTTGTTTGATGTGGTCGTTCAAATAGAGAACGCATGTGTCAGTGGAGTGGGATGTTCTGAACCCAGATTGGAATTCGTAGATTCGTTATAATTTTTTTGCGAGGTACTTTTCGACCTGTTCGTAGAATTTTTCTCCATGACTTTCGAGATGGAGGTAAGAATAGAAACAGGGCGGTAGTTGCCTGCGTCTAATTTGCTGACTTTTTTGTGCAGGGGGGTCACTCTCGCAATTTTGAAGTCTTTGGGGCCACTCAGTCTTTGAAAATACTGAAATGATTGACGGACGCGATGCAACACGGAAGAAACTATATTTGGAGACAACTTCCTCTCCGTTTTTTGGGGGAGAGGAAAACACAAGCAGCAGAGAACATGGTGGGAGATAGCAGACAAACACGGAGCAGCTGTTGAAATGTTGAGATAATTAAAGCCTGCACAATACCTGTCTCTGCCCCATTGGCTTTTATGGCCAGTGGTAAAGTGGCAGATTATATTGAATGGGAATTGGGTCGTTGCCATCAGTGGCGTCGTTAGCCCTGGGCTTCCGGGGCTTTAGCCCCGGATGTTTTTCTCCTAGCCCCGGATCTAAAAAAAAAAAAAAAAAAAAAAATTGTTTACATTTTTTTTTTTTTTTTTTTACTTTTTTTTTTTTTTTTTTATGTCAGCATCCCCATTGTCTTTGCTGAATGTTTGTTAGTGTTTGGTATTTTTTGTTGGTTTTTAGTACTTTTAAACATTTTTAGTAAGTAGTTTTCATTTGATCCTATAATTTTTCATTCACCGATTTGTGGACTTTTTTTTTAGTGTCCTGAAAGGCGCCTTATAAATCAAATGCATTATTATTATTATTATTATTATTATTATTATTATTATTATTATTATTATTATTATTATTATTATTATTATTATTATTATTATTATTATTATTATTATTATTATCATCATCATCCAGGAGGGAAAAGACACTTTGGATAGTAGGGACTGCATCTCTGCCTGTCCTGACCAGGAAACACTTTGCAACTGTGATCTCCTCTGGCAATAGTTGGATATTGTAATGTGTGGCGAGGGGTTGCAGCAATTCCACTGAGAGAAACTGGTCTGAGGCTGGATAACATGCCTGTATGCCTCTCATAAGTTGTTATCCAACTCATGAGAACCTGCTCTCAAGCTCTGGATAGAACAGTCTCTGTCTCAGCTGATCTCCTGAGCTGAGGTCTGAGCTTGTGCCACAAGATGCCATTACATATGGCCTTTGTCCTGTCATACATGTCCACTGCCATCTCTGAGGTGCGATAACCTTTGAGTGTGTCCTGCACTGTGCTTTTAAATAGTACAGATAGGTATTGAAGATGTGCACTTTAACGCAGCAGCACCTGGAGCCTCCATACCCATGTCCAGTGTCCACTGACAAAGACATGCTCATGATACTGTGATAAACTATAATAAGCTTTAATCGAACCCTGGTTCATTTCCTCGGATAGTCCGGTTGGTTTGGGGTGGTGTGAAAGCTCATTCACTCTTGCAAGTGAACCCTGCATTTGAGATGTGAATGCAAAGCGGACCAAAGGCAGGAAAATACCCAAAAATCTAATATCTTTTTTATGAGACTTTTTTTTTCGATTGCTTAAGCATGATTTTTAAAACGGGGCCCGGTGTTTCAAAACACACAATTAGCACAACCACACACACAATTATCAGAACACCTCAGATCCTTTGCTAAATTAAACACTTGTCAAAACCATACACTAATTTAAAAAAACGACATTTTGTTACTATATGAAACACACGTTTTATATGACTTAATTCTGTTTGAACCAGTTACTCACACTGCTGTGCTTAACCTAAAACACATTTAGCTATTCTACTTCTCAGTGATTAGAGTACTGTAAGTGAAGTACGCAGAGAATGTGCAAATATACAATAAATTCACCAAACACTACACAAGACCAATGCTGTAGACTGATGAAAATATTATTTATTTATCTACATATACCCAAATCAATGATGCAGACTGCTGGAAAAAAAACATTTTCTCTCCATATACCCAAATCAATGATGCAGACTGATGAAAATATAAATTTTCTCGCCATATAACCAAATCAGTCAACATTTCAACATGGAGAATCACAACAAAACATGTCCCAGTTTTCATGCTACTATGTGCATAACACTGTAAGCTCAGCAAATATCAGACAAACATAAAATACTGTATCCAGTAGGCCTACAGGTTAAAATTACAGTAAAACAAAAACAATTTTGAAAAAATTTAAATAGAGTACAGAAAATACTAGACATTATCTCTTTGCCTAGCTGGATCTGGCAAGATACTTTTTTGCTCTGTGTATTGTTTTGCAAAAAGTGTGAGGCTGACATTGTGCTTATAGAGGTGCAAATCTGGGCCTATGTTTTGCTCCTTGAGTGTAATGTTTTGATAATTGTGTAATACTTTTGATTTGAGTGTTTATGCAATTGAAGAAAACTGTAAAGACTAGAGATTAACTGTTTATTTCTTTTGTACATAGGCTGTGCATATGTTTGTTTGTTTGTTTATTTGCTTATGTGTATGATTCTTAACTGTTTTTATTTTGTTATTGGTGTATATGTGTGTATGTATGTACAGTATATGTATATATATATATATATGTGTATATATGTATATTTGTACTCCTGTTGGGGCCTCTTGGACCAGATCAATGTTTTATCTGGCTAAATAAAGGTTAAATAAATAAGAAACTGATGATTTGGTCCTGTTAACTTTGAATTTTCTATGGGGACTGCCCAGATCCCTCTCATGGACATGGACCTCACTTTGAGAACCTCTAATGATTCTAGTTCTTCAGTATTCATCTCTAATTACTCTAAAATTGCGTATTACTGTGTTTAAAAAAAAAAAAAAAAAAAAAAAAAGGGGGGGGGGGGGAAACCCCCCTCCACCCCCCTGGGCTGAAGCCCCCAATGTTTTCTAACCCTAAAAACGCCCCTGGTTGCCATAGCTTGAGGAACGTAGGGGGGTGGGGGGATAGCATGGTTTAGTGAATCACCATGTTTGGTGCGGAGTCACCGGTACTTCCACCATAAAGCCAGGAAATTAATTAATTCATTAAAATAACAGACAGGCATAAAAATAATGATCCTCGGCTATCCATCATGGACTCGAGAGCGAAGCGACGTGTGCCCTCTGAGTCTCCAAAAAAAGAAATCCTTTTTAACACTTTCACTGCCACACACGAGATATCTGGGGTTTCCGATAGTTATGTTGAAAGCCACTCACGAGATTTCTCAGAATTTTTTTTTAGCGATCTGAAATCATATTGCATCACGCGAGCCTACCCGAGTATACCCGAGCGCCGCCGGCAATCATATGTGGAAAAAAGCGCCCCCTATCGTCTCCCAGATGACATAAGGGATTTTGGAATGGACTCAATGAAAATGGATGGGGAAAAAAATCCGGTACTCCACATTTACCAGTCCACTGATCCAGCCGGGGTTACCACAGCTCATTCTGGAGCCTCTCAGCCCCGCGGAATCATGTGTACTACTGTATCACGTTGGATCCATACACTTATCGATTTTTTTGAATGGTGATCAGGAATTGGAATATACCAGTTGGATACCATCTGATGTCAGGTAAGGAATCTATGTTATCAGTGTTAGGATAATCAGACTAATTTTGATGAAGATATAGGCTGTTTTGTGAAATGGGCTCTTTCGGTTTCACTGGAAAAGTCCAAGAGGAAATGAGCACGGCGATTATCCGTGCGCGGCGCGAATGTGCTTGCGTGCACGTATAATATTGATCATCTAGCTTTATTTGAAAACGATTCATAAATAGGCCGACGAATATCAACGTTCTGGAATATTCCAGTAAAAGACGATTATCACAGAATGGTCTAGAATGAACAGTTTTTTTATTTCAAAACGGGTGCTTTTCAAAATGCTCTGAAACGGAAATGAAGCGATAAAAAATCAATCTGCCTTGACAGCACTGACTGGAAAAGTGTTATTTGATAAGCGACGGGCAGATTAGACACATAGCCATAATTTAAAACATAGATTAGGCGATATTAACGTTAACATTGAAGTGGACTGTGGCATCAAGGGGGTAAAAAGGAAAACCCGGCGTGGCACTCAAGTGTTAATAAGCTAGCAGGACGGGGCCTTTTTTTATCAAATCTCTAGTTTCACCCAGTGGACCTCTTATGGGGGATTTTCTCAGCGAGAAGCTTGTTATTAAAGCCGTTCTCATTTGAATAATTTTGTAATAACATGAAAATGAATTTTCCGTGTCACAGCCGACCGGCACTCAGAGGGTTAAACCGGTGTGTCAGTGTTTTAATGGCTTTGCCCTGTGGTTGTTGTCGCGTCACTTTGAACACAGAGCCCGAGACATGTCTGTGAATTGTGCTCGCTTGAAGATAATCTTCAGTTAATAAGGGGGATTTGTATTCCCTGGTCACAATGGTTTTTCCTTTCTCATGATTAAATGCACCAATGTTGGAAAAACATGCATCACTGTCATGAACCTTGAGCTTGTCTGTTTGTTGGGATTTAATACCAGACCCGCCAACCCTACAGTTTACAAACAACATTGTATACGTTTGCTTCTGGCATGTTGATAAATAAATGTACTTTCTGTGTTGTAGTCGGCTCGGTTGTCATGCAAGTTATCAAATAGAATGCAGGGATAATTAGCATGTCATGGGCTACCAAGCACTGAACCATATTGTCAGGAGGCTGACAATACTACTATCCAACAGAACCCCCTTGAGGTAAGAAACACAATTACAAAATGTATTTATTTGTATAGTATGCTTGTTTTAGTTTTATTCTGGGCCGAGTATGTCTGTTGAGCAAGGTTGGATGGGTTGTTTGTAATTATTCTGTTTCTGTGTTTAATTGTCATAATCGTATAAACTTTTCTCACTTGCGTACCTGCTTAGGTTGATTGTTTTTATTTTATGTATGTGAGTGTGTGTGTGTGTGTAAGTATATGTATGTATGTGTGTATGTATGAATATATTTCCTACTTACCAATGATCAGTAGAGTCCTTTCTCAGCACAACCCACGCTGTTCTTCATACTGGATACCTGCAGCACCGGCTAGTTAGCCACAATACAAATGCGAAGATAATGGGGGACCATGCTCCACTCTGCAAGTCCTGAAATAAACCTACTCCACAGTGCACCCAAAATAGGTTTATCTCAGGGTTTGTACAGACTGGAGCATGGTGTCATTGATTGATTGATCTACTGATTTTGTGCCTGTTGGGTTCAGAAGTTGTGAGGGGTTGCCTGTCCCTGGACCTTTTTTCCCTGTCTCCTCTCCTCAACAGCCCCCACCCTTGCGAGGACTTTTCTCCTCTACTCTTCACCAGCCCCCACCTTTGGACATTCTTGTACTCTTGGCGTTTGTATTTTCTCCTGTGTGTTTTAACTGTGTTCTGTCTTTAGTCTCGTTCCCTTTGTAATTGTTTTATTTGTCCCTTGTATGGTGTTCTCTCTGTAATTGTAATTTTGATTCTAGTCTAGTGTATTCCCCAGTGTGTGTTTGGCCTTTTGTTTACCTTACCCCTGTGTGTTAGTTCAGCTTTCCCCATCAGGTGTGTCTCGTTCCCAATTACCCTCTTGTGTCAATCAGTGTGTGTATATCTGCCTCGTTTGCCGTTCTCTCTTTGTCGGTTCATTGTTTGGATTCCCTACTAGTGTTTGCTGTCTAGTTCCTCTGTTCCTGTGATCCTGTTACTCCTTCCAGTATTTTTGTAGTAAGTGTTCCTAGTGTTTATTTTGTTTGTTCCTCCCTTCGTTGTTTTTCGTGGAGTGTTCATTTTGTTTGTTAGGGTTTTAATTTGTAGTCAGTTGTTCATGTTTTTCCTTGCCTGCCTTGCAGTGTTTTGTTTGTGCCTTTTGGACTTGCTCTCTTTATGAGATTATTTGTTATTCGTATTTAGCCCTCTGCCAGTTCTTCAGCTGTGCTATTGTGGTATATTCTGACTCATAACCATGCTTTAACTCTCAGAAATCTTTAGCGACGGCTGTGTGTAAGTGGTAATAGGAGTAAGACAGTTATTTCAGTACATTATTCTTCTAGAAATCACTAAGGGTTAAAGTCAGAGGCTCTGGTTCAAACTGTGTCTCAACCCCCCCTGGAGAGGAGAGGTGAGATAACACAGGATGAGACCACCCCTTAATTTGCACAGAGTTCTAAAAAAGGCGATTGAAATACTCCCCCACTTCCCTCTGTCTCGCTGCAACTGTAAATACACCAATTTTGGGTCTTGAGACAGTGATTTAGCATTACAGTGGTAACAGTAAACACAGGCTTTGTCTTCTCCCCCCACGTTGGAACTTAGTTTGGGTTTATAGCCGGCTGAATTTAACATTGCAATAGATGGCTTTGTTTACTTTAAGCAGGATCTGGAAAGGGCTTGCTAGGTAAACAGTATAGACGAATGATTAAATCTGCTCCCCCATTCTTTATAACAGTCAAAGCAATAGAAATGCTTGGGGCCTTTTGGTTAATGGGAACAATAGGACTGTTACAGACACCTAACAGTAGAATGGTAAACTTCCCCCAACGGCAGATGACACATTCCTTGGAGAGCATTTGGTACATCACTTCAAAGAGTGTTCTGTTTCTGCAGGCACCTAGTAACTGCCTGTAAATAAAGGCTCCCAGCCTGACTGGGCAGATAAAAATAGCTTTAGTTTAAAATGTAGTTTTAATGTAAAATAGACATTTATAATAACAGTAAAATATAGACCTTTTAATTTCAGTCAGTTTAAAACAAAATAGAGCCCATTTTTACACCGTCGTTTTTAAGACTATATAGGATGCGGTGGACCATTTGAAAGTTGAGTTAGACAGTAACATATGGTATAGATTAAAAGATAGAATGTTCTAATTAGGTTTAAAAGTACTTAGAAGATAATAAATAGGTTAAGAAACCAAAGAGACTAAGATAGATAATCATATATAGGTTAACTTAGGTATTTAAGACACTAGGAAATTCGGTAAAAGAACTAACCTGTTAGGTAATTAAAGTTAAGAATAATCCTTGGGTTTTAAGTTAGTAAAATAATTTTTTTTTTTTTTTGACCAAATCTTTTTATTTTCATATTTTCAAACAAGAAACAACACAGCACAATAATGACAATATTACATAACAGACATCCAAGAACACAAACTAACACAACAATGACTAGACAATAAATTAGACCTATTATATATCGGATACACAACCAGTCAATACAAGTTGTCACAAAGAAAAAGGATAACAAAATAAAATCTTTACTATAAAAAGTGCTTACCGAGCCCCCTCCACCTCCAGGTCCAGCAACCGCAAGCCACAGTCCCGGAGGACCCACAGCCCGGCCCCCCCGCGAGCCAAAGCACCACGCCTCTTTAGCGCCTCGACCCGCAGAGACCCCGAACCGCGGCCCACCCCAGCCAGAGCCCACGATCACCAGACCCAGATCAGAAGGGGGTCAGAAAATATACATAGGACCAATATTGAATGAAAAATAATAAACAAAACAAAATAAAAAAAATACAAAAACACCATAACCATCAACATACGTGAATATTCGCTCTATCTCCCCCCCCCCCCCCCCCCCTCAGGACCCCAACGTGAGCCATCAATATAATACCTTATCCAGTACTTTCAGTACTTTCCAGAGTCATATGTGTTCTTTTAGTTTTTCCACCACGGCCCACCAGACCGCAATATTGGCCTAATTTTTTATCAAATTTTTCTTAACATGAAAACAAGACAACACAATACAATAACCATAATACACAAAACTTCACAGGGAGATAACAGAGCAATAATAATAAAATAAATAACAATTTATAAAAACAGAGTACAACATTTTAATTTAAAGGGGTACTATCTTACAATTGGCCTTCCCCAGTATTCAGTACCGTTTCCCGGCCGTGTGGCTCTATATCAATAAGACTTATGTCTCTAATTCTCATATTGGCGCACTCTTCCAATTCCCCTCACAACCCTCACCCTCACCAATCTGAGTCATCTCAAAACGTGCATATCAGTGATGTCAGAGATTCCCAGCTGCATAACAATGTGGCAATTGTCACCAGGCCACACAGTGGTTGGAGCCCAGCCTCAAAACGGCTTAAGATCCTGAGGTAGAAAAAACGCTGCCCCTGAGTACCCGACCAGAAATACAAAACAATGAACCTTTTCGAAAAACAAAAACCTACAGAGTGTTCCATAGACTCACAGGAACCGTGCAAAAGTGCCCAAACAGTGAAGAAATAGCAAAATAGCAAAATAGCTCCCCCCAATAAAATTCCCCCAGTTATTCCCCCAGTTAAAGTTAAGAAGGACAAGACAAAAGACAAGACAGACAAGACATTTCCTCCTCCCCCTTCCACGAGACCGCCGGACTCCCCCGAACAAGCACCTCAACCCCGCTCAGCCGCACACGGCGGTCCTGACCTTCTCAGCTGTTGCAAACCACAGGTCAATACCAGCCTGCCCCACCCCAATCACCCGCGCCATGGATATCTCAAGATAAATCACATCCAACAGTGTTAGGGACCAGTTAATCACTGTGAGCTTCTCAGGCTCCTTCCATCTCAATGCTATTAGCTTCTTCGCTGCTGTGACGTCCGCTAGGACAACCCTTTTTAGTTGTACGGACGCGGGTAGTGTCGTTATATCGTTCAGGAGAAGCGTAACAGCTGTGAATGGGATAGTTAAGCCACACAAATCTGAAAGTTTGTCCGTTATTGACCTCCAGAAGCGGGCCACTGGTGGGCAATCCCAATACATATGCATATAAGTGCCAGCGGCCCTTTGAGAGCACAAAGTGCACCGAGAGTCGGTTACCAGTCCCATAGCAAATAGCTTCCTAGGTGTAAGATAGGTCCTATGAATATAATTAAAATTAATTTGCTGGTGATTGGGGTTGCGGGAAGACAATGCCACATTTGCCCAAACATCATCCCAGTCAAACTCGGGGTCCAACTCCGGGATATCCACACGCCAGATTGTATCCAATGACACATTTTTATACATGGATTGAATTAAGAGTGTATAAAAGTCTGAGACAAACCCTCTGGAGGTCGTCCTGTCCACTATGAGCCTGAGGAAGGGGTGTGGTTGCAAAGCTTGAGCCCACGGCACGCCATGCGCCCTCAGCGCTGATCTTAGTTGAAGGTAAAGAAAGAAGGACTCGCCGGGAAGATCATAAAATTCTCTTAAGTCCTGAAACGCCCGAAGTCCGTTCTTATCATAAATATCCTCCAGAGTATGAACTCCCCTCCTTTGCCATTGAGGAATACTAACCGGCTTCACCACGGCCCACCAGACCGCAATATTGGCCTAACTTTTTTATCAAATTTTTCTTACCATGAAAACAAGACAACACAATACAATAACCATAATACACAAAACTTCACAGGGAGATAACAGAGCAATAATAATAAAATAAATAACAATTTATAAAAACAGAGTACAACATTTTAATTTAAAGGGGTACTATCTTACAATTGGCCTTCCCCAGTATTCAGTACCGTTTCCCGGCCGTGTGGCTCTATATCAATAAGACTTATGTCTCTAATTCTCATATTGGCGCACTCTTCCAATTCCCCTCACAACCCTCACCCTCACCAATCTGAGTCATCTCAAAACGTGCATATCAGTGATGTCAGAGATTGGGATAGTTAAGCCACACAAATCTGAAAGTTTGTCCGTTATTGACCTCCAGAAGCGGGCCACTGGTGGACAATCCCAATACATATGCATATAAGTGCCAGCGGCCCTTTGAGAGCACAAAGTGCACCGAGAGTCGGTTACCAGTCCCATAGCAAATAGCTTCCTAGGTGTAAGATATGTCCTATGAATATAATTAAAATAAATTTGCTGGTGATTGGGGTTGCGGGAAGACAATGCCACATTTGCCCAAACATCATCCCAGTCAAACTCGGGGTCCAACTCCGGGATATCCACACGCCAGATTGTATCCAATGACACATTTTTATACGTGGATTGAATTAAGAGCGTATAAAAGTCTGAGACAAACCCTCTGGAGGTCATCCTGTCCACTATGAGCCTGAGGAAGGGGTGTGGTTGCAAAGCTTGAGCCCACGGCACGCCATGCGGTAAAGAAAGTAAAGAACCGCAGGTTCCGCAAGAAAGAAGGACTCGCCGGGAAGATCATAAAATTCTCTTAAGTCCTGAAACGCCCGAAGTCCGTTCTTATCATAAATATCCTCCAGAGTATGAACTCCCCTCCTTTGCCATTGAGGAATACTAACCGGCTTGTGCCCAACAAGTAGTTGCTGATTATTAAAAATTGGAGAGTCCAGGTTCCATGGGCATTTAACCCCACACGACTTCTGTACATTACGCCACGTTTGGATCACGTGAGTTATGATCGGTCCATACCTCAGTCGGCATTTCGAAATAGGGACAGTGGAGTACACTACATCCTGCAATCTTAGCGGTGAAACCGCCGCCGCTTCTAAGGAGCGCCAAGATACAGCCTCTACAGGGTCTAGCCAGCACATCAGAGGTCTCAGTGAAAAGGACCAGAAATAAAGCTTAAAATCAGGGATTGCGAGGCCCCCATCTTGTTTCCTACGTTGAGTAGTAGCTCTTTTGATTCTCGGGCGTTTGTTATTCCAGATAAACTTAGATACCATCGATTGTACCTTGCGCCAGTGGTCTATTGGAGGGGGCAGGGGGAGCATTGAGCTAACAAAATGTATCCTAGGCAGGACGTTCATTTTGATTATGGAAGCCCGGGCTTGTAAGGAGTTAGGAAGGGACGACCACCTGTCTAGATCCTGGCGTATTTTCTCATAAGTACCCGTGAAGTTGTACTTAGTAGTTTGACTCAGCGTGGGGAATATCTCTATGCCCAAGTATTTAAAATGTTCCACTATGGGGATATCAGCTGGTAGTCGCACCGCCTTGGCCAGCTCATTAAGAGGTAAGCAGGCTGATTTGTTCCAGTTAATCTTAAAGCCTGACAATTTACCAAAGTCGTCGATTATTCCCAGTAATTTTGTGGCCGACCGGGAGGGGCCGTCCATAAAAATCAGTAGGTTATCCGCAAGTAAAATCAAATATTATACCTTTAAACGCTAAGACTCCAGAACAATATTCTTGTCCTTAAAGATATTAGGGACGGCCCCTTTAAGGGAGCCAGAGGGCCGCCGACCCTAATCAAAATGGCCGCTATGCGCCTTAGCCAATCAGGGCGTAGAGCTCCGCCCCCTGATGAATCAAGTCGTCGTTTTCTAGAGGAGGAGTTTAACCTTTAAAACCGCCTGCACAATGACAGACGGAGAGGAAGCTTCTGGAAACATTCTATGCACATGAGAGACGGACAGAGGACTGCCTGAAGCTGAGGACGAGACCAAGAATCTCTTTGTCTCCTAGCGACCAGAGAATCAACAAACTGACGCCATTGAAGAAGATCATTCTTTTTAACTGCTTTTGATTAGTCTGAGATAAGTGGTCGCACATTCCAGTTGATTGAAACAGATCATTTTTGTATCCTCTGTGGACTTTAATAAACCACCACTTTTTAAATAACTACACTCTCATGGATTTCTGTTCCTCCGCCGTACAACAACCGTGGTTTTTATTTAGTGATAGATTTAGGGCTATACAACACAACGTAGAGTAGGTTAGATATATGATTAGGTAAACCCTATTTCTTATTACGATACTATTCTTTGTTTTTGTATTTTTGCTGCTGCCTTTGCTGCTGCCTTCTGTTTGAATTGGATTATTTTGTTACACTTCACCCCTGGCTCGAAGTGTTCAAGATTAAAGGAGCAGTGCTCACTTTTGACGATCCATATATACCTCTCCCTCGTATCTGTTTGCGCTTGGGCCCTCTGCCAACACATCCGTAACAGAAGTTGTGCGGGAAAGGAGTCATTCCTATACAATATTCTGTGGCTGTTCTATGGAACAATTTGAAAATAATAAGAAATGCAAATAGATTCAAGTCCTGTCTGACTAAATGGATTAAATGTGACTTTTATAAAGGTTCCACTGTGTGTCTGGCCTTTTAGATTAAATGTTTTGAATTTTATGTTATTTATGAAATTTAGACATCCATCGAAAGCCCTTCTTTCTTTGGACAACGATTTCAAGAGTATTTCCTGTTCTCTCGTCTAAAACCTCAGTTTGCTAAACAAATGTAGTACTGAAAATATACACTTTGACTGCTGTTTTGATAGGGTTAGGGTCTTTACTCTTGGCTACATTTGAAAAAGATCGCTTAACCCTCCAGTCACCCATGTTGCAATTCTTGTCAAATAGCGATTTTCTCACGTGTGTTTGATAGCGTTGGCTATATTTTATGTATATGCCAGGAAAGTAGCTTACTACATCTTTATAATCCAGTAATAATCCAGTGTTTCCCCTACCATTGCCTTGGCGGGGTGGCCCGCCCCGCCAATGGGACGCCCCGCCCCTCCAGAAAAAAGTATAAAAAAATAAATATTATAAAAAATAAAAATAAAGAAGAAATTATAATTATTATTATAAATTTTTGTTGCTTTAATCACAGTAACGTTGGCGAGCTAGCTAAATTATACATAAATCGGTTTTCATTCACGTAACAAGTCTCAGTCTCTCTCTCTCTCTCTTTCTTACATAAAAACGAACTGGATATATGAACTGGAGCGGCTGATTGGCGCAGTGGGCAAGGCGCTCGCCTTTAACGCAGGATACGCTGGGTTCGAGCCCAGCTCTCGGCGTTGCTACCGACTGGCCGGTCGTTCATACTAACACAATTGGCAAGTGTTAGAGGGTAGGAAAGCCGGTAGCTAGTACAGCCCCTGTAGCCATTGTAGCTTCGGCAGCTATCCCCTTAGCTCTCTCTGCCCCCACAGCTAAGTGAAGGGTTCCTTCTATTAGGAGGCTCAGTGTAGGCTCGTTCACTACCACTAGCTTACTCCCTCCTGCTACTGCTAGCGAGGCTTCTGCAACTGGCAGAATTTTTGGTGATAGAGCAGCCTCTGCAGTAGCTACCTACCTAGCTGCCCTCGCGTGCACAGGCCCTATAGCTAACGTAGCTTCAAATGCTGGGACCGCCCCTTCGGCCGGCATGGCCTCCGTGGTTAGCACAGCCCCTGCCGCTAGTGTAGCCTTGGTAGCTACCGCCTCAGTCCAGTCCGCTAGAGCCCCGCCTGCTAGCATAGCACGCACTGCTAGCAAGTCTCAGAAGGCTAGCAAAGCTAAGAATACTAACATAGCCCTTCCTGCTAGTGTAGCATCTACAGCTAGCACCATAGCCCTCTCTGCTAGTATAGCGTCCCCTACTGGTCCCATAGCCCCCCTCGGGGACAGGTTTCATGAGGCACATTCCCTTCTACAAGGGTTCTTGGGCAATTATTCTCCGGCCCACAGTCTGGAGGAGCGAAATAACGCTTATCGCCTGGTGTTCTCTATGATGAAGTGGAGTCCTGGAAGAGCATGCAAACTCTGGGTACTGGCCGGGAACATGTTTAGGGTGCTCTTCCAGGACCCCAACTCTCCAGCCGACTGCCAAGCTGCTAACCCTGTCAGGCCCTTAGCAGATAGCAAGGCCTCTGCACCTAGCTTAGCCCCTGCTAGCTCACTCCAGATCACCTATGTAGCCGCTGTAGCTGGCGCCTAGGCTCTTCCTGCTAGTATACCCTCTACAGCTAGCACATCCCCCACTGCTAGCAGACTTTCTGCAGCTAGTACTGCTCCTGCACTTTGCTTAGCCCCTGCTAGCTAACTCCAGATTGCCTATGTAGCCTCTACCACCAGCATGTCTCCCACTGCTAGGACTGCTCCTTCAGCTAGCAAGGTCCGTTTCCCCACTGCTAGGACTGCCCCTTCAGCTAGCAAGGTCAGTCTCCCCACTGCTAGGACTGCCCCTTCAGCTAGCAAGGTCAGTTTCCCCACTGCTAGGACTGCCCCTTCAACTAGCAAGGTCAGTCTCCCCACTGCTAGGACTGCCCCTTCAGCTAGCAAGGTCAGTCTCCCCACTGCTAGGACGGCCCCTTCACCTAGCAAGGTCAGTCTCCCCGCTACTAGGACTGCCTCTTCAGCTAGCAAGGTCAGTTTCCCTGCAGCCGCCCCGTCGGCTAACCCCACAGTCTCGTCCGCTAGAGCCCCTGCTGCTAGCACCTCAGTCTCGTCTGCTAGAGCCCCTGCTGCTAGCACCTCAGTCTCGTCCGCTAGAGCCCCTGCTGCTAGCACCTCAGACTCGTCCGCTAGAGCCCCTGCTGCTAGCACCTCAGTCTCTTCCGCTAGAGCCCCTGCTGCTAGCGTTTCGGTCCCGTCTGCTAGGGTTCCTACGCCTAGTCCCTCAGTTCCGCATGCTAGAGTTCCTACTGCTAGCGCTTTAGCCCCGCCGGCTGGTGTAGCCCTAGCAGCCAGCACAGGTCCTGCAGCTAGCATTACCCAGGTAGCTAACTCAGTCTCTACTGCCAGTTTAGCCCCTGCTAGAGTGGCTCTAGCTGCTCCTGTTCCTCCGGCTCCCGGGGAGACCCCGACGTCTGGTCCGGGTCGTGCCCCTGATCCTGTCCCCGGGGAGCCTCCTGCCTCCGGCTCGTCGTCTGGTCCCGGCTCGTCGTCTGGTCCCGGCTCCTCGTCTGGTCCCGGCTCCTCGTCTGGTCCAGCCCTGCACGTGGTCTATGCCGTGGTCTATGCCGTGGTCAACGCCGAGGTCTGCACCGAGGTCTACGCCAGGAGGGATCCCCGTCCGGGGTTCTGCACCTGGTCCCGAGATCTGCACCTGGAGAGTCGTCGGGCCCAGCCCTGCGCCATGGTCGACGCCGTGGTCAACGCCGAGGTCTGCGCCGAGGTCTACGCCAGGAGGGGCCCTTGTCCGGGGTCCTGCACCCGGTCCCAAGACCTGCACCTGGAGTGTCCCCCGTCCGGGGTCCTGCTCCGGGGTCGTCGCCTCCGCCCCTCTTCTCCGGGCCCCCTGGTTCGGTCCCGGGGTCTGCCCCTGGAGGGGCCCCCGTCCGGGGTCCTGCTCTGGAGTTGTCGCCCTCGCCCCTTTGTCTCCAGCCCCCCTCTCCGGGCCGCTGTCCCTTTCTCCAGCCCCCCTCACCGGGTCCCTGTCCCCGTCTCCAGCCCCCCTCACCGGGTCCCTGTCCCCGTCTCCAGCCCCCCTCTCCGGGCCTCTGTCCCTGTCTCCGGGCCTCTGTCCCTGTGTCTAGCCCGCCTCTCCGGGTCTCTGTCTCTGTCCCCCTCTCCGGTGCCCCTGGTCCCGTGCCCTGTGCGCCCTTCTCCGGGCTCCCATCTGGTCCTGTTCCCTGGCCCCCCTGCTGCTATGCCCATCCTGGGTTCTTTCTTCCGGAATTCTGGGGTTAATGACTTTGCTGGCTCCGGTCATGCACTTGTACCTGGTATTGGTTGCTATCACTAATGCACTGCCTATGTTCTTGTTGACTGTGATTTATAATATGCTCCCTATGTTTCTGCTATCGGTCATAGTCTAGCCCTGTTGTTCCCTGTGTGTATTCATATTCATGTTCCTGTCTAGTCCTAGTCTTCCCTGTGTTGTTATGTTACAATGTTTATTCCTGCCTGTTAGTTAGTGTCTAGTCTCCTTCCCTTATATTCATGTGTCCTAGCCTGTCAGCCCCCAGCTGTTCCTTGTCTATTATAATTAGTTCTGTATATATTCATGCCGCCTCCTATCTTCCAGTGTTGCGTCATTGTTTGTTGTTTGGTTATCCCGTCAGTACCCTTCCGTGATGTGTGTTATCTCCTGTGTCAGTACCTTCCTGTGCTGTTCTGCCTACCTTGTGTTCCCCTCGTGAAAACCCTTGTTATCTTACTTCCTCGTGAGTCCGTTCCTGTATTTGTAGCTCATGTTTTCCAGCGTTGCTGAGGTTTGATTTCCCGTGTTTTCAAGTACGGTTTTGTTTTCCCCTGTAACGTGTGCCTTGTGACTATGCTCAGTAAAGCTTATTATTATCGGAACGTCGACTCGTTGCCTCGTCTCTCTCACTCCACATTGTCCTGCGATTGAATCCTACACCTCTCCGAATCCTCACACGTTCTGTGGTTGTAAATAGTTATGAGTGTTATATGTGCCTCCCTGTATTGTAAATAGTTCATACGTGTGTTGTCACTATGTATAATTGTAAATAAGTACATTTGTGTTGTAAATAAATGTTGTTAATATTTATTTACCTAATTTATGTGCAATCGTTTAATTTCAGCTCAGTGTAGAGAAATGCACCGATACTAACAACCGCCTTACTGCGCGCGTCTATGACGACTGTTGACACCACGTATCCGTGACACACGCGCCCCGCGAAAACACTAGTAGTTTTGTGGGCCTACCAGCCCCCCTGAAAACTCCTAGGGGAAACACTGTAATCCAAGTTTGTTCTTTTTTCAAAAATCTCTAACACATTGAGTGCCACGCCCCTTTGACCATATATGGCCGTTCTGTGCCAGCGCTGAAGTCAATGGGAGGTCGGGGAAATTTGCGAAGGCTTAAACTATATCTTAAATTATGGCTATGGGTCTAAAACACCCCTTGCTTATCAATGACCTGCTTGCAGTCAACATGTACGAAACGGATTGTTTTTTCATTGGTACATTTCCGTTTTATACCGTTTTGAATACGAGTATAGTTTTGGAGAGTTCTAGTAATTCCAGAGAAATTCCGCGATAATAGCTCTTTAGTGGAATACACAAAACACGTTAGATTATCGATAGTATATGTGTACTTATGCACGCTAGAGAAGCGGGCTGACAAATCTATTATCCATGACCTGGTCAGCGCTAACGTCATACATGCACGCACACACACACACAGACACGCTGCGATGGCTGAGAAAAAAACATCTGATTAACCCAATACTGGTAAAATAGAGTCCTTACCTCACATCAGATGTTCTGCAAAAAGATTAATCCAATTCCTGATCGCCATTCCAAATATTGATCGCGTTTATTGATCCAACTTTATAGTCCGAAACACATAATGTCAATCTGGTAACACGATACTGCTTGCCAGAGATGGGAAAACCCAGGACCGGACTTTTTTTCTGATGCACATGGCCACCCAATCCAATCCAATGATGTGCATTACCATCCGGGAGACGATAGGTGGCGGTATTTGCCCTTTTCGAGCTCAGACTAATTCACAATGATAACGTTAAGCTGGATGGATGAAAAATGAATGGATATCGCTAATAAAAGAAATAACGATTAAAAGACGAGAACTCGTCATTGGCACTCAACGCATGGCGAGTTAGGACGACTAATCTCGTCGTTGGCACTCAAAGTGTTAAGCGCGTGGTCACACCTTCCACCCTAGTTGCAGAAATGAACAGGTTGACTCCCATGTTAAACACATTTTTTTAATACACAGCCTGTACAGTTTAAAATTAGAATGATTCATAAGTAACATGATAAAAGGATGGATGAGGCCTTCAAGAGGTAGTTTGTGCATAGGGTTACACTAACTCTAACCCTAATAAAATGTTAAATCCTGAAAATGAATAAATATTCGATATGTATGGTGAGGACAGAAGTTTAATAATGATATGCATGGGAATTTTTTTTTACAATACATGAAAAGGATATGTTTTACTGAGATTGCAGTTTTCGGCAAAGGGCTAAAGGTGTGATTGTTTTAAAGGTTGACTCGAGGGTTAATACGGACTGTATTGATCTATTTGTGCAACGTGAAAAAAATCTGTCTCAGGAGGTTAATGGTGATGTTGTTGCTGTTGTTGAGGTTTTGTTGTTTGTGATGATGGTGATGATTTTTTTAGGTGTTTATACTGGATAAAGATATTCAGGTTTGGGCGGCTAGGTGGTGTAGTGGGCAAGGCACTCGCCACCAATGTGGAGATGCTGGGTTCGCGTGTTCGAATCCAGCTCTCCACATTGTTTTCAGTTTAGCTGGTCGTCCGCAGTAATACACATTGGCAGTATTACGGGGAGGGAAACTGAAGGGTGGGGATCGAACGTTGTGAACAAGCGACTCCTACAAGTCGGTTGGTGCGCCTGCGCAGTAGAATCAGGAAGTGTCGGGGGCAGCGTGAGCCTCCCACGCGTTATTCCTCGACACTGAGAGATCGAGCTGCGCAGGTGAAAAGATGCGACTGCCGTTACCTCAAGTACCGGAGGGGACTTGTGCTATGTATGACTTAGTCCACTATGCAGCCGGCTTGTGGGAGGCAAGAAACAGCGTTCGTGACAGGGGAGGGTTGAATTGGATGATACGAAAAAATTGGGATGGGAGAAAAATATAGAAAAAAGGGGGAAAAAGTGGATAAAAAAAAAAAGATATTCAGGTTTATACTATTAATCCTGAGCCTGATAGATATTTTTAGATATTGATACCGGATAAAGATATTCAGGGTTATGCTATCAATTATGAGCCTGATATATATTTTTTTGATATTGATACTTGATAATGATATTCAGGGTTATACTATTCCTGAGCCTGATAGAACATTGGTCTCCTACCTCCCTCCAGTGGTCTCATGGCGCCATCTAGCGGGCACCGCCAGACCGCCAGACCACCATTTTGTGTTGGCTGACAGTAATTGATTTAATTTCTTCATGTTTGTTGTCCTGGGCTTTTCCTTCCCTTGTTTAAATGTCGTCCTCCTGTCTGGTTGTTGTTGTGATATTGCTTTTGTGTCTTGTTTGGTGTTTGTTTGTTCTGTGTTTTGGATTGGCCTGGCCAGGTGTTGCCAATTGTAATTAGTCTGTGTATTTTAGTGTGTTCTGTCCTCACTTCCTTTGTGGCGTCATACCTCCATGTTCCCGTACCTGTCGTGTCTGCTGTCGTCTTCCTTGCCCTGCTGTTTGTATTGAGTCTTAGTACGTTTTATTTGTATTCCGTTTTTTGTGCTTCTTTGTTTTTCGTGTATCAGTTCGCGTGTTCTCTAGTGCCAGCTCGGCTGTGCCTTTGCTTTTGTTTTGGTAATTGTAATATACCCTTGCTCTCTTGGTTCTAAAAATAAATATAGAACACTACGTTTTGTGAAGAGCAACCACTGTCTCCTTTCTCCTATCATTCTGCAGTTCTGGGGCTCCTCCGTCAATCCGCATATTGGGTTCTACTTTTCCCCCCGTTTCCTAACAACTGTAGGCGTTTTTTGATGTGTTGTTGTTGATGTTGTTGGTGCTTTTGTATTGTAGAACTATGCTGCTTAACACCCCCACCCCCCATTAACACTTTCAGCGTCAGGGGTCGCTATGGGCGTTGGGCCGTTGTGTGCCAGCGCTCTGTTCAATGGGGATAAGTTCCGGTGTTTGCAGTGCTAAGCCTATATTAAATATTATAGCTATGGATCTAATAACAACGTCGATTCTCAGTGAGTTTCTTCCGGTCAACATGCAAAACAACGTTTTATACCGTGGTGAATATGAGTATAGTTTTAGAGTGATCCTGTGTAATCCCCGGAAACTCCGCCAAACAGCGCTTTACTGCATTTCATTATAAATCGTGCCATTTCTTGCCTGATTATTGAATCAATCTGAAATCAACACTAGATTATCTGTATTATGTTTCATCATGCATGCCACAAGGGGGGGGGGGGGGGGGGGGGCGCCACCAACGGCATACATTCGAGTGTCCCCAATCCATGTGTTATAAACGTTACTCATGCCCGAGAAGGAAAACCTGGACCGGACTTCTTAGATCGCTGTACAGCCCAAGCCAGAGGGTTTCCAATGATGTGCAATACCGGCCGCAAGGCGTTTGCGATCTCAGAGCCATTCCCAATGATAACATCAGGCTGGATGGATGAATTATGAATGGATATAGCGAATCAAAGAAATAACGATTAAAACCCGACTTTTCTCAAGTTTGGCGCTCAAGCGATGGCGAGTTAATCCGATTTATCTCGGGTCTGGCGTTTTTTTATTAGCAATCTGAATTCATATTTCATCAACCGAGTCTACAGTTGGGAAACCAGCTCCACCAGGAGCTCAGATGTGAAAAAAGCGCCCCCTATCGTCTCCCAGATGGTAAGGCACCCTTTTGGAATGGACTCAATGAAAATGGATGAGAAAAAAAAACTCCGGAATCCACATTTTACTTCTCACGCATGTAACCGGAGATGATCCCAGTCATTGTGGAGCCTCAGCACAGCGTGTAATATGTGTTTTACAGTATGTGGCGTTGGATCAATAAAATTAACGATTTTTGGAATGGCGATCAGGAATTGGAATAATCCATTTGGATCAAATCAAATCACATTTATTTGTAAGGCCCGACAACACACGTTAATGTCCCCATGGGCCGTACACGTCTTCTTTAAACAAGTCAAGAAGAAACATAACAATAAGTCAAGAACAGAACAAGAACACCATAAGGTCCAACAAATTTAAAATAAATGCAAATAAATGAAAGAATGCAAGCACTCCCAGACATACCCCACGCAAAGGTAAGGAAAAACTCACTAAAACCTAACAATAGGGAAAAATGCTCCACAGGCAGTGTGGAGGAGAGAAACCTTAGAAGGCCCATTCAAGGGGGGATCTCCCTTCTTAGATGTCGTGATAGTAGTGTTGCAGACTAACAGTTGGTAAGCATGCACTCAAGTGTGTAGTGAAACACAGATGAGTGCATGCAATAGCAACTGAACATTTTGAAAGATTAAAGATAGAGCTGATAGCGATAGCAACTGAACATTTTGAAAGATTAAAGATAGAGCTGATAGCGAATCTATTTGAGGCACAGGGGCGGCGCAAAGAGGGTCGCGTCCTCCCCGTCTTAATCACGGGACATTCAACACTCCGGTCATTGCTCCGAGACAGCCGGAGACAGGGAGATAGGGGGCGGCGCAGAGAGGGTCGCAACCTCCCCGACATCATCGCGGGATGTCCAGCACTCCGGTCACCACTACAAGAACGCCGGAGACAGGGAGACAGGAGGGCACGCAGAGAGGGTCGCATCCTCCCGGCCTTCATCACGGGACGTCCGACACTCCGGTCAGCACTCCAGGACAGCAACTCACAGGGAGACAGGGGGACGGGACAGGCGTTAGACAGCTCGCGTGATTGTAGTGGGCGGACATAGCAATAGATACAAGTGGTAAGCATATATGTGAATAGAGTAGATATATGAAGTAAGCATATTATGTGAATAGAATAGAAGTACTTAACCCAGCAATGAAACCGCGTCGACGGACCAGTTGACAAGACCACGGACAGACGACGGTAAGTAGCTGATCCATGGCCTCGGTGGTGCATGTAGAGCAGTCACTGCAATCTTGGCCAAGACCCCGAGGCATCCATCACCTTAGTCAGCACTAGGAGACAGGCACTCAGACAGATGGGGAGGGAGGGGGGAGGGGGGGGGGGGGAGGAGTTAGAGAGTTCCTAAGTTTGTGGTACTGCAAAAAAGCAGACATGGGGGAAAATAGACATCCTAACTAAACTAGACAGATTAATCTAAAGGTCAGTCCCCGACCAGGTGAGATCAGGGTAGGTTGAAAGAGAGAGAGAAAAGATGGGTCTTAAGCAGGGATTTAAAAGCTTCGACAGAGCAGGCGCCCCTGATGACGGCAGGTAATTTGTTCCACAGGTAGGGAGCGCGGTAGACAAAGGCTCTGTGGCCGGCGGATTTATTTTTAACCCTAGGAATCGATAGAAGCCCCGCATTTTGTGAGCGCAGAGCACGAGCGGGCGAGTATCGGGAGATGAGATCGGATAGATAGAGCGGTGCAAGCCCATTTAAAATTTTGTAGGTGAGGAGTAGCACTTTAAAGTCAGATCGGGCTTGAATAGTAAGCCAGTGTAGGGCGGACAAAACTGATGTGATGTGATACAATTTTCTAGTTCTAGTTAGTATCCGTGCAGCCGCATTTTGCACGAGTTGAAGATTTTTGATGCTTGAATTAGGTAGGCCTGAAAAAAGTGCATTACTGTTGTGAAGGATCAGATTAAACCGAATATATATATTTATTTATGGATATATATTTAATAGTATTTGTATATCGTTTGATATCCCTTGTATATTCCTTGTACATATACACTGAATATCCCTTTAGTCTACTAACAGCCCATAATAGTTTCATTCTCTCATTGGACAAGAACTTGGCGCCAGCAGCCAAGCCCCTTGGTTCAAGTTCAATCGTGCCGACGAACATGTCGTTACTAGCCCGGTTCCGCGTAGGAATACGTCTGGCGAAATACGAATGGTACTATTTGTTCACAGCGCATATATATATGGCGCAAGTAAAGTAGAACTTTCTTTTTAGTCCCTTAGCCCTTAGTTCTTTACCCTCCAACCTAGTGGCAAGACGTTAAGCCTCACCCACGATACACGTGTGGTGCAGTATGGTCAACTTGGCCTCAGAATGGCATTGAGACATCGTGTGGATTAATAGCTGAATTGTCATAGTTTGACACTATACCGTCGAGTGGGACGTATTTCTATTAAGTTAATAATAGTCTATTATGTATGGTGCATCGTTCGGTTAGAGTTATACAGTGAGTAGTACCCCCATCGTTTCCTCGCGTTATCTAGAGTCTTAACCAGGCTGGGCAGACCACGTGTGGTGCTTTCATCCGAGGAGTTCTGGGCTAGGACGAGTGGACCTGCACATTGGATTACCTTACCCGGACGACGGCGAGCCCTACACGGCTTGGATTATCTACTTGCTTTGGGTGCTTTGATTTATGCCATGGATAACAGCCAACACTGGTGAGTGTTGGAACTACCCCCCGAGAGGAGTCCAGGTGAGACGGCGCTCTACCCCGAGTGAGGTCGCCTCACGTCTCTTCGTTGTGGACCGGCAGCTACCGTCTACAAGAGGGCCCAACTGTATTCATCTGTGGACCAAGGTTCTGTGGGCACCGTGTTCAGCACTCTGAATTCTCCCAAGAAATCGTTGGCCAGATGGGATATCGCCGGCGGCTCTCCTAAACCCCCCCCCCCCCCCCTCTACTGACTTACAACCAGCAGGACCCCCTTTAGTATATCCAGCTATAATCATTATAATCAAGTACCATCGCTATAGTTCCCTAAAGAACCAGGTTGTATACTTGCTTCCTGCGTAACCAGAGATTGGACATTCAATATCGATTTGCCTACGAATACTCATTTGCCTTACAAGTGCATTCAAATCATAAATGTCATTAAGTGAACGTTGTATATACCCTTTGCTATATATTAAATATTCGACTTATACATTTGTGTGGACTTGGTTTCATGGTGGGAAAGTGTTCATCATATCTATATCATGTACTGTGTGGCCAGTAGTTAAAGTACATAAAGCGGTAGTGGTTTAATGATACCATACTTATCAATACAGTCAGGGAATTGTACCCCTCAGTTACAATTGGTCCTTCGAGCCGGAGGGTAACTAGTGTAATATTAATATAGTGTTATTAATATTGAAATGGCCTATGATGAACACTCCACGAAACGGTCCTCCTAACGTAGAACCCCCGCGGCGCAGACGACAGACACCTCAGTACTTAGAGGATTACGCTGTCAGTCAACTACCTAGCCTTCGACAAACGGTAAACGCGGTAAAAGTAGAAAGTAAAATTATGTCTGACCTTAACGACCAGGTTACCCCGACCACAGAGGCCCTAGTGGGTTCTAATGTAACTGACCAAGCTCACGGTGGGGACCAGGAGGGAGCTGACATGCCTTTACCCCCCGCCAATACCGAAGAAGTAGTCCCCGACCAGCCCCGGGAGGAAGACAACCCTACAGAGAGAGAACTCTGCACGGAACAAGATGAGGAGAGCGCCGAGGAGATAGAGCTCCAGGACTCCCCAACGAGTACAGCCAGGAGCGGCTCACCTCTACAACCGTCTTCCCCCAGCAAAGCGGAGAGGATGCTATCACAGGCGTTCCTCGTCAGCCTGACAGCCTCTACCGAACGCGATCGACTCCAGGGTGAACGCGATCGACTTCAGGGTGAACGCGATCGACTCCAGACACAGCAACGGAGCGAAGAAGAGCGCATACGCCTGGAGATGAGACGCCTTCAGACGGAAGAGAATATGGCAAGAGACCGAGCAGACACCCAGCGTGCCGCTGCCGGTGCCCAAAGAGAAACAGAGCGCGACCTCGCTCTCATCCAGCGCGAAACCGAGCGCGACAGACTACAGGGCGAGCGCGACAGACTACAAGCCGAGCGCGACAAGTTACAAGCGCAGCTAATGGAGCAGCTGATCACCAAGGCAACACCCTCTCCCTCCGCCAGGGGTTCAAGGAACTCGTCGAGACAACAGTCAAGGGCAGCATCCCCTAACCGAGCAAGCGACCCTGAACTTGACCAACAGACCAAGCCTATACCCCCCGCAGACCCCCTTCCCCGACCGGTCCAAGCGAGACCCAGCTACAAGGAAGGAGCGGCATACACTGCGGAGAAGCTAAATAAACGACTACAGGATCTAGAGGACCTGATAGAAGAAGAAGAGGGAGAGGAGGAGAACCAAGCCCGACGACAGCACAGTACTCCACCGGACCAGGAGGTCCAGTACAGCCCAGGCTATACCCCCGCGGCGCTGCGCTACAGACCCCCGACTCTATTCACAGGTGAGCATGACGCACGACCAGCCCCGAGGAATAGCACCTGGACCAGCGGGCCATGGTACCCTGCCGGTACCAGCCCACAGAGAGGCGCAAGAGGAGACTCGCCTAGGAGGCCTCTCCCCCAACGCTCGCCGATGTATCAGCCATCCACGGCGTCATACATTGGCACACCGACGTTTCCAGACTTCACCTATGAGAATCGAGCACAGTACACGGAGCTCCGGATGTGCTTAGAGACAATGATGGTGGATGTCGCTGATGAACGCCACAAGTATGCAATATTACTGAAGCACCTGAAAGTACCCCGAGCGCACAATATAGCGCTAGCCTATGCCACCTCTACGACCCCATACACCGCGGCTCTAGCAGCGCTGGACCAGAGATATGGACGTATATGGGATTACGTAATCCAAGAGATAAGGCATATTGACCGCCTACCCCCAGCAACAGACAATCGCTCATTAGACGACCTGTCTATAAAAATGCAGTCCCTGGTAGGGATGCTGGGAGCGCAACGAGAAAAGGGTATGCACGAGCTATACGCCAACTCTAACGTCGAGAGGATTTTAGAGAAGCTGCCACCCGCCAGACAAGAGCGCTTCAGGCGGCAGAGAGACCACCGTGATCCTAACGGTCCCGAACCATCCCTCCTCGATCTAGCCGACTTCCTGGCGAGAGAAGTCAGCAGCCTACGACTGGATACGTTCGTGCGGAGCACACCAAGCTCCAGAGAGGGACCCAGGAGAATAAACGATGGAAGAAGATCGGTGACTGTCATGCACCAATCAGAATCAGTACCGAGCAGTAAGAACCACAGTACCCCCTCGAGAAAAGAGAAGTGGAAGATGGTGTGCCCGTACTGCGAGAAGGAACACTGGCTGTCACAATGTGACCTGTTCACAAAGATGAATGCAGAAGAAGTGAGTCAATGGATAAAGTCCAACAGGCGCTGTTACCGATGTGCGCGCAGTCACATGGCAGCCGAGTGCCGCCTAAAGAAGAGGTGCAGTCGGTGTGACGGAGCCCACCTAGATGTCCTACACGACAGTAACAGAAGAAAGCCTGCACCTGCACCATCGAGCAGCACAAAGGCAAGTGTCATGTACATTGACCCCGCCAGCAGCAGCGGCGCCCAAGTGCTCTTAAAGGTAGTCCGTGTAACATTGAGCTACCAAGATAAAGTCATGGACACTTACGCCGTCCTTGATGACGGGTCAGAGAAGACCCTTCTGCTCGCGTCCGCTGCGGCCCAGCTGGGACTGCGGGGGAGCGAGAACCAAATGACGATTCGGACAATAAGAAGAGATTTAAAGACGATAAAAGGCGAGAATGTCTCCTTCACTATCGCAGCAAGCGGGCAGCCAGAGCGACGGTATAGGATTACAAATGCTTTCACCAGCCAAGAAATAGGACTATCACAGTACACCTACCCCATCGCCAAACTGATGGATAAATATGTGCACCTGCGTCAACTACCTATCCCGCTCATAGACGGCGCCACCCCGACCCTGCTGATAGGCTCCGACCATGCAGACCTCATAGTCCCGATAGACCGGGTCCATACAGGACCCAGAGGCTGTCCTGCAGCAGTCGAGACCCGCCTAGGATGGACATTACAAGGCCCCCTCGCTAAATCTCTTAACCGAACAGCAGCCACTAGCTGCCTCCACTCCAGAGTGACAGAAGAAGACACCACTCTCCTGCAGCATGTCGAGAGGCTATGGACACTAGAGACAATGCCCTTTAAGAACGAAAAGAAAGACATTCGTTCTAAAGAAGACATTTACGCCATAAACCTCCTCGAGCAGGGGACAAAGAGAGTCACAGTCAGCGGAGTGATGAGATACGCAACTCCACTCCTGAGGCGAGAGGGAATGCCCACCTTTCACGCAAAGAAAGACGCTACGGAGCGGTATCTATTGAACACAGAGCGGCGCCTAGCCAAAGACCCCGCTCAAGAGAGTGTGTACCGCGCTGAGATTGAGAAGCTAATCACAGCGGGACACGTAAAGAAGATTGACTGGCGACGCCGTGCGCTGCTCCGCGCCTCTCTGATCAAAGACGGCTTTGATCTCCGGCAGCAGGCCAGCAGCGACCCCCCAGTATTACGCAGCCTCTCCCCAGAGGAGAAGCCCTTGCTGCGGTTCCTATGGAGAGAGAGGATCGGAGATGAGCACCCCGCCATCTATCAATGGGAAGTCCTCCCTTTCGGAACTACATGCAGCCCGTGCTGTGCTACATTTGCACTACAGAAACACGTCGCAGAGGACCCAGCAGCAGATGAAGAGGTCCGACACAGTGTGAAGAACAGTTTCTACGTGGACAACTGTTTACAAAGCGTTTCGACTCAAGAAGAAGCCGAGGCTCTCCTACTCAAGCTACGCGCCTCTCTGATCAAAGGCGGCTTTGATCTCAGGCAGTGGGCCAGCAGCGACCCGCAAGTATTGCGCAGCCTCTCCCCCGCGGACAAGGCAGCCAGTAGCGAGACCTGGATGGCGACCATACCAGGAGAAGCCCAAGAAATGACACTAGGACTAGTCTGGCGCTTCAAAACAGACTCGCTCCACTATAGACACAAACCCCTGACCACGGAGCAGGGAAGGTCGACGGCGATACCGACCACCAGACGGAGTGTGTACAGAACACTCGCCAGACAATATGACCCGTTGGGATGTATTCTACCTTACACCACCAGGGCAAAGATGATTGTACGAGCACTATGGGACAAGGACCAGGGCTGGGACGACCCAATACCCGCACCCCTTGTCTCCACATGGAGAGAGTGGGAGACGGAACTCCGCTCACTCCCAGGCGTCAATATACGCCGCAGCTACTTCCCACCCACAGTGAGGCCAGAGACATGCAAGATGGATCTACACGTCTTCAGCGACGCCTCCGAAGTAGCCTATGGATCAGTGGCCTACTTGCGTGCCCAAGAGAAGGGAGGAGAGATACACACCGCCTTCATCCTGGCTCGCTCAAGAATAGCCCCACGAAAGCAACAATCTATCCCGCGTCTAGAGCTCTGCGCAGCCCTAGCAGGAGCGCATCTAGCCACGTTAATCCAACGTGAACTCACCATTCCGGTGCACAGAACAATCTTGTGGTCAGATTCCACGACAGTACTCACATGGATCAAGTCTGATTCATGCAGATACAAGGTCTTCGTGGGAGTCAGAGTCACAGAGATTCAAGAGTTAACAGAAGCAGCGAGCTGGCGGTATGTGGACACCAAACACAACCCAGCTGACGTCATCACCCGGGGAATGTCCCTAGATGACCTCACCCGTCACAACATCTACAGTGACGGACCAGAGTTCCTCAAGCTCCCGGAAGAAGAGTGGCCTACGCCCACCCCACGGGAGGCGAGTAAAGAGGAGGCTGAGAACAAGAAACCTATGTTCTGTGGACTGAGCACAGTCGCCTCCACAGACCCCAACATAGATGATTGCCTCACCCTACAGAGTGCGCAGCTAAAGACATTCCTGTGGCACCACCCAGAGATTCAGCCCACTGCCGACATTTCAGCAGCTGACTACGAAGAAGCAGAACTTCTTCTACTACAACGAGCCCAGAGAGACTCGTTCCCCGACGAGCTAGACTGTCTACAGGGAGGAAAGCCCGTCCCATCAGACAGCAGATTGCTCCACCTGGCACCCGAGAGCGACGCCCATAATCTCATCAGAGTGGGTGGTCGTCTGCGGAGAGCCCCCGACCTACCGGATGACGTTAAGTACCCGATAGTCTTGAACAGCCGACACAAGGTCACAGAGCTGATCATAAAGAAATACGACGAGGATGTACACCACGCAGGAGCAGAGAGAGTCTTCGCGGAGATCAGACGTCGCTATTGGATACTTCAAGGAAGAGAAGCAGTGCGACGCTTCCAGCGAACCTGTCTAGACTGCCGAAAGTGCCGCGCGCAGCCCAGCATACCCCGGATGGCTGACCTACCTCCCTGTCGCCTCCGACTCGGCGACAAGCCATTCCACTCCACAGGCATGGACTGTTTTGGCCCGTTGTATATAAAGAAAGGAAGAGGAACCGAGAAGCGGTGGGGTATTGTATTCAAATGCATGACCACCAGAGCGATACATATCGAACTCCTTCCAACCATGAGCACAGACTCATTCCTTATGGCCTTCCGAAGATTCACATCACGGAAAGGAAAACCGTCTACATTGTTGTCTGATCACGGGACAAACTTCAAAGGCGGAGAAAGAGAGCTGAGAGAGAGCTTCCAAGCTATGGGCCCAGAACTTAAGACCCACCTCGCTCCATCCCAGATTGACTTCCAGTTTAATCCCCCGAACGCACCCCACTTCGGTGGAACCTGGGAACGAGAAGTACGTTCTATAAAGACAGCCCTGTACGCCGTGCTTGGGGCCCAGACTGTAGTGGAAGAAGTCCTAATGACAGTCCTCACGGAGATCGAGGGAGTATTGAACTCCAAGCCCCTCGGCTACGTCTCCAGTGATATAGCAGATGTCGACCCAGTCACCCCCAACACACTCTTGATGGGGTGGCTGGACCCCGCGCTACCCCAGACAATGTACAGGCCTGAAGAAGCGAACGGCCGAAGAATGTGGAGGTACAGTCAAGTACTAGCTGACAAGTTTTGGAACAGCTTTCTACTCCACTACCTACCGTCTCTACAGACCCGCCAGAAGTGGGTAAAAGAGAGAGACAATTTGACAGAAGGAACAGTCGTCATGATTATCGACCAGTCACTACCCAGAGCTATGTGGCCGGCTGGCCGCGTAAGCAAAGTGATCACCGGTGCCGATGGAAAGGTCCGAGCAGCTGAAGTGCTCGTCCAAGGGCGAACTTACACACGACCCGTGGCGAGGCTGATAGAACTGCCTAGACTCCCAGACACTATCGATGACGACCATGACCCCATGACTTTGTGAGTTGACTGACCCTTACAGTGGACCTTGAGTGGTAGACAGTGCGGTTAATCTGTCTCTGCTTAGCTAATTAGGTGGGACTAATTAGGGGGCGGCTGTTGTGAAGGATCAGATTAAACCGAATATATATATTTATTTATGGATATATATTTAATAGTATTTGTATATCGTTTGATATCCCTTGTATATTCCTTGTACATATACACTGAATATCCCTTTAGTCTACTAACAGCCCATAATAGTTTCATTCTCTCATTGGACAAGAACTTGGCGCCAGCAGCCAAGCCCCTTGGTTCAAGTTCAATCGTGCCGACGAACATGTCGTTACTAGCCCGGTTCCGCGTAGGAATACGTCTGGCGAAATACGAATGGTACTATTTGTTCACAGCGCATATATATATGGCGCAAGTAAAGTAGAACTTTCTTTTTAGTCCCTTAGCCCTTAGTTCTTTACCCTCCAACCTAGTGGCAAGACGTTAAGCCTCACCCACGATACACGTGTGGTGCAGTATGGTCAACTTGGCCTCAGAATGGCATTGAGACATCGTGTGGATTAATAGCTGAATTGTCATAGTTTGACACTATACCGTCGAGTGGGACGTATTTCTATTAAGTTAATAATAGTCTATTATGTATGGTGCATCGTTCGGTTAGAGTTATACAGTGAGTAGTACCCCCATCGTTTCCTCGCGTTATCTAGAGTCTTAACCAGGCTGGGCAGAACACGTGTGGTGCTTTCATCCGAGGAGTTCTGGGCTAGGACGAGTGGACCTGCACATTGGATTACCTTACCCGGACGACGGCGAGCCCTACACGGCTTGGATTATCTACTTGCTTTGGGTGCTTTGATTTATGCCATGGATAACAGCCAACACTGGTGAGTGTTGGAACTACCCCCCGAGAGGAGTCCAGGTGAGACGGCGCTCTACCCCGAGTGAGGTCGCCTCACGTCTCTTCGTTGTGGACCGGCAGCTACCGTCTACAAGAGGGCCCAACTGTATTCATCTGTGGACCAAGGTTCTGTGGGCACCGTGTTCAGCACTCTGAATTCTCCCAAGAAATCGTTGGCCAGATGGGATATCGCCGGCGGCTCTCCTAAACCCCCCCCCCCCCTCTACTGACTTACAACCAGCAGGACCCCCTTTAGTATATCCAGCTATAATCATTAAGTACCATCGCTATAGTTCCCTAAAGAACCAGGTTGTATACTTGCTTCCTGCGTAACCAGAGATTGGACATTCAATATTGATTTGCCTACGAATACTCATTTGCCTTACAAGTGCATTCAAATCATAAATGTCATTAAGTGAACGTTGTATATACCCTTTGCTATATATTAAATATTCGACTTATACATTTGTGTGGACTTGGTTTCATGGTGGGAAAGTGTTCATCATATCTATATCATGTACTGTGTGGCCAGTAGTTAAAGTACATAAAGCGGTAGTGGTTTAATGATACCATACTTATCAATACAGTCAGGGAATTGTACCCCTCAGTTACAATTACAGTAGTCCAAACGTGATGAGACAAAAGCATGAATCAGGGATACCATCTGATCTCAGGTAAGGAATCTATTTTACCAGTCTTAGGATAATCAGACCTGTTTTCACGGAGATATAAGCTTTTCCCCTATGTGTGATATGGCTGTTTGACTGTGCGAGCGATCAGGAACTAAGAGAATCGATTTTCAGCTCGTGGCACCAGCGTGCATACGTACACATATACTATCGATAATCTAGCATTTATTTGAAAACGATTCATAAATAGGCCGAAAAATGACAACGTTCTAGAATATTACAGTACAGGGCGTTTATCACGGATTCTTTATTTTTCCCTTGAAAACGAGGGCTTTTCAAAATACTATGAAACGGAAATGAACCGATAAAAAAACAATCCGCTTCGACAATGTTGACTGGAAAATGAGTCATTGATAAGCGACGGGCAGATTAGACACTGGCCATCATTTAAAACATAGATTAGGCGATATTAATGCTAACATTGAAGTGGATGGTGGGCATTCAAGCACTAAATGTGCACCCCCTGCTGGGCACTGAAAGTGTTAAGGACCACAATAGAAATACGCTTTTAGCTTTATTGTGTTTATCTTTGATGACTTGTCTTAACACTTTGAGTGCCGACAACTTGTATTGTCGTCTTATCATGCCCCCTGTTGAGTGCCGACGACGTGATTTGTCGTTAGATTTTTTTATTAGCGATCTGAATTCATATTTCATCAACCGAGTCTCCCGTTGGTACAGCAGACCCTCTAGGAGCTCAGATGGGAAAATACCGCCACCTATCGTCTATCCATGTGTAACTGCAGGCCATTCGATTATACTGCTGGATCTGTGGAGGTGGAGCTGGCAAGCCATCTGATGAACATGGAAGTGATCGCAAGTTGGAAAGCAGCGTGGAATATTATTTACAGCAGCCAATAATCAATCAATAAACGCGATCGATATTTGGAATGGCGATCAGGAATTGGAATAATCTGTAGCACTTTATAATAACACCCTGTTATAATACATTTATAAGGTATTTGTAGATAATGAACTAATCATGAACAAACCATTTATATACATTCATAAATGATTATTAAATCATTTATAACTATATTTGTATACCATTTACAAAGTATCTATAACGCATTAGTGGATAATGAACTAATCATGAACAAAACCATTTACAACTGATTAGTACATCATTTGTAAATGTACTCGTTTAAAATTCGATCTGTTGGTAACTTTTTTCCACACGATCAACCTTATTTGTTCATTATTAGTGCAACATTTAATAATGATATCTAATGTGTAGTAACACATTTGTAGATGCTTTGAAAAATGGATATGAAAAAACGACTATACCTCCATTTATTTGTTCATGTTCAACAAATGATTTGTTAGACATTCATAAAAGATAAATAATTTGCAGATGCTATTGTGTGCCCTAATCTAAAGTGAACACTATTCATCATTAACAAATGTGCAATAGAGTTTGTTCATTATTTGTTGACTTTCAACTCACCTGTTATGAACGATCTGGCTTTTATGAATACAGACGCGAGGCAAAGACCAGACTTGTCTATTCATGTTTAACAAATGATTTGTTAGACATTCATGAAACATCTATAAATCATTTGCAGATGCTATTGTGTGCCCTAATCTAAAGTGAACACTATTCATCATTAACAAATGTGTAATACAGTTTGTTCATTATTTGTTGACTTTTTCATCACATGTTATTAATGTTCTAGACAGCTTTCAGAGCCACCCTTCTTTGTGACATCAAACAGTGACAGAATTAGGACTATAGATAAATGCAATTGTATTAACACAAACAAAGCAAAGCAAAATACCAATACACATTGTTTATTTATTATTTATTTGACACTCCTCACATCTTTGACACTTTCTCTACTGTGTGGATTATTTTATGACTAACTAAAAGACTAAATGCTTTGTAACAGTCCTCATATTGACATGGTTTCTCTCCTGTGTAGACTCTTCTCTTCTGACTATCTGTATTGTACTTTTCTGATGTCATGAAGTATTCGGCCTAGGGGACCATGGCGATGTTTTCTAGCAAGCCACTCAATGATGCCAGGTGGTCTTCAAGTGACTGCTCTGTGCGGTTCCCCCTGAGTCTCCACACCTCTGAGTCTCCACACCTCTCCTTATATGTTCTCCAGGCCCAGCCATCCTGTGTTTCGGGGGAAATGGCAAAACAAGAAAGAAGAGATTGACATTGATTCAGAAACATTTATGATGTGAGCAGAAATTGGAGGTAATTCATTTTCATTAATCATGGTTGAATATACTGCATCCATATTTTTCCAAAATGGTGACATGGTTTATGGTTATGATGACCAGCTTAACCTGTTCCACACTATGTGAAAATCCGCATAAAATATATACCTAGGTAAATGGAATATTGCTCCACTTCTACAAGGGCTATTTGCATATTCTTGGTATCTGGGTACATCTATGGACCTCAGGGAATGTATTCACAGTGTCAGAAATATTGTGTCTATTATTAGGCGTGCTTAAATTGTGATGAAACAAAGGAGAATATGAATTATGATTTTTCTTTGCATCTTTGACAGTGAATAACACCATGATAATAATGACCAAACTTAAAGAACTGCCACTGACCTCGTTCAGTACCCTCTTGAGATCATGTGTAAGAAAGATCTAAGGAAATTAATAAAGGGAAGATGATAAAACCGAAGGTTCTGTAGATACAGTACTGAATTCTCCCATCCGGACCAATGCAATTTGAAATATTATTATAGAATATAGAATAGATGCTTATACATTACCTTATTATAGCCAATTCGCACAAATGCCCGAGTTCAATTTGGATTTAGTATCACCAGGCGTGCATAAGAACAGATAATGATATCTACTGTAATCTAGTGTACTTTTTTATTTTCCCCACAGTGCAACCGTTTTGAAACAAATTTCAGATCTAATTGTTCCTACATGCTAACAATAGGGAGGAGAAACTAACTGCGTTTCAATATTTGTCAAAAACGTTACCTTTTGTGGCTTATTATCGCGAATAATAACAGTTATTGACATATTCATAATTCAACTCTGAACTTTGAACCCCCATAGAACTTGAAGGGAAATGTAGTTCGGAAAAATTCCAACGCTTGTCGACAGCCGTGCATGTCCTCTACGAAATGGCAGCAAAAAGACTATAATTCCCATGGTTCATAATTATAATTTTTTTCAAGCTTGGAATGGCGATCGAAAAACGAAAACATAAAACTATCTTTTAACACATTTAACATATTGCTAAACTAACGTATTGATGATAATATACATTCTACATGCTTTTGTGACATGTTAGTCACATGTTAGTCACATGTTAGTCACATGTTAGTCACACATGTTAGTCACATGTTAGACATGCATGTTAGTCCCCTCCTCTACTCCCTGTACACACACGACTGTGTGGCTCAGCGGAGTAGCAACACAATCATCAAATTTGCTGACGACACAGTGGTGGTGGGCCTGATCTCTGCAAACGACGAGAGGGCCTACCTGGAAGAGGTCAAGGTCCTGGCGGGATGGTGCCAGGAAAACAGCCTCTCCCTGAACGTCAGCAAAACAAAGGAGATGATTGTGGACTTCAGGAGGTCGGGGGTCAAGGACTACAGCCCCCTCAGCATCGACGGGGCACCGGTTGAGAGAGTGAACAGCTTTAAGTACCTCGGAGCCTACATATCCGAGGACTTGACATGGACCACACACATTGACAGTGTTGTGAAGAAGGCACGACAACGCCTCTACTTCCTCAGGCGCCTAAGGAAGTTCCAAGTCAGTCAGAAGATCCTTAAGAACTTCTACTCATGTACAATAGAGAGCATCCTGACTGGCAACATCACCTCCTGGTTTGGGAATAGCACTGCACAAGACCGAAGCAGACTACAAAGAGTGACACGTTCAGCCGAACGCACAATTGGAGGGGGGCTCCCCACCCTCCAGAACATTTACAACAAGCGGTGCAAGGGCAAGGCTAAGAGAATCATTAAGGACTCCAGTCACCCAAACAACTGCCTCTTTGAACTGCTGCGGTCAGGCAAGCGATACCGGAGTCTCAAGGCGAGCACAGAAAGACTCAGAAGAAGCTTCTATCCAGGCCATCAGGCTGCTCAACGAACAATGAACGCTACACAACAACCATCAAACGCACATAGCACACACATCCACACGCACACACTCACTTTAAACAAACACACTGTAGCACCCACTCCCCACACTTTATATTTATTGATAAAGGATTTGCACTACAACTCGTACACCTTACTGTAAATTGTACCTAAATTGTACCTCATCCCATTTCTGCCTTGCACTATATAGTATTGTATATTAGTACACTGCATAGTATTGTATATTATATGGTAACTCAGTTACGTCTATTCTGCATCGAACATTGTACATATGTCTATACTGAACACTGTGACCTCATTTTCTACTTCTAATTTACATGCTATACTATGTTATTTGATACTTATCTTGTCTAGCACAGTCTCTGGAGCGTAACAGTAAGAAGCATGTTGTAAAAAAGTATTCTGTACTTCTGTATGACAACTATTAAAGAAACTTGAACTTGAAACTTGAACTTAATACTTGAAAACGTTTGATTTTAAAACCGCAAATTTTTTGCATCAGTCTGAAAAATATGGGTCTATGATCATAATGTCATTTAGGGGTCGGTACCGACCATGGGGGGTGGAACAGGTTAATTTGCAATGGTTAATAGAAAGGTACAGGCTACTTGCCTTTATTTTATGTCTGAAGTGACTCTCATCGATCACAACAAAGTGTCTTCTCCCCCCATGCACTGTCCTTTTCTTCTTCTCAACTTCTCCATCGCCTTCACGCAGGCCTGTATCGAGGCCATGTTTAGACGGAGTGTCTCAACAGAAACCGCGGAAGTCGTCTTGCGGTCTCACTTTTAATTTTGCGTTTAGACTAGTGTTTTGGGAGGGAATTATTCGTGCAGACAAGGCTGTAAAAGTCACAGGCATGCGCCAGTAGCCTATAAGCGTAAACAAAGCGAACATGTGATTGTAATGTGATGAAAAAGTCAACAAATAATGAACAAACTGTATTACACATTTGTTAATGATGAATAGTGTTCACTTTAGATTAGGGCACACAATAGCATCTGCAAATGATTTATAGATGTTTCATGAATGTCTAACAAATGATTTGTTAAACATGAAAAGACAAGTCTGGTCTTTGCCTCGTGTCTGTATTCATAAAAGCCAGATCGTTCATAACAGGTGAGTTGAAAGTCAACAAATAATGAACAAACTGTATTACACATTTGTTAATGATGAATAGTGTTCACTTTAGATTAGGGCACACAATAGCAAAAAAGTTACCAACAGATCGAATTTTCAACGAGTAAATTTACAAATTATGTACTAATCAGTTGTAAATGGTTTTGTTCATGATTAGTTCATTATCCACTAATGCGTTATAAATACTTTGTAAATGGTATACAAATATAGTTATAAATGATTTAATAATCATTTATGAATGTATATAAATGGTTTGTTCATGATTAGTTCATTATCTACAAATACCTTATAAATGTATTATAACAGGGTGTAGAGAACATCTGATCTAAGGTAAGGAGTCTATGTTACCAGTTTTAGGATAATCAAAGCTGTATTCACTGAGATATCAGCATGTGCCGTGTGTGTGTATGTGTGTGTGTGTGTGTGTGTGTGTGATGTTGAGGAAATGAGAGAATAGATTTTTCAGCCCGCTTCTATAGCGTGCATAAGTACTATCGATAATCTAGCGTTTATTTGAAAATTATTCATAAATAGGCCAACAAATGACAACGTGTCTAGTGTATTCGAGAATATTCCAATAAATGCCGTTTATGGGGGAATTTTCCGGAAGTTTTCTAGAGAACGATGGCTTTTCGAAATGCTATAAAAAGGATATGAACCGATTAAAAAACAATCCGTTTCGACAATGTTGACTGCAAACAAGTCATTGATAAGCGACGGGCAGATTAGACACATAGCCATAATTTAAAACATAGATTATGCGTTTTTAACGCTAACATTGAAGTGGATGATGGCATTCAAGGGGGTAAAAAGGAAAACAAGGCCGGCACTGATAGTGTTAAGAATGTGTATGAGAAGCTTGCTTCAAATGTATGTGTTGTACCAAGAAAATGTCGAGCCACATATCAAGCAGGTTCATAGACTACCTTTTGTTGGATAGGGACACTCTTCAAATGGATGAAAACACTCGTCCGTACACTGCACCTTTCAGACCATCAGGTCTGTATATCATTTTTACCCTGGTCACTACTGCCAGTCCAAGAGAATAAATACTATACAGCACCTACTATACAATTCTGTTCCAAGAGCAGAGAGACCTGCTGACAGAGTGGAAGTAATGTTATTAGCTAAAGTTACTGTATTGACCTGGCATCAGTACACACGAAAGCTTGGCAGGGCAATGGCAAAAACAATCACTCAATAAGCCAGTAGTATGTCCAAAATATCAACTCATGACTGATTATAAAATATCTATATAGATTTATTTCCCCTTTGCGACTACTTTTGTAAACATCAGAAAACATACCTCGGGCCACAAATAGTGGAATGGATAAACAGAGACTGGAAGAAGCGTAAACACAAAGGTCTATCTCTGTAGGGATACTTTACATAATGTTGCTAATGACAATCTTAGTCTGTCAGTGGCAAGAAAAAAGCTCTCTTACTGGACGTACATTAATGTGTGATTTCATTGCAGCCTGTTTTGTGGCTGCCGGGTGAAGCGATCTCCCTCAATACCGGACCAATTACAAAGATTGTTGTCCCTATTATTAATTTATTAATGATGTAATCCAAAGCACTTTACAATTTGTTCCTCACATTTTACCCGTTCACTCACACATACTGTATGGCGGAGGGAAACCTGCTCATCTGGAGCAATGAGGGGTTAAGTGTCTTGCTCACAGACACTTCAACACGCTGATCGGGAGGAGCGGGAAGCGATTACCAGACGACTGCTCTATCTACCAAGCCACTGTTGCCTCCCTTTAACTAAAAAAGAACACCACGCTATAAAGTGAACTAATTAGACTAGGGTTTCTCAACAGGGGCGGTACCACCAGGGGGCATTCCGAGAGTGTTGGGGGGGGGGGGGGGGGGGGGGGGGGGCATAATTGGTGAAAGGGGGGGGGGGGGGGGGGGGGGCGTTGAGATGCTCAAAGGGGGTGCTTGTTTATTTTATTTATTCATAATATCAGGACAACAACTTGACTGGAACCAGAGAGGAGCCTATATGCAGTGAGCAGAATCCAAACCTAAAACCCCACTTCAGAACCATGGAAAGTGTCACTTTTTATCAAAGAAAATGTTTAATGTATACACACTTGGTAGTAAAAAGTAAATGGAGTAAAAATCTGAATCCAGAAAAAAACTAAAACAATAATGGAGATTTTATTGGGTCTCATTGTTAGAAGCCTTCATTTGACACACAACACTGACAGGCTTAATTGACCCAACAAACTGAACCAAATAGAAACATTAATGGCTGATAATCCATGATACCCATGATAAACTGAAAATAATCATAATTGAGAGCCGAAAATGTAATTCCCATTGGGTGTGGGGGGTTGAGGGGGGGGGGGGGGGGGCGTTATGGAACCTGGTTGTCGGATAGGGTGGCGTTGAGCCAAAAAAGGTTGAGAACCACTGAATTAGAGTAACACAGAGAACAAAAGCACTTTCCTATTCAATTTACATACATACACAGTCTAATGCAGTAACAGAATTAGGACTTGTGACTTCAGTCTGTAGGAACCTCCAGTATACCCTTTAACTTCACTTCCTCACAAAGAGATCAGGAGTTCATTATACTGCAGATATCCTCTGCCAACTATTGCAGACGAATGCATAACAAGTCATTTACAATCACCAATTATCGTCGGGAGCACAATCGGGCCTGGAAAAGCTTTGCCTCACTGTATTATTGTGTCAACTGATCTCACTAGTTGAGGTATTTGTGAAGAGAATGCCATTTCCCTAATTAACCAGACGAGAAATGTGGGCTTCAAAGTCGATTGGCTGCTTTTGTTTGATTGCCCCGTGTTCTCTAAGACGTAGGTGGCGCTGACTATGGTTTCAGTGAATCTGTATTGGCTAATTAGATTATCTTTCTTGCCACAAGGATCTTGTTAGTGCATATGTGTCTGTTTCTCCCGCATGCTGGGTATCCTAGTCTGTCCTGTGAGATTTCACCGAGACCGACTGACACTCAATTACCCCTTCCTGTTTTACTGACAACAACAACATGCAAACATCCCAGAAAACAGACAGGGGTGGAAAGTTGACAAAAAACTAATTTCTGTAACTGTCAACAAGCGAGAGTTCTGGGTCGACATTGCTACGAAACAGCAACAGTGGGGCATGGAGTCAGCAGGAATGAGGGCAAGGACGTACCGCTTTATGATGATGACCTTCTGTTTTCCTTCCCTAATGCTGCTTGCTCATCGTCCGGGGGAAGATTGTGTGTACACAAGTCGTGTTGTCTGAGCCTTGGCGTGACAGAGCCTCAGGACCGGAGGAAGATTAAAGCAGGTATCCATTAAAATGCCCCGGGCCCTGTCTGTCCCGCTGTTGATGGGTATCAAATAATTTATCTGTGTGATGTGAAAAAGGGGACGAAATCAATGTGGACAGAATGGCCAGACATTGATAAGCCGGGGAGAAGGACTATTGTGCAGGCAATATAATGTGGCGTGACAAGTGCAGAATATAAATGTGGAGCTCTGGACTAGTGTGAGACTTTTCTCAGGCAATTCTATTTGTGCTCACACAAGGAAAGTCGCCTGTTGAGGCAGGAGACGAGAGTCTGTGTTCTAACACGAACAACGGTCGAACTCAGTTGAATTCTAGACCATCCCTTAACCTTGCCCTAGCCATATCTTCAGAAAATGTGCCTAAAAGTACATACCCAAGTAAATGGAAGATTGCTCTACTTCTACAAGGTCCATTTTGCATGTTCTCGGTATCTAGGGATATGGACCTCAGGGAATGTACAGTATTCCCAGTGTCAGAAATATTGTGTCTGTTACTGCAGTATGCTTGAGTAAATTGTAATGAACCAAAAGAGAATATAAATTATTATATATATTTTTTTTTTTCATCTTTGACAGTGAATAACACCATGCTAACATTGATCAGACGTGAAAAATGTTGCCCTCCGGACACATACAATTTGAAATATGAATATAGAATATCAGGCCTATAAATGACCTTATTATGGCCAAGTCATACATCTATGGATCCTTTTTTAATCTCCTCTTTCCAATGGAAGAGTTAAATCTGGATTTAGTACCACCAGGAACCTGTTACAGGGCAGAAAAGACTGAATGAAATCTACTGTAAATAGTTACTTTTCTATAATGTCCATAGCTCTGCCATTTTTCACGTTTTTTCCCCTAGACGTTCAGAGAAAGGTAAAGAAACAATATATGTTGTATTTTATGGCAATAAAGTTCAGGTTTGTTCAACCCGTGAGATATAATCACAAAAATAACGTTAACTATAATAACTTTTTTATCTAAAAGAAGTTCTCCGAATGGAATAACATGTTTCGATGTATCACATCCCCAGAATGGACGCGATGTGAACGCAACGTTCTCATGGAGGACGTTCAGCTCTGGGAGACACTGTGCTTTTTGACAGTGCGATTTGTCTCCCAGCGGTTAAAAGGGAAGCATTTAACCCTTTCACTACCACACAACACAGGGTTAACCCTTTCACAACCACACTGCAGAAGATGAACCCTTTCAATACCACACTACAGACGGTTAACCGTCTTTAGTGTGGTAGTGAAAGGCTAACCTTCTGTAGCGTGGTAGTGAAAGGGTTAACGGTTGTACGATGACACTCAACTCATCCCCGTATTGTCGCTCTGCGTTCTCCCAGCCCAGACCACTTTTTCAATTATAAGACGGTGCACGGCTGAATGCTGCTGTGCAGCGCCTGATATGAATACCCATACAGACAAAGTCATGGTTTAGTGTCTAATTCCGAATATGCAACTACCAATATTGAAGGAGAGATGTGGACTCCATATGGCACTTTTCCATCACACCACACCGCTCAAATGGACCAGCAAATGTCCTTGCTAATGTAGACAGTCAATGCATAGGTCCCTCAGGAACTGACATTGGAGAAGAAAAGAAAAGTTTAATTTCTAAATGAAACCTTACCATTTGAAAATATGTCATGATACCAATTTTTTTTTACATAATGATTGTTGATGATGACATGATTGTAAAAGTTAATATGGAATATTATGTAAATGTTGGTATTTTAGGATCTTTAGAAACACTTTGTCAATTTAGAGAATGCAACCTGTCAGAAAAGAACAACTGTGTAGTCACATGTAGTCAGCTAATATGTGTCTAAACTGCAGTCCTCCCCATGTGACATTTCCTACAGTAGGCCTACTGTGTGCCCCTCACTTGCAATCAGTGTGTTCATGTAGGCCTGCAGCAGAGGTTTAAAAAATATTCAGTTACCAGTGAGCTGTTGATACGGATGGATGAGTCCATTAAAAGGGGGATGTTCACAAGTTGGTATGACATTCATGCACTGCATGAGGCATTAGCTCGTCTTAAGTTAATCCATCGGGGGTCAGGAAGAGGTTTTGGTGATGCTGCTTTAGGACCAGACTGCTCTCACCATGCCCTCTCTGAAGGTTATGCAGAGTAGCGAAGGCTGTGGCAAGAAAGAAAGAAAACATCTGAAATTATACTCTTTTATAATAAAGAAATCTTTATTTCAACTCATGAGACACTGAGGTGAACCCTCATTTACAGCGACGACAAGCTTACAAAACAACACACAGTTATCAGTAGATTCATCTTCTGGATCTTATTTGGACAACAAATAAGAATAAACAATAAAAATCAGTTAAGACAGTTACAAGTCGATACACAGTGGTCGGAGATCATACTTTTAAATGCAGCAAGAGAAGGAAGAACCTTGAACTTCAGAGTCAGTTGGAGGGCATTCCAGGTGTTGGAAGCATCAAAGTTTGGAAAAATCTGTTTAACCTTGTTCAGAGTAAACTCGAGGAACCCTAAGAACGTGTAGCCAAGATTCCATTCCAGCAGTATTGTCATGTAAGGGGCATCGGCGTATTTAGGCACGTGCCCCAGTGTTGATCAGCTGTGCCCCAGTGATCAATCTCCCCAGAAAAATAATTATTATAATTTTTTTTACTTCGCTTTGAAATATTATAGTGAAATATTTTGCATTTATCTTGTTGAAATCCTCCAACAGGCTCTTTTTTGTAAGTTGACTGGTTTGCACACCCCTATGACAGCTAATACATGGTACATCCCATGGTGCTCAGCTGTCGCAGTCAGCTGGCCTCGCACAGTTCACAGGTAAAATCACACAGTGCTGCATTGCATTCTGTCATGATGCACAGCTAAGAAAGTTAAAGCAAAGGAAATTCGGGCATTCCAGCCCTCGTGGACAGACTACTACGGGTTTGTGGGTCAGAAGGACCGTGCTGTGTGTACTTATGTTGAAGGCTTGCCAAACAAAGAGACAATCAAATCAAGGATAAAATATATCCCCATGTCAGCTCGGAGTGTCGAGCGATGCATCAACGAAATGTCCGAAAATATCAGAGAACAGCAAACAGCTGGATTAAAAGATGCTCCGGTGTGCAGCTTAAATGGACCAACCAACACAGCCCCCAGATAACGGAGCTCAGTAAAGCAAAACAGTGCCGGGGATCTCAGGTAGGCAGCTGTTTATTTTCCTACACATGGCGCTGCAGCATGTTAACTTGAACGTCTTTCTCTCTCCCTCTCTCCTCTCCCTCTCTCTCTCTCCTCTCTTCTCTCTCTCTCCTCTCCTCTCTCTCCTTTCCCTCTCTCTCTCTCCTCTCTCTCTCTCTCTCTCTCTCTCTCTCCTCTCCTCTCTCTCTCTCTCTCTCTCTCTCTCTCTCCTCTCCTCTCTCTCTCTCTCTCTCCTCTCCTCTCTCTCTCTCTGGCCTTGCTCCGGTGGAGGGATTGGAGGAGGGTGTGCCATCATGTTAACGTTAGCCTCAGTTAAACCTTGCGACGACTGAGCTGTGTTCTGGTCATGTGAAACTACACATATTTAATTGAGACCCTTTATTATTTCAATTTAGCTGGAAATACATTGATACATCATTCAGTAACATTTTCAGAGCCTTATAACAAAAACATTATTATGGTCACCATTGTGACCAGTGGGATTCTTTTTACTCAAAATGTGAGTATTACCAAGTCACCTTGTGTTCTTAAAACAATGACAATAAACATAGTTTTATTAGGTTGAAATTATGTGGTTGTGTACTTATTTTTTCTATTAACTTATTATGGATTGAAAACTGAAAACCAAACAAAATGTGCTATATATAGCATACCGTCTGCGTCGAATATGAAATAAAGGCATCTAAATGAAAAAAGAATTTATTTAAAAAAAACAAGCTCAATCAAAATATTCTACATGATTCCAAAATAGTGAAGAAAATGACTTTAGGAAGAACAAAGGCAGTGTCATGGTCAGGGCTCGGGCCTTCCTCTGCCCTCATCCTGCCGCGCCCATATATGGGCAGCTTCCTGCTGGAGCGTTCCCACGCTGCCAGACGAGCATCAATCAGCACGGCTGTGAGGGATTTCCTCATCAGGCAGCTCCTATATCACCTGACGGATCCTGTCGTCCCTCGTCGCAGTGTTAAACTGCCTACCTAGGTACGACCCTTCAGTCCGAAGACCTGCTAGACACTCTCACATTATTATTCCCTGTTCTAACCTTCCCTCTCTTGTGCCCAAGGACCTCCGTTCCAGCGAGCCCGTCTGGACCCCTGGAGCTTGACTACGGAGTTCCTGCTCTCACCCCCGACACAGCCGGTGTCTACGTTCTCCCGCACTGCACAAGGAGTACACCTGCTTAAAGAACATTCTCCCGTACTGCACAAGGAGTGCACCTGTACCAACCCCAAGAACATTCATCCCTGTCTGTTGTACATTTCTGAATGTGATCCCTGTCTGCTTGGGGAGAACAATTAAAGCACCCTAAACCGCTCCATTCTCTCTCCTCCTGTGTTTGCTATTGGGCTCCACAAAAACCCCTCTCCTCACAGGCAGAGGCTCTGGTCCTTGCTCCAAAGGCAGTGGGTGATGTTCTCAAGGCCTTAACATCAGACAAACCCCTCCCATTCTCTGTCACGATGGGGTTAGGTAGAATGCAATAATACAGAAAGGGAAGGAATGGAGGAGGCAGAGGCGAGGAGTGAAGCTTGGAGAAGGGTGTTTACTGTAGAATCCAGTGCAATACAAGGAAAAATACAGAAACTACATAACAACTTCACAATACAAAACAACAAACACTAAGACTTACTAGAGGGAGAACGGTGCGACACGACGTGGAGGAACAGGGGGTAACTGGAGGAATGTCGCCACACAGAAGGGAGGACAGACAGAACCCTATATACCCCAACTAATTAACAATTAAGAACACCTGGCCAACACAGAATCACAAACAACACCTAGACAATAAGCAAAGAACAACTAAACACAAAAGCAACTCCTAACAACCCAACAGTACACCACATCACACAAGGGAAGGGAAAGTCAACAACAGTACACACCATGACACCACATTAATCATACTATTAATTATTGTTATCACAGTAGTCAGGATGTCCAGTGTACTGGAGCGCACCGATTGTTTGTCACCACTAGAGGGTGGTAGGGCGCCAATGTCAGGCCGAGGGCCAATGTCAGATAGAGGGCATTGCCCAAAGTTAGGTGGAGGATACTGCCCAATGTTACCATCCTGCCCAGTCCAGCCAGGACCGGGCCTAGGATCCTGACAGTACCCCCCCCTCAACGGGTGGCTTCCAGACACCCGAAAACAACGTCCATAAGCAGGTGAGGGAGGAAGCCGGAACCCCGGAGAGGACCCAGGGAGAGGACCCGAAGACGAGGGACCAGGAGGCTGAACGAAAAACCCAGGAGGGGCATAGCAGCCAGGGGGGTAGAAAACGGGCGCAGATGCCCGGAGAGGGGGGGTGGGGACGGGAACAGAGGCCCGGGGAGGAGAACTGGACCTGGGAACAGAGGTCCGACGAGGGGGGGTGGGGATGGGCACCGAGACCCGGGGAGGGGGGCAGAACCTGAGAACCGAGGCCCGATGAGGAGGGCTGGACCTGGGAAGCGAGGCCCGACGAGGGGGGGTGGGTACAGGTGTAGAAGCCCGGGAAGGGGAGCTGGACCCTGGAGCCGGATCCCGGACGAGAGGCCCTCCAGCCGCCGGACTAGGGACCGGTTCAGGAGAGCCGGAATGGAGGTGCGGCGGCGACGACCCCCGGAGCAGGATCCCACGCAGGCCCCGGCGAAGACCACGGCGAAGACCCCGGCGGAGACCACGGCGAGGACCAGGACGCCGATCACGGCGCAGAGCTGGACCAGACGGGGAGCCAGGATCCGTCGAAGAGCCGGGAGCCGGCATGGCAGCCGGACCAGGTGGAGAGGCCGGGCAGGGCGTGGAGACCGGATCGGTCTCGGCGGCGAGGCGTGGTGTAGGATCCGGGGATGAGGAGCCAGGACCCAGAGCAGAGGCTGGACTGGGCGTGGAAGCTGGACCAGCTGTGGAGGCCTTACTAGCCATACTAGCCTCGGGGGCTAGGCTAACTGTGGGCCCTGGACTCACTGTGGGAACTGTGCTAGCTGAAAATGCCTGGCTAGCTTGGGACATCTGGTCCGTCTCAGGTACTAGGCTCACCCTGAACCTGGAGCCTAGTCTGGCAGTGGAGACTGTGCTAGCTGGAGACATCTGGTCTGTCTCCGCTACCAGGCTCACCCTGAACCTGGAGCCTAGGTTGGCAGTGGGCGTCTGGTTAGCTACTGTAGCGGGGCTAACAGGCGGAGCTGTGCTAACTGAGGACGGCCGGTTAGCTATTGACACAAAGCTAACCGGCGGAGCTATGTTAGCTGTGGAAGTCTGGTTAGCTGTCTCGGGCGTGGAAGCCGGAACAGCTGTGGAGGCCTTGTTAGCCATACTAGCCTCAGGGGCTAGGATAACTGTGAGCCCTGGACTCCCTGTGAGAACTGTGCTAGCTGGGAATGCCTGGCTAGCTTAGGACATCTGGTCCGTCTCCGGTACTAGGCTCACCCTGAACCTGGAGCCTAGTCTGGCAGTGGAGACTGTGCTAGCTGGAGACATCTGGTCTGTCTCAGATACTAGGCTCACCCTGAACCTGGAGCCTAGTCTGGCAGTGGAGACTGTGCTAGCTGGAAACGGCCGGTTAGCTATTGAAACGAAGCTAACGGGCGGAGCTAGGTTAGCTGGGAGTGGCTGGTTAGCTATTGACACGAAGCTAACGGGCGGAGCTAGGTTAGCTGGGAGTGGCTGGTTAGCTATTGACACAAAGCTAACCGGCGGAGCTAGGTTAGCTGAGAGTGGCTGGTTAGCTATTGACACGAAGCTAACGGGCGGAGCTAGGTTAGCTGGGAGTGGCTGGTTAGCTATTGACACAAAGCTAACCGGCGGAGCTATGTTAGCTGTGGACGTCTGGTTAGCTGTATGAGCGGAGCTAACGGGTAGAGCTGTACCAACTGGGGACGTCTGGCCATCTATAGTGGCGGAGCTAACAGGAGGAGCTGTGCTAACTGGGGATGGCCGGTCAGCTATTGGCACAAAGCTAACCGGCGGAGCTAGGTTAGCTGTGGACGTCCGACCGGCGATGGACATCCGAGCAACCTCAGCGGCTGTGGGAGGATCTAGGCTGACCGTAAGCCTGAGAACAGTCGGCAGGCTAGCTACCCTAGCCTTCGGCTTATGCTTCTCCATGAGGACAGCAACATGTCCAGCCATCTCCCACATCGCCGTCTGCAGTGTCGGATTCTCAGTGGCGACCTGGTCGATCTTCCGGAGTAGGAACCCCCATTTGGCCAGTGAGTAACTCTTCATGTCACCGGCCATCAGGGCCAGGACAACGGTGATGGTATCGCTTGCCTTTCCTGCTGCATTCGTTAATGTTGGTGGCGACATTCTGTCACGATGGAGTTAGGTAGAATGCAATAATACAGAAAGGGAAGGAATGGAGGAGGCAGAGGCGAGGAGTGAAGCTTGGAGAAGGGTGTTTACTGTAGAATCCAGTGCAATACAAGGAAAAATACAGAAACTACATAACAACTTCACAATACAAAACAACAAACACTAAGACTTACTAGAGGGAGAACGGTGCGACACGACGTGGAGGAACAGGGGGTAACTGGAGGAATGTCGCCACACAGAAGGGAGGACAGACAGAACCCTATATACCCCAACTAATTAACAATTAAGAACACCTGGCCAACACAGAATCACAAACAACACCTAGACAATAAGCAAAGAACAACTAAACACAAAAGCAACTCCTAACAACCCAACAGTACACCACATCACACAAGGGAAGGGAAAGTCAACAACAGTACACACCATGACACCACATTAATCATACTATTAATTATTGTTATCACAGTAGTCAGGATGTCCAGTGTACTGGAGCGCACCGATTGTTTGTCACCACTAGAGGGTGGTAGGGCGCCAATGTCAGGCCGAGGGCCAATGTCAGATAGAGGGCATTGCCCAAAGTTAGGTGGAGGATACTGCCCAATGTTACCATCCTGCCCAGTCCAGCCAGGACCGGGCCTAGGATCCTGACAATTCTCTATACAGATGGATGCATCTAACCTAACCCTAACCCTAAAACCGAAATAAAGTAAAAAATAAAATAGTTACAAAATCTGCCCATTTGCGCCCAAAAACCGGGCAAAATCTGCAAAAAATAATATTCCTCGTGAGCGCTTTGCGCGCCCGCTTCATATCCCTTGGTGCCCCAGTACAGTGCTTGGTCTAGATACGCCCCTGGTAAGGGGGGAGCTTACCAATAAGGGATTTAAAAATAATAAATACCAATGATACTGTAGTTAGTGTTACGCCTTTCAACCAGAGAAGACCATCCAACCTTTTCATAAAGGACACAGTCTGCCGAGGTCATCAACCACGCACAATAAAACGCATTGAAGGCTTTCTTTTTAGTTGTGTCGAAAGACGCAAGTTCTACAGATGAGCATCTGGATTGGCCGGGTGAATCTAGTGTTGCGCGGGCTAATCTAGTGTTGCCCGGGTGAATCTAGTGTTGCCCGGGTGAATCTAATGTTGACCGGGGCGTCCGATCTAGCACTGAAACAGCTGTTTTCAGAGAGAAGCTACCAGCCTGTAACTGTCTGTGTGTGTGTGTGTGTGTGTGTGTGTGTGTGTGTGTGTGTGTGTGTGTGTGTGTGTGTGTGTGTGTGTGTGTGTGTGTGTGTGTGTGTGTGTGTGTGTGTGTGTGTGTGTGTGTGTGTGTGTGTGTGTGTGTGTGTGTGTGTGTGTGTGTGTGTGTGTGTGTGTGTGTGTGTGTGTGTGCAGAAGGACATGGTCTGAGCTCACAAGTTTTGTGGCTGTAATTACTGGTAGGTGCATTCCCATTGGATTAATGTAATGTTATTATCAGGGGACCTGTCTTCAAAATATATAGTAGGTACTTCAGCTTAATGTGAGCTTGCTCCCTGCCTTAGCGCTGGAAGGTTTATGTGTGGGCGCCCGGCGCACTTAACACCAGTCCCCTCTGCAATTGTCAGCCCGATCTCGCTTACAATTATGTAAATAAAGTGCTAATCGTCCACAGGAAAAAGGTACATAATATGTAGAATATTATTGTCATCTTACAGCCATAAGCAATATATTGACATTGATTATTTAAGCATTACATCACGCGCAGGAGTGGTTTGTGAACAATAAACCATGCCTAGGGGTGGTCGTTAGACCCCCCTAGGCATGGTTTATTGTTCACAAATCACGACTGCAAGTGGTGTAAAGCTTTTATACAACTGCCACATTCATCCAACCTTATTTCTATACAATAAACACACATTAATCGAAGATTTATTGAAAAAACCATCCGCCAGAAAAAGTAGTTCCCACAACTACAAAAAAGACAATTTGCCTCCATGTGGAAGCAGATCGGAAGTGCATCCAACCAACTAACACATCCAACTGTGTATTATTGGAATGATTGAGAGAAGTTGCCTCATGTGGAAGCAGCTTGAAGTGCATCCAACCAACTAACACATCCAACTGTGTATTATTGGAATGATTGATTGAAAATTGTATTACCAGATGAATGGGTACAATACAGTACGGCTCAATACACACAATTGTTAAGGGAATGCAGACCTACTTAGAACTTCATTCTTAGATGCTTCTATAGAAAGTAGGTAAAACAAATTAAAAAGTTTTCTTTGCCCTATAGGAAAAAAAGTTTTCTTCGCCCTATTTTTTTATTTATTTTTTTAAACCTACTGTAGAGGGCCTAAACTTAACCAGTTGGAAACCAAGCGTACAGTAATAAAATTAGCAATCAATCAATCAATCAACTCAATAGGCCATGCTCACTTAGAACAGCGCAGCACCCAGCTCTCTCTCAGTCTGACTATCCCCTGCGTTGCAGACAGGAGTGTGTGTGTGTGTGTGTGTGTGTGTGTGTGTGTGTGTGGGGGGGGGGGGGGGGGGGGGTGGGGGGGGGGGGGGGGTGTTTGTGGCGGTGGGTGGAGACTAGAGCTAGCGCTGACAGAGAGAAGGAAAAATAAATTGAAAAAAAAAGCAAATTAATCAATCAATCAAATCGCGATTTTTCATTTGTTCTAGAATGACTCAAGACCCATCAATTACATCATCCAACATTGTTTAATGGACTAACACATTCGCAGTGACAGAATCGCTTCATATTTAGTCGTTAATGCGCTATCAATAGAGCTGCCGCGATAACCGCATTACCGCGGTATCGCTGTTGCATCACGCTCACCGCAGAGTTAGGCTAAATACCGCGTCACCGCTGTTTTTTATCATAATAATAAAGTTGGCTTGCGGCTCTGCAGATATACCCTACTCGGTTCCAAGCGACCCTATTGGTCCAGCCTGGCTCTGCGGCTCTGCAGATACCCCCTACTCGACGCGTCACACTTTGTAGCCTCTGAACGAAAACAGAACGCCGCGCCGCCATCTTTACTGCCTCGCTAAGGATGCATTTCATTCAGGATTTGTTTGCGACAGAACCAAGTGCAATAAACAAAAAAGAATGGATTCACTGTGTATTCTGCCTTATTTATTGATGAAACAAAACCGACATCAACCCAATTTACCACCGAGCGGAGAGTTTAGTGTCACAACAAGATCGCTGATGTGTTAAGTTTGTTGTTGTTATTAGCCTAATGCTACCGTCAGCCGATATGTACACGAGAGGTAACGTTAAACCCGGGTTTGCTTGGTAGAATACACAATGAGAGGTAACGTTAGCTTTGGCAGAATAGACGCAACGAGAGTCTGGTTAATGTTGTTATTGATTGATTGATTGATTGAAACTGTGTTAAACTCTGGCTTGCTGCAAGCCCTCGGACATCTATGCCCACGGAGCTTTCAGTGTACACAAGCGGCGCCGCCTGCGTCCCCACACGGAGACAAACGGAGTAGTATCTGGCTGCAGTGGAAAAGGAACGAAGTACCAGGTGCCTAAAGCGGGTCGAGTCGAGTAGGTACTATGCAGTGGAAAAGCGCCATTAGACTAGAGGCAGGCTATAAGAGTAGACTACTAAAAAAAAAAAAAATGCATTCAAACTTTTTTTTTTTTTTGTGCGCACTGTGCGGTAATACCGCGGCGGTAGAAAATATTTCGCAAATTCGTGCGGTAAGGAAAATATCAATACCGCGGCAGCTCTAGCTATCAACATATCCATTTGTTGTCCGCGATCTTGTTTTCTCCCAGAGTGAGCCGGCGGAGTGATATGTGATTCGGTTGTGGGCGGGTCCTGAGCCCAGGACCGTGGATTGTTGCCAATAAAGACGTGTAAATGGACTGTTTCAGCCAATCAGAATCGAGAAATTTGCATGCCGTTGTATAAATTTGATTATTCTCTTGCTGCATCTTTTAATCTCTCTCTCTCAAGTTCAAGTTTCTTTATTATTTGTCATACAGAAATACAGAATACTTTGCATGAAATGTTTCTTTCTGTTTCGCTCCTGAGAGTGTGCTAGATAATAATAATAACAATAATAATAATAATAATAATAATAATAATAATAATAATAATAATAATAATAATAATAATAATAATAATAATAATAATAATAATAATAATAATAATAATAATAATAATAATAATAATAATAATAATAATAATAATAATAATAATATTAATAATAATAATAATAATAATAATAATAATAATAATAATAATAATAATAATAATACTAATAATAATTAATAAGATAGTATAAATAAGTATAATAATAAGTACAATCTCTCTCTCTCTCTCTGTCAGTCTTTCTGTGTCTCTTTCTCTCTCTCTGTATCTGTCTCTCTGTGACAAGACAGAACTTAAGGTTATAGTATAGTGAGCGCTCTGCTCTATTGGAACTATCCCTTTAATCCATTCTAATAATGAAAAAACGTTCACATGCACACACCCACTTGCCTGGCCACACCCACATCCGCTCCTATATAAGCGGGGTCATGGCCACACAATCAGCTCCTTCCCAAGTCTTTCACCACCAAAGGAGAAGACCGTGGGGTCCTCAGTGAGTCAGAGCAGAGCGCTCGCTATTCTCATATAACCAGGGTTATAGAATAACCTTAAGTTATAGATCGTATAGCTTTACACTCTGCTCTATTGGAACACAGGAGCTGAGCAGAGCGAAAAGCTCGACAACTGTACCCGCTGAGGTCCCCTACAACCATCAGAATCGGGGAGGATCCGAGCCCCCCCGGTCCCCCCTAGTGGAGGACGGGAGGGAGATCGGATCCGACTGTGCAAAGAGGGTTTAGCACCTCAAACGCACAGGGTGAGCAGACCGTGGGACTTACCTTCGTTCAGAAGGGCCCGCGACCGCTCGAGCGCGCATCCCACATGCCACCAGGGAACGGACGTGAAGCCAAAAAAAAACATCACAGCCCCCAACATCACGGGGTCGAAGGTCAAGAACCCAACCCTGTGGCAAGGCCGCAGCAGCGGAGCGCGGAGGAGGTCCCAGCCCTAGGACAACACGAGGACTAGGACCCCCTGAAAAAGGGGCCTGGTGAGGCCAACGAGGCTGCGGCATCGAGACCCCACCAGACGGACACTGGTGACACGCCACGCCATTGGCGGCTGCGGCGGCCACCATGAGCTCGGGGAACAAGGCAAGCAACTCCCCTTGCATACCTTCTTCCACGTCCCTCGCGTACGGGAGGCTGCACCGGGAGCTGTCGTCCGACGCGGCAGATAGCTGGGCATCTCGTCTCCGGGGTGGAGATCTTAACCCAGCCTCAGAGTACGAGGGTCCCCAGGGAGACGTAGCACTCTCTGCCACTCCCTGAAGGGGAGAGTGTCTCGTCTCCGCCGGGCCTTCGAACAAGAGATTCCCCGCTCCCTCCATGAAATCCTCAGTCTCCATCGGATATGGAGAAGAGGCGAGGGAACTCTCGCTTGGCTCCAGCACAACACTGCCACTAGGCCGTTCACCCCCGCTGTTCACGTCCTACGACGAGAACGAGCCGAGGCGAAGAGTCTGCGACGCAAATCCTTGGCCACCAGAGGAACTGTCCGCCAGTCGGCCGACTGACTCTGGCGGGGGAACCAGGGCCGGAACTCAGCCACCTCACAGGAGATGGGAGCTCAACGGCCCCTCGGCGAAGCACACTCTCCTCCGGGCGCCGCTGAAGCGCACCTCTCTGCCACAACCGTGGAGCCAGGAACGCCCCACGGAGGACGCCGCGACAGTGAAGCGCTGGTGGAGGGTAGTGTTGTAGTCGTCTAGAGACCCTCCGACGGTGAAGACATTATCTCTTTGTTTTTCCGAAAATTTGCGAGAGAGAAAAAACAAAGATATAATGTCAACATAGCTCTTTCCAACAAACTACTTTTAGCACTAAACTAAAGTGGTGTATACACGAAAACGAAAGTAGGGAAGGAGCTGATTGTGTGGCCACGAACCCACTTATATAGGAGCGGATGTGGGTGTGGCCAGGCAAGTGGGTGTGTGCATGTGAATGTTTTTTCATTATTAGAATGGATTAAAGGGATAGTTCCAATAGAGCAAAGCGTAAAGCTATACGATCTATAACAGCAGAGAGAAAACATGTGAGAAGTGACATTGGTTTTGTTCATGGAGGTATTTGTTTTGGTCAGAGGAATACCCTGGAGAAAGCACAAGGGAAGGTTTTAGCGGTTTATCTTTTTCTCTGAGAGAATGAGCTGTCATTCTTTCTTTTTCCGAGTCTCATTACCAATGATATCCTCAGATATCACTCTCTCTCCACTCTTTATTCAAATCAAATCAAATTTATTTGTAAGGCCCGACAACACACGTTAATGTCCCCATGGGCCGGACACGTCTTCTTTAAGCTGGGTATGTATTGTTTGAGCAAGTTGCCATTGTGGGATATTTGTGGATATCCTGAAGAAGAATGTTCTCAGTCAACCGAGGTTTGGATAATAACGAAGGTTTATTAACCAAACAGATAGAAATATACATAGTACATAGAGAGAATGGCTGAGGCTCTCGCCCCAGGTGGTCAGCTGAAATCACCCAGGTAAAAGACCTGGTTTGTTCTCGGGAGGAGCATTATATAGTTAAAAGGGGGGGAGGTGGTCCCATTTGATAGGTCAAATGGGTGGGGGAGGGGCACACAGGTAAGGGGACACAGGGGAGGGGAATATCTTTACATGAGGGCATTATATTATTCCACAGTTACTCACTTTTCTCTATTATAATGTGGGTAAGATTAATGTATTGGGGGATGTCTTTACATGAGAGAGTTGGGGAATCAATATATTATTCCACAGTTACTCACTTTTCTCTTCATAATGTGGGTGAGATTAATATATATTATACCAGGATTATTTGGAACAGGTAAAATATAGAAACGTGAATAGATATGGTAAAAGAATGGGACCGATGTAATCCATCGGTTATCAGATAATGAATGAAATAGAAACAATTAAAATAAATGAACATTTTGGCCAATGTGATCTGTTGGTTGGCATAACAGTTTAAAATAGAAATATTTACATACGTGATTCATGACATGATTGACTGGACTAAAGTCTTTGTTATTTTGATATCAGAGATGTGGGATGTGGGAATATCATCCTTTTCTTTTATTAATTATCTCAAATACCTATATCAATGATTGGTCCTCAACTCTGATATCAAACAACAATTAACATAATCATTAGAAGCTCTGGTTGTGCCTATCTTGGCTTACCTCCAGTCGCTCATGTCATGACTCAGACATTTAAGTGGTAACTATGTGTCTTCATGATAATATCTATGGGAGCTAAGATCATGGTTGTACATACAGACATAGTAATAACCCAATTAAATACATGTGAACACTGTCTCTGTGTGGTCAGAGTGCACAGGGTGAAAACACAAAATCGTGTGCATAATTATCAGGAATATGATTTACAAATAGGCATTAACCTAGTGGCTAATGTATAAAAACATTTAAAAACCGTTAACCTAGTGGTTTGTATAAAAATTGATATAAAAGGTGATTATGATAATCGTTATGCATTGTTCTGTGGTGCATACTATCAATGGTCAAAACAAAACTTGGTGTCTTGGAACAACCCAACTGGTTCTGCCTTGTTTAACAATATAATTTGCAATGTGACTCTGTGATCATTCCTTATTGTTATTATAAAATTGGTTAATGCAATCTTACTGATTGTATTTCATCATATTCTTAGTTAATAATTTTCCAGATACATATGAACTTTGTGAAACAGTTCTTGTTTGTGAAGGCATGAATCTGACAGATGTTGCTTCGCTGTTGACCATCTGTTCTATGTGTGTTGTGTGGCAGGGCCAAACAGTAACACAGTAAATTAAATAAATACATAATAATGTGGACAATGTGTGTTCAGATGCCTCTTGGTCCACAGTTCTCTGATGATGTCTCTCTTCTTGACGGTGCAGTCGGGAACATTCACTCCTCCATCATTCAGAGGGGGCCTACAGGAGGTCGCCGTCCACTCCCTGTGTACCTTGTCAAGGGTCACAGGGTCACCGGTAGTGGCCTTGCAGACTCTTTTCCTGGAGTCTATGTTGTTCTTCACCGCCATCACATGTCTGCCACTGTGCTCACGCTTGACCTTTATCAGGCCTAGAGACATGGCTGTAGGGTGGTCTTGAACGTGCTGTGTGGTGGTTGGTCCCCCCGCTCCCCGTCATCGCGGTACCAGAGGGGCGAGGGTTTGCTGGTGTAGCAGCCAGTCAGTAGGACGCTCTCTCAGGTTGTGTCCGTAGCTCTTTGGGGGCGTCCCTCGTGGCTCTCTGTTGCCGTGGGTCGCCCTGGTCTCTGGGTTGTGTTCCTCCTTGCCTGGTCCCGCCGTCGTTCGTGGTTCAGGTCACGCGTCGTCTCACTCGTCTTGTCCTCTCACCAATTTGTGATCTGAGGATGATAAAATTTTCTTAGAAAACCTCCTCACATAAATGATTCAATGCCTTTCTGCTAAAGAGGAAAATCATTTTGGGGTTAATTCATTTCATTGTAAATAAATCACTTAATTGAAAATAGGAAATGCAAGCCAATTGCCTTAGCAGTGAGTCCTTATGCCAAGAAGGTCATATTCACTATAATCTATCAGATATTGTATCTAACTAGATCTTACAGCATTAGGCTTTAAATAAAATTGTAAATTAATTGCCAAAGTCTTGAATCAGACAAAATAGCTCTTTATCTTCATAGTCTGTGATGTTAAATTGAAGTTGATCTTACCCCAGGATGCGTGCGGTGGGTGTACTTCAGGATACTTACCTCGTCACGACTTCTCTGGCTTTCCTCTCACCTTTAGTGTGGCTCATCATATTAGCATGGGGAAAAAACATAAAAATCTAGGCAGCCAGTTAATTTTGCATGAAATACATCCATTCATTTTCTCGTCTACTCTTAAGTAGCATTAATTTAATTACCTCTAATACACCTTGTGCATTTTGATAATCATTGTGTAAATGATTATCCTGCTTCCAACTGATACAAATAAATCTAACCCTAACTAACCTTACTGTCATGCATTTGTCCTAATAAACTACCCTACACTGTATCACTCAACACATTGATGAACATTGTTACTCAGCTGATAGAGTTGTGCCCTTCCTGATGTCCTGTCGCACAGAACCTGTGAGTCGCTTTGGATACAAGTGTCAGTTAAATGACCAATGTAAATGTACATCTTGTACATGTTGATAATTGTGCTCCAATTTGGTGGTTTTGATATTTGCAGTCATGGAAAGTACTTGAAATAGAAGGATTTAGTGGTTTATAAGCAGAGGATAGAAGGAGGAGATAGCATGCAAGTTATGTTATTTTCATCATTAATCTTTCATTTTGGGCATTTCTACTTTGTCTGATTTTATTCAGAAATCATATCTCTAATTCGTGTGCCTTCTTGAAAAGAGAGAGATGAAAACAACTGGTTAGTTATTCTGTTAGTATGGGAAATATGGTAGCCTTTCATGACTGCAGATTCATCACCTGTGTTTTTTGATAATCATTGTTAATTAAATGAAGGGGGCATGTGTGGTTTAAAACATTTCATTTGATGCATTTTGTGGTTCCCTGTTGTTATCCATTGTCAGGTGAGTCTCGGTGGTAAACAAAGAGAAAATCTGCATCTAAAGCGATACTTTAGTGTTCTTGGTTTCTGTAGAGCTCATGGTGCTAAGTCAAGTCCCTTTGTGTGGTAAATCTAATCATGATACTTTGTGTGGTCAGAGTGCAGGCTGTTGCATAGCTTTGTCTGTCTCCTGCCCTGCGGTTTTCTGAATAGTGTCTTCTTTTTTTTTTTTTTTTTTTTTTATTATTTTTTAAACACACATATAAACAAACATGACAACACACGATAAGATACACAAGCATTAATACACAGTGTATATCCAACGAAATTACCATTTATACCAATGTCTTATACAGGATATACCCCTAATACCTGTTATCTAAAAACCTACACACATATGCTCCAGCTCGAACCCCCCCCCTCCCGGACCCCTCTTTGGATAGTACCTCCATTATCCCTTGCTCCTAACCAGACACTACCATTATAAGCTAGCTTTTATTCTCTCCACCACTTCTAACCACATTGTCATTTTGGATTCATTGAGACCCAGAATTCTTGCTGTAGATATTTCTTGATAAATCACATCGAGATATGTAATAAACCAAACTTTCCGGCACATTTTTTCCGGTTGAAACCAGCGTGATGCGATCAGCTTTTTAGCTACTGTGATACCCAATAAAACCAATCTCTTTAGCTGTGGATGTACTGCAAACTCAAAAACATCATTCAATAGTAATACAGAGGGGTGTACAGGTATATTCCTAGATATGAGTTTTGATAATTGTTGGGTCACATCTTTCCAGAATATCTTAACTGGTGGGCAGTCCCAATACATGTGCATAAATGTCCCTTCATCCCCATTTGTACATTGGGAGCATTTGGAGTCTTGTTTAAGACCCATTCTGTTCAGTCTTATAGGAGTCAAGTATGTCCTGTGAATATAGTTAAGATTGATTTGTTGATGGTCCGGGTTCCTTGATGTAAGTCGGACATTTGCCCAGGCTCCTTGCCAATCAAAGTCACTTTCCAGGTCTGGTATATCCCTCCTCCAGACAGAGTCTAGTTGGAGGGTTTCATACGAGGACGTTAGTAATTGATGATAAAAATCTGAAACAAAACCTCTCGATGTCTCTCTTTCATAGAAGAATTTGTGGTATCTGTGGTGTTCAATTGGTATGTCTAATGGAACACCGTGAGACTTCAAACATAGCCGTAACTGTATGTAAAAAAGCCATGTGGACTTGGTGAGATTACATTTTTTGCATATTTCTCCATAACTGAATAGTGTCTTCTATCGTCTCACAATTTACATGATGTAGATTTGTTTTGAACGGTCAATTGATTTCCCTTTAGCTCCAAACTGCTTTGTGTTCAAATGTAGATTATCACTCAGTCTGTGTTCAGATGCAAATCATTGGAGTTTCCGTCTTTTGTGATACAATTTGTGTTTACACCCCATTCTGCATCTTGACCCAGAGCCAGATCTCTTGGTTGTCTGTAAACACAAAAACATGTTAATTTCCCACTCTTTTCTTTTCGTCTGGGTGAATCCTCTTTGACTGCCTGTGTGCTCAACAAACATTAGCTAGTCCTTCTCTATTTCATCATCTCACTCATCAATGTTACTGTGGAAAAGAGGCATGATTTGGCCTCATCTAAACATTATCTGCATTTATTCATTATCTCTAAAGAAAGGTTGTTATTCTTTCTTTAGCTTTTAGATCAAATCTATCCAATTGATTAGAATCATATTTAAAACTAGCTTTATGTGACTTATAACGTGTACATTAAAGCAACATAAACACTCAAGTGATCTGAGATAGTTGTAATTTACTGTAACTGAAATGATAGTTGTGTCATGCATCTATATTTAGGATTTTCATACTCACCGGAAAAAGTTGTTGTGCTGACATCGTCTTCATAGTTTAGTTCAGTTATTAAATAACCTTTATTAATAACAGATACTACACGTGGGTTTCATACACCCTTCACCTCGGGCATATTAAACTTTAAGTTCGCCCATGGATAGCTTCATATCAAAATCATAACTTCATGGCGCACATTTGTATGATGTCATCGCTCCAAGCGACGTTCACGCGTTCCCATTCGCCTCGGAAATAACGCTTTGCAATCCATGCAGTGCTCTTCCGCGAGCTCTCAATAGCCTGGAATTCACCTAAAACCAGCGTTTTGTAACCGAATGAACGCGCCTGTGCATATGTGAAACGTAAACAAACAGAAACGATAAACCTACAATTCCCAACCGGACGTTGCATGTCGCGAGAGTTTCACCCCAATGTTATTCCCTGTATAACGTTAACTCGTCTCCCAACGCTCGGCGCGATATCAGCCGGTTCTTAACTCAATAAAACACTGCACGGGTTCTAATACTGTGCACATACAAACGAGACTTAAACAGACAAACAAACGAAAATACATACAAGATAACGTGTGTATATACCTGGTCTGTATTGGATCACTGTTCGTTTAATCGACCAGCATCATGCTGCGATAAGGCTTTTATACCCTCGGTATACACTATACATCGTCATTAAAAGGCATAACGACCGAACCTGAACTTCGAAATTTAACAGCGCTATATTAGATTTGAATATACCGTTTAATCACACTCTCGGTCCCTTCAACCCGCGACTAATGTCCCGTTTAATGTACCTTCAGGTACTACCGAGACGTCGCATAGTCAGCTTCCCGCTATCTGTAGTGATCAATTGGTTCATCTAATCCGAATATATCGTTTTCAGGAATGGAAGAGATTGTGGGCTTAGTTTGAGGTTGAAACTATGAATATTGCAACGTTACTCTGGTAAATCTAATTATGATTCTATCAGCTTCTCGGTCCTACTTCCCGCCTCTTTGCAGAGGAATCACAGAACGTTTCTAACAGAGTAGCGTTTTCCAAGGATATCACGTCTAATAAGCCCACGTTTCTTGCCTTGTTGCCTATATTTTAGCCTGCATCAGCTAGGCTAGGGTTAGCAATCCAACAACCTTATTGTGTGCCTTAGCTTTTGGTCGGCACCAGCTCGATCCGGCAATAGCACTACAACCCCGCAAATCCTCTCAGAACCGCCTGATAAGGACCCGGGTACACGCGTTTCCCCGGTAACGATTCTCAATACAGATCAGATTTAATTCACGCTATTCTTACTCAGCCATGATCTCAATATTTGACAACATTCTGTAACATTCACCTGGCACAGAGAAAAGCGGGAAGGTTTTAATTCCTTGCCATACATTTTTGGTCGACCAGTCTATTATACTCACTTTTCTCTGTATAGATGAAACAATACAGCACGCCGGGGGGACGCAAAGAGTCTGTCACAAGTTCGTAGATGCCAATTGTGGGATATTTGTGGATATCCTGAAGAAGAATGTTCTCAGTCAACCGAGGTTTGGATAATAACAAAGGTTTATTAACCAAACAGATAGAAATATACATAGTACATAGAGAGAATGGCTGAGGCTCTCGCCCCAGGTGGTCAGCTGAAATCACCCAGGTAAAAGACCTGGTTTGTTCTCGGGAGGAGCATTATATAGTTAAAAGGGGGGAGGTGGTCCCATTTGATAGGTCATATCGGTGGGGGAGGGGCACACAGGTAAGGGGACACAGGGCAGGGGAATGTCTTTACATGAGGGCATTATATTATTCCATAGTTACTCACTTTTCTCTATTATAATGTGGGTGAGATTAATGTATTGGGGGATGTCTTTACATGAGAGAGTTGGGGAATCAATATATTATTCCACACCATTCTTGAACTGGAATGTCACGTCAGGCTCTTCTCCCTCATGGGCCTCTCCCTCAATTTGTTCCACAGGTAGGGAGCGTGGTAGACAAAGGCTCTGTGGCCGGCGGATTTCTTTTTAACCCTAGGAATTGATAGAAGCCCCTGCATTTTGTGAGCGCAGAGCACGAGCGGGCGAGTATCGAGAGATGAGATCGGATAGATAGAGCGGTGCAAGCCCATTTAAAAACATTTAGGTGAGGAGTAGCACTTTAAAGTCAGATCACGCTTGAATAGGAAGCCAGTGTAGGGCGGACAAAACTGGTGTGATGTGATCAAATTTTCTAGTTCTAGTTAGTATCCGTGCAGCCGCATTTTGCACGAGTTGAAGATTTTTGATGCTTGAATTAGGTAGGCCTCTCTTTCATATTATCATTGTGGATATTCAGATTATGAAAGTCTTATCCTTAACCCTTTCACTGCCGCACTACCAAACGGTTAACCCTTTCACGGCAGTGAAAGGAATAAATACAGGTGATAAATACAACGTTGAAGTTTGTAAAATCATTACAATCATAATAACAAACTAGCGGAGAAAAAAGACAACTTATAGTTCAATAGTGTAATATATTGTTATAGTGTGTAATCATGTAATAGCTTGTTATAGTGCCTAATCGTGTAATAGCTTGTTATAGTGCGTAATCGTGTAATAGCTTGTTATAGTGCGTAATCGTGTAATAGCTTGTTATAGTGCGTAATCGTGTAATAGCTTGTTATAGTGTGTAATCGTGTAATAGCTTGTCATAGTGTAATAGCTTGTCATAGTGTAATATCTTGTTATAGTGTGTAATAGCTTGTCATAGTGTAATATCTTGTTATAGTGTATACTAGCATGTCATAGTGTAATATCTTGTTATAGTGTGTAATAGCTTGTCATAGTGTAATATCTTGTTATAGTGTTTTAATAGCATGTTATAGTGTAATAGCTTGTCATAGTGTAATATCTGGTTATAGTGTGTAATAGCTTGCTATAGTGTAATAGTGTGTTATAGTGTAATAGCATTTTATAGTGCAATAGCTTGTCATAGTGTAATAGCATGTTATAGTGTAATAGCATGTTATAGTGTTATAGCATGTTATATTGTAATAGCTTGCTATAGTGTTATAGTGTAATAACATGTTATAGTGTAATAGCTTGTCATAGTGTAATAGCATGTTATAGTGTAATAGCTTATTGTAGTGTAATAGCTTTTTATAGTGTAATAGCTTATTATGGTGTAATAGCTTGGTGTAATAGCTATTTCCCAGATCGTTGCCATCCCCTTTTTTATGTCCCTAAAATCATGAAAGAATGAATGACAACTACTAGAAACAGGGTCATCGAACATTGCAATAGGCTGAACAGTTGAATCATTTTCTTGTTCTGATTGAGAGCTTTTATATTGACAGCTTGGCAGAGTTTCTTCATTCTGTTCATGCTCCCTCACTAGTTCAAAGTCAATGTAACTTGAAGGAGAATGGTCTCTGTCTCTCGTCTCTCCTGTGTCTAGCTCAGTACGTGTCCCCAACAGGGTCCAGATATTTTGCCTGAGTTATGACAAAAATCAAGGAAAATGTAACTCCTTTGATGACTGCGAAGATGGTGTCTGAGAAAGACATGTCGTCAGGCAGCGTCAGGTTAATTTGAAGTGCAAATTAATACTTTTTTTGTTGCGAGGATACGGCCATCGGGTGACAACAAATGACATCCACAGAGTAACGTTATGGACGAAAATGGACAAAAAACACATTCTAATATTCGCAAAAAGGTTTCTAAACAAACAAAGAAAATTTACAAGATTTTACACAGACACGGTGGGATAGATATAGAAACTGCGTCGAACGGTGGCTTAACCTACCAGGCCAGAATCATACCATTACGGAGACATACAAACATTGTTTAGAGATCGATTTGTGTCATAAATGTCATGATATATATCTGTATGTCATAAATGTCATGATGAATTGAAAATGGGGGACCCTGATGTAAACAAGACGACAGTTTTTCTCTGGTCTGCATCCCCTTAACAAGTGTGTGTATTGAGCCGTACTGTATTGTACCCATTCTCCCTCAGGCCTTCAATCAGTGGGTTTCCCTGTGTAAATTAGCATTTTCAATGCATAGCTGCTTTTGGAGTCACAATTGTGCCCAGATCTTGATCCCGTACTTTTTGCTCGGTATGTATTGTTTGAGAAAGTTGCCATTCTTGGACTGGAATGTCACCTCAGGCTCCTCTCCCTCATGGGCCTCTCCCTCAGGCTCCTCTCTTTCAGGCTCCTCTCCCTCAGGATCCTCTCTCTCAGGCTCCTCTCCCTCATGGGCCTCTCCCTCAGGCTCCTCTCTCTCAGGCTCCTCTCTCTCAGGCTCCTCTACCTCAGGCTCCTCTCCCTCCTCTTCATCTGGTTCAAACAGCCTCTCTGACAGAAAGTCGCCTCAGTAGTCGCCTACTCATTGTGTCAATGAGTGAAATGAGAGCAAGGCACAAATATAACTGCATGAGAGACAGTAAGGGAGGGGCATTTTGCGTGAGAAAGTGAGAGTTTTTTCTTTCTCGAAGGGCACAAAGCTTGCACCTGTGAGAAGATATGATACATTGTATCATACAGCGGTGAAAAAGTGAGAGGTTCTCGTAATTTTGGGGGGGACATAAGCACAATTTCTGCACAGTTTGATTGGCATGAGTTCTGCTTAAATTACTACGAAGAGCATTCCATGTTTTGAAAACACATGGGCAATGATAATATGCAATGGATAAGGGTGTCTGCGGCCAAAATGACCATGAGCTAACCTGTAGTGCTTCAATAATAGAGACCTTGATGATACTGCTGTCCTGCACTGTTTGCACCACCACATCAATGTCTGTGAAAAAAAAGGGACAACAGTAAGCCGGTGTCATGGAATGATTTTCTCAGCTGCCCCTTGATGACACTGCTATCCTCCACTGTTTGCGCCACCACATCAATGTCTGTGTGGGGGGAAAAGGGAAATTATTCTTTATATAAGCCAAGAAAAGTGTCCACACAAAGAGCTAGGCTAAATTAGCTAAATACATGTTGCATGAACTATCGTGGTCAAATCTGTTAGCTAGGACACGGTTTCAATATGGACTTGGATGTCGCTGAATTATGATACTCACATGCTACAACAGTAAGCCGGTGTCATGGCACGATTTTATCAGCTGCCCCTTGATGACACTGCTGTCCTCCACTGTTTGCGCCACCACATCAATGTCTTTGAGGGGGGGAAAGGGAAATTTGACTTTATATAAGCCAAGAAAAGTGTCCACACAAAGAGCTAGGCTAAATTAGCTAAATACATGTTGCATGAACTATCACAGTAAAATATGTTAGCTAGGACACAGTTTCAATATGGACTTGGATGTTGCTGAATTATGATACTCACATGCTATAGAACAGTAAGCCGGTGCCATGCACGGCACGATTTTCTCGGCTGCACGATGGCAACGTTAGCTAGCTAGCTAGCTTGCAGTAATAGAGACCTTAATGACTCATGCCGTCCTGCACTGTTCGCGCCACCACATAAATGTCTCTGTGGAAATTTATAATTAGACTATATAAGCCAAGAAAATGTGTCCACACAGTGTAAAATCGTCTTTGGCCCACATGGCATGACAAAATTGCAACAAAGAAACAAAAGTGTACAATGTGTGCAAGATTGGAAGCGTTGGAATGGAAGTTAGCCAACGTTAGCTAGCTCACATGCTAGAACAGTAAGCCACGTGTCATGGAACGATTTTCTCGACTGCACAATGCAATGTTAGCTAGCTAGCTTGCAGTGCAGTGAGTTGAATTTTTTTTGCTATGGATATAAGTTAGCTAGCTACCCATTGAACTTGAACAGATACAAGTTTGGTCTGCTTCGGAGGAATGATTGACAAACAGACTTTGCAAACAGCCCTCACGGTTTCTCCCATTAAAACATGACTTATCAAGCTACGTTAGCTGGCAGACAGGACCCCAAAACCCACAAATACCACTTGTATGTATAACATAATGAACATTGTGCCACCAAAAATGTATACTTACGGGCATTTGGAAGGATAACAATACCGATAGATGCACCTGCAGAGCACACGACGACGTCCGCTATATGGGACTGGCGGGAGCTGGCAGATGCGGGCGGGATAGGCGGGGCACTTCGCAGATACGGCATCAATAGAGGGACAATCTACTGAGTTTTACGCAAGAATGTTGCATCCGCTCAACGTACAGCCATTGAGTCAACTTGCCAAGACCCATTGTTTCGTAAAAATAACACAACTGACTCAATCCGTTTGTTTCCCCAATACCAAGATGGCGGCGGTCTCGTGACGTCAGAGTGTCTTCGAGAATGGCTGCATGCGTGGCGCTAACGTTAGTTTTAAAATGCGCAACTGTCGGAAAAACATGGGCTAAATGAGCTAAATACATGTTGCATGAACTATCACAGTAAAATATGTTAGCTAGGACACAGTTTCAATATGGACTTGGATGTTGCTGAATTATGATAATCACATGCTATAGAACAGTAAGCCGGTGCCATGCACGGCACAATTTTCTCGGCTGCAGGATGGCAATGTTAGCTAGCTAGCTAGCTTGCAGTAATAGAGACCTTAATGACTCATGCCGTCCTGCACTGTTCGCGCCACCACATAAATGTCTCTGTGGAAAATATTTATAATTAGACTATATAAGCCAAGAAAATGTGTCCACACAGTGTAAAATCGTCTTTGGCCCACATGGCATGACAAAATTGCAACAAAGAAACAAAAGTGTACAATGTGTGCAAGATTGGAAGTGTTGGAATGGAAGTTAGCCAACGTTAGCTAGCTCACATGCTAGAACAGTAAGCCACGTGTCATGGAACGATTTTCTCGGCTGTACAATGCAATGTTAGCTAGCTAGCTTGCAGTGCAGTGAGTTGACTTTTTTTTGCTATGGATATAAGTTAGCTAGCTACCCGTTGAACCTGAACAGATACAAGTTTGGTCTGCTACGGAGGAATGATTGACAAACAGACTTTGCAAACAGCCCTCACGGTTTCTCCCATTAAAACATGACTTATCAAGCTACGTTAGCCGGCAGACAGGACCCCAAAACCCACAAATACCACTTGTATGTATAAAATAATGAACATTGTGCCACCAAAAATGTATACTTACGGGCATTTGGAAGGATAACAATACCGATAGATGCACCTGCAGAGCACACGACGACGTCCGCTATATGGGGACTGGCGGGAGCTGGCAGGTGCGGGCGGGATAGGCGGCGCACTTCGCAGATACGGCATCAATAGAGGGACAATCTACTGAGTTTTACGCAAGAATGTTGCATCTGCTCAACGTACAGCCATTGAGTCTACTTGCCAAGTTATTGTTTCGTAAAAATAACACAACTGACTCAATTACACTTGGAAACTTGCATTTGTTGAGTAAATCCAATAAAAGACGATTTATTAAAACCAACAACAGTGGGGTTGAATTTTTTTTAGTGTAGGGTGCAGAGTTGACCATTTAAATAGCGTGATTGCTCACTGTTAATTGAATGGCAGGGTTCAATGTACATGATTGCTGTTCAAGTCCACCTGCATGGTCAAGGTTTTATTTGTCACACGCAACATCACCGGTAAGATGAGCAGTGTAATGTTTATCCACTGGCTCTTATACAATAAGCAAATGTCCAAAACTATAAATAATAACAACATTTATCAGATTTATTTATTCATTCAAAGTAATTTGCAGTGTTTGTGTAGTGCTATTATTTATTTTTCCGACATCAAATGCGTAATTTTTTATCGTACAAATATTGTCATATTTATTAAAATTATGATTAATTAATTCCAAGTAGGCCTGTAGAGTTGACATGAAGGAATCACTATGATTCCTCCCAAATAAAGCCCTTAAGAACACGGAGCACAACAGTCTGTCAAGTTAAGACTGCTCTTCGGCGCTCCTAAATCCTGCTCTTAGTCAGGGCAGTTGGGACAGTTGGTGAATCCCAAAATCGGCCCGAAAGGGTCTTAAATGGCCCTAAGAGAATTTTGTTTGTCTTAAGTCCGTTGGTGAATGAGACCGATTGATCATTGAAAATACTCTTGCTGCTTCGTTAGTACATAGTTGTTTTCAGCGTTTTATGCACGTATAAATTATTTAGTTAGGCATATTGGACATTTTCGTCGACATAAGTAGATTTAAAATGTTTGTTTATTTATTAAGTTAATATAAAACCGTGTTTAGAAAATGTTTGAGTTTGTTAAATACATGCTTTAGATATTTTTTTGTGGCGAGTGATGTTTTTTTGTTGTTCGCTCATTTCTCACCACATATCAAGCATACAAGTAAGCAAATTAATAAGTAAGCTAATTAATCGGTCCACGCTGAATTAAATCCTATTTCTCCGAGACTTTTCTTTTTTTGGATTTATCCATGGTTAGCTTATTGGGGGGTCGGAAACTTTAGCCACCTGCCACGTGACGGCAGGGAGAGGCGCGGGGTGTGAGACGTATACCAACCCCGGGCCCGCGTGACCAACAGCGTCGCCTGCCAGCCCCAGGTTGGTAGAGTGCAGATTGACAGCTCGGCAGACCAATCACTCAAATCCCAGGGTTGCTACAATATGAAACGGGACCTGCATGATGCTTTTTTCTCTATTCAATAACGTTTACCCTGAGGGCTGATTTACAATAAAGTTCTAAAACAGAAAAGTAGGCTACTTACATTCTTGACAAACTCTAGCTGTAGTTTACATACTGTAGCTTGCATAAAACTGTCTCAAGGTTCCACAAGTTAATCAAAATCCGAAGATTTCCAACTGGGGCTTGAGCTGCTCAGACAGAGTGCAAACCATTGTCTTCTGGTTGTTGTTGTTCATTATTACTCGATTATTTTATTATTAAAGGAACACTCCAACATTTTGGGAAATTTGCTTATTTGCCATCTACCCTGGAGTAGAACATACGTTTTTCTTCTCTGTGCATGCAGTAGGAGTAGGAAGATGCGCACCGTTAGCCTAGCTTAGCGCCAGTCACTGGAAGTAGGTTCCTCCATTAGCCTAGTTGATTGATTGATTGATTGAAAACTTGGGTTGGGTAGGAGGGGTGGGGGGGGGGGGGTCACTGTACAACTGTACAAGCAAAACTGTACATTGGAATATTGACAAAACCATACTTGGTAATTTACTGTACATTGGAGGGGGTTGGGTTAGGACATTTACAGGGGCCAGTTTCGAATTGCAGTCTCCCGTAGGTGTTCTTTGAGAGTGGTTTTGAAAGTGGGTAGTGATTCACATTCCTTTACAGTTTTGGGTAGGGCGTTCCACATTGATGTGGCATAATTGCAAAACGTGTTTAGTCCCTTGTTTGAGCCGAATCTGGGTTTAACATGATTTGTGGAGCTCCCTCTGGTGTTGTGATTGTGGTATTCACTGACCTTTGGGAAGTAATTTGACATATACATGGGTACCTTGGTCCTGTAGTGTATCTTGTAGACCAGGCCCATTGCAAGTTGCTGTACTCTGTCGTCTACTCTAAGCCATCCTAGGTTGTCAAAGTGGGCAGGGGTGAGGTGGGTTCTAGGAGTAAGGTCAAGCAGTAGTCTGACCAGTTTGTTTTGAGATGTTTGTAATTTAGTTTTTAGCGCCTTTGAGGTGCTTTGGTACCATGAGGTGCAAGCATAGTCGTAGTACCCTTGAATGAGTTCCCAACGTCTTCCTACTCCTACTGCATGCACAGAGAAGAAAAAGGTATGTATCTTCTTGTCTAACTCCAGGGTTCCCAAAATGTTGGAGTGTTAAGATACATACCTTTTTCTTCTCTGTGCATGCAGTAGGAGTAGGAAGACACGCACCGTTAGCCTAGCTTAGCGTCAGTCACTGGAAGTAGGTTCCTCCATTAGCCTAGTTCCCAACGTCTTCCTACTCCTACTGCATGCACAGAGAAGAAAAGGGTATGTATCTTCTTGTCTAACTCCAGGGTAGATGGCAAATAAGCTAATTTCCATAAATGTTGGAGTGTTCCTTTAAACGTTGTTCAGCTCAATGATCTCCTATGTCATTGTCTCCTATCCGTCAAGCAGCGCATTCAGGCCGACGCCCACCGGGGGCTGTTTTTTTCACTTAAATTGACCATTTAACTGACAATTAAATTGAACAAATATTCCTCCCTGTTTTATACTCACATAGTTTGAAGCCTGACAGTCTCTCTATAATAAATACATTTTTATAAAGATCATTCGGGAGATATAAGCCATAGTCTGGTGAAAGTGCATCTGTGGAACTGGGAATGTATCATGATTAATTATGTACCAGGTTTGCAACAGCATTCTAACCTGGGTCAGTAGTGCAAAGAGGGTATTACATTACATTGTATAGCCTAGTCTGCCAAGCAAACATAACATGGTGGCAGTCCTCCGCTCCAGCAGCACGAATTACATGACAGAAGCGTGTTCTGTTTTCACTGTTCCTTGTCCCTTCCCTCGGCCACTCGCCCCTTTGATCAGGAGGCCTTACCATAACACTATCAGAGGAATTACCTAAAGGAAGTCAGAATGCTGGCTGAATAATATGTAGTCTACAGTATAGTTCATTATTTGGGTTCTAGACAGACATTTATGGTGGCTTTTACGATTTGCATAGACCAATTGGGACAAGCAATTCACGTTACTTAAGATAGTAGCCTAACAGTAATAATATTATATTATTATATTCTACTTTTTTATCATCAATTCATTATGATGGGATTAGAGAAATGCATTCTGACATTGAAGTGCAATGCACAGGATAATCATGAAGTTTCATAAAGTTAATATTCAAGTCAAGTCAAATGTATTTATAAAGCCCATTTAAAACCCACCCACATTTGACCTGCCCAGTGTGCTGCACAGACTGGAGCAGGCAAGTCAAATCACAAACAAACTAGACTAAAAACAAAAACACAAACATACTGTAAGCATAAATTATAGGCATATGCACAGATGAAACCACATCATATATTAACCTAATGATGTATTTGTATATACAGACGTAGGCTAGAAGATGCACACTGCAGTGCAACTGTGGATTTGGAAAGCATAATGTAGGTCTAATAAGGCCACAACGGTGGGTTTGAAAAGCATAATGTATAGGTCTAGTAAGGCTACAACTGGGACACAGATACCAGTGCCTCAGACCTCCCTTTTTAAGGTATACCTTTCAAATGGTATTTGTAGGAGAAAGATGACCAAAATAGAATTAAAACTGGGTCCAGTGGGTTAAATTTTTTATAAAAGATGTCTAGTCAAAATGTTTCAAGTTTACCAAGCTTTACTAAAATCAATGGACCATTCTCGAATGGACTTCTTTGTAACTTGATTTACAAACTTTTTTTGCATTCTTGAACGGCTTCTTTTTATAAATTTCTTTCGTAGGATTTAAGAACTCGAAAAGGCAGCCGTAAATTGGACAGACCAGTGTGCGCCTGTGTTTTTAACGGCTTAATTTGGGAGAAGTCCTTGGGGATTGTGGTCACTTTGATTCTACAGACATCCTCAGAATTAAATAATTATAATGATAATAAATACGACAATATTTGTATCATTAACAATTACGTTCCACATTTATAATAGTCATGACTCAATCAGGCATTACACACACACGCAGCAAATTACTAAATAAACCCAATTGTGTGGATATTGTGGAATAGACACACGGCCAGTGGCGGCTGGTGAATTTTTCTCCAGGGGGGGCTATACCAAAAATTAAGCAAACATGTACCGAGGTATCCCAATGTCACACACACACAAACACGCGTGTGCACGCATCGGCGAAACCACACACTGAGTAGCCTACTGTGCACGTCAGAGCGTCGGCGAAACCACAAGCGTACGAATATTTAAGTAGGTACAGTACAACTATCACCATTGTCATCAATCAATATAGTCAATGCAGCCAGGTTTCCAATAGTGCCTAGTGCCTACACAAACATGCACGCCCCAATCTCAAAACGCTCTCTCTCTCTCTCTCTCTCTCTCTCTCTCTCTCTCTCTCTCTCTCTCTCTCTCTCTCTCTCTCTCTCTCTCTCTCTCTCTCTCTCTCTCTCTCTCTCTAACGAAACTGCAAAGGATCACCAAGAATAACTTCAGTATGAGTACAGCATATTTTGCATATTGTTAAAAGAACCAAGGCTTGCTTGGGTAAATTAAACATATGACTTACATCAGAAGAGTTGAAGGGGGTGAGTCTCAGGCTGATAAGGTCCAAACTCTTTCACTATGAGTTTTTCTTGCAGTGTTCGTCTTTCAAAAGGTGTTGTTTTGAGGGATTTAACTGAATTCTCTACCTCCATCGTAGCTAGCAAGTTAAGCTAAGCTCCTCCTCCCAGTGCCAAGTATTTTCTGTCTGACGAGTGAGTGACGAAGACAGTGTGACTCTGCTTGCTTTGAGCGCTAGAAAACCGCGCCCTCAGACATCATATCTGAAGACGCTGATTGGCTCAATTTAGTTGCTAGGACCATAATCAACCATTTATATTGGCTGTGTTGCACAGTGACGTCCACTCAGTGAGGCGTTAGTGTCTAGCGCCCATAAGAGAGAGTGACATGACGCACAAACAGAGGGGGGATGAATAGGACGCACAAACAATGATTTATATTAGTGCTGTCAGGCGATTAAAATAATTAATCTAATTAATTACAGGATTTGTAATTAATTAATCTAATTAATCGCATTTTAATCGCATAACTATTTTATGCCTGATATTCTATATTCTATAATCATATTTCAAATTGCATGTGTCCAGATGGCAGAATTCAGTACTGTATCTACAAAACTTTCTGTTTAATCATCTTCCATCTATTAATTTGCTTAGATTTTTCAGGTCTGGTCAATTTGAGCATGGTGTTATTCACAGTCAAAGATAAAAAAAAATTATTGATATTCTCATTTGGTTCATTACAATTGACTCAAAATAAGATTTTCATTCAATCAATCACAGCGCAGATTGATTGATTGAATGAAAATGTTATTAACAGATTGCAGAATGGGTACAATACAGTACGGCTCAATACACACAATTGTTAAGGGCATGCAGACCAGAGAAAGACTTTCGTCTTGTTTACATCAGGGTCCCCCATTTTCAATTCATAATGAATTGTAAGTAAGGGTGCAACTTGCACCGTGCAATCCATTCTTTGTGGATCTAGCCCACAGTATTTCTGACACTGGGAATACATTCCCTGAGATTCATAGATGTCCCTAGAATCAGATACCAAGAACATGCAAATGGACCATATTAAAAAAAAGTCTGTAATGTGTATTCTACATTCTCATGGAATGAATGAGATACAAAAAAAAAAAAAAAAAAAAATTATATATAAAAAAAAAAAGTGTAATTAATTGTGAGTTAATTTTCATAACGCGATAATTTGCTGTGTAATTAATTAATCTAATTAACGCGATAAACTGACAGCCCTAATTTATATTTGATATATTAATGTTATTGTGCATTTTAAACATGTTTATTATATTTTTAGGGGTCGAAATCTAAAACCAAAACCACTATTTCTTCATTCTTCTTCTCTCTCCACCAGGGGGGGCGGCGCCCTAGCGCCCTCTAGGACCAGCCGCCACTGAACTAACCAATAGATTAACAAATTCCATATAAATCTATAGCTTATTAACATGCAGCAGCCGATGCTGGATACTGTGAGGATACTTACTGTACATGCGTGTGCATGCGCTCCGTATGTACAGTATCTTCACAAAGCCGCCTGCATCAGCTGCTGCATAGTTATATTAGTCGTACTGGCGAATCGCGTCCTGCTCTTCGCCATCGAGATATACCTCATCTCCAGTACCTAGTGTACTCCATCAACGAAAAAAAAAATCTTCGCGGCATGTTCCAACGACACGTCGGGTCTATCCTGATGTTTCCTCGTCTTGTGGCAGCAGATCGAGGGACAGCGTGCGAGGTTTGGCTATCGAGCCGGCTCGTACACAGGTAGGCCCTGTGTCATCAGGCATTAATGCTAGTGTTAGTAATGCTGGTTGTTTTGTTACACAACCGAGTTGTGTGTCGGCGCCAGGGGCAGGATGTTTTGGTGAACGTTCCCCTGAAGTGGACGTTTTCCAAGCGATCCTGGAGCGCGCTGCTAACACTAATGCTATAATGCTGGGTCACTGTTCTAGTGTTCCCCGCCGTGGGATGTTGCCGCTTTTCCCTCCTCTTAACCGGTTCATTGATGAAGGTCAGTCGGTAGCTAATGTGGGGGGTTTTGCTGAGTCCTATTTACCCTTTTTACGGGTGAATGGGTTGACAACAGGGTGCAGGGCGGGTGTGCCGTGGCTAGGTAGCCAGGTAGCATCGATCCTGTGCCCTGGCGGGGTTGAACGGTGTCCCACCCGGAAGCCGACGCTTGAGAGCGAGTCGGCCCGGTGGGTGGCAGTATGGACTGATGAGAGTTATACTGCTACAGGATGGAATTTAGCGGCGGCCAGTGTTGTGGCTCAGTTGACCGTTTTTCTGTCCACATTAGCGTCGGGTAGTGGGGCTACAGGACCAGCCGACACTGAAAACATTTTGCATGTTTTTGGTGTTATAGAGATCTTGAATCAGTCGCAAGCTATAACTGCGGGGAGGATTAGGATGTGAAAAGGGTCACAGCCTGCAAGACCCAAGATTGATGACCTCTCGACCAGGGACTTCACGACCAGAGGGCCCATGTTCTTCACCCCCCACAACCAGAGGCTGGTCGGAGTATGAGAGGCCAAAGAAGGCTAGAAAGACAGCCAAGTATACAAACAACAAACCTTATCAATAAAGGAAATGTTGGTAAAAATATAATCAAAAAGCAAAGCCCTGTTTTCTAAAAACCTAGTTGGAGGACAGTGAGTATATAGTTGTGTGAACAGTGATTTCTGTTCTACCCTTTTGTTTATGTAACAATATAGCCGTATAACCTATTTTTCACATGTAATTATATGCTTCATAGGCAAATCATAAGTTTCTGCTTAGAGAAGAATGAATTGCCTGGTCTGCATAAGAGGTGCAAGCATGTATGAAGGGAGGTAACTGTGAAATATGTGGCCTTGACAGGGGGCCTCTGCCATGGAAAAGGGATTTTACCCACAGAAGGCCTCGCCTAGCCTGCCTGCATTTTTTACTACCTGTTCCTTACTGATCCGTCTGCTTTTTTTACTGATAGTGTGGCAGAGCGAGAGGCCCCAGGCCAGGGGTAGATAAAGGCGGAAATGTGAAAGTCTAGAGAAGACAGCCCAAGTACTTTTGTGTATACTTGTGAATCCCTGTTCTGATACATAACCGAAACAAATAACTAAAGGAGTTGAGAAGACACACGTTATGTGTGCCACAAGTCAACGAGCGCCACCTGTGTTATAAACTTATACACTCTTAAAACTATATAACAATTAAATGTTAAATGTTTTGCTACAGTCAGAAATGTTGGTATAAGAGGTGTATACATATTCTGCTGAATTAATTATATGTTTCATAATTCTATGCTTAAAATGAAAGAGAGTAATACTATATATTACTATACTGTGTAAATTCTGTGTTCACTGGATGAGAGCATCTCTGAAGACTCTCTGCCATAGCTCTGAGGAGTCAGGATGGGAGTTTTCACAGATGGCCTCGCAGCACTGCCTGGTTACCAGGTTAACCCTTTGCAGGTTCTGTTAAGATAGTATGTGGAGGGACTTTCTCATACTCGAATGATATGTAACTGCAAAGTAATAAATAACGGAGGGAATGATAAGACACGTACTGTACACGTACAGTAAAATGATTGGATAAATATGTACTGACGTGCTAAACGTTGACTGGCTAGTGAAATTTCATCACTGTATCTGAACCAATGACAGAGAGATCTTGAATTCCTTTATAAAGGCTAACTCACTTCATCTCAAGAGGGATTTTTGTGGAGCTGCATTCTGATATATTGTAAGAAGAAACCTTTTTGTACTTATAACCATGAACTGTGCATTTATTGTAATTTTGTAGTTTTAAAGAAATAAAACCTTTTTTGAACCCACTTCGTATACATTCTTCTGACCATTCGGGTAAGCATTGAAATGTTTTGCATTGTAACTTTACCCATTTTTTAAGCATGATGAAGCACTGCCTCGTGATGTTTAGGATTTATGATGTAAGACTCTAGTAGAATGATCACATTATGTCTGTATCCACACAGACCCGGAATTGAAAGAAATATATCATATGTAGGCCATGCGTGTATGCAAGCATATATATATTCTATATATATATATATATATATATATATATATATATATATATATATATATATATATATATATATATATATATATATATATATATATATATATATATATATATATATATATATATATATATAATGTAGATTCTATATAATGGGCTTATTAAGTAAGGTTACAGTGGTAATACTTATTAAAAAAAAGTAGTAATACAACCGAGCTCTCAATTGAGCAGTATTACAAGTCATTCCCGGTGCAAATAAAATAATAGACTCCGCAACTCCAATCACTTGACCTAAGGTCGATGACTGGGGGGGACGGAGCGGTGCGTGTGTCATGTCTGTCGGTCGGGTTTAACCCCAGCAGTTTGTGGACGCATTGGGTTCTGGATATCACAGACATCGCAGGACGCTGCTTGATGTTGAGATGAGCGGACCAATGAGTTATTGGGTTATCAATCTGACCGAAGGATGACATGAGCATTTAACATGGCGTCCCTTCGTTGGGCATTTATACTAACTGAACAGGTGCTAACGGCCGAAGAAAACAGGACTATTGTCAAATGCATCTGGAGTAAAATTAATTACAGATTTCCGGCGGCGTACTATGATGTAAGTAACCACTCCCTTCGTTGAAACCAATAGTATGTCTGCTGCAGAGCACCAGAGCTCCAATAGTGACCCAGGTGCAGACCCAGGAACAAGTCAGACACATTCTACAAACGTGTCTAATGTGAAATATATAAGCATATAAGCAAAACTAGATTTTAGGTATGTGATGAAAAAGGGCCTCACGGGAAGGGGGGCCTCACAAAAAAAAAAAAAAAAAAAATTCTAGGCCCCCCTTCCCGCGAGGCCCTGTGCGACCGCACTGCTCGCACACCCCCTGAGGCGGCCCTGTGTGTCAGGAAGCTTTGTCTCAATGTTGTCTGTAAAGGTTTTTTTTATCCAGAGTAACTTGGTGATCCTTTTCTGTGTTTTATTAAATAATGATTTTCAGATTTTGAGAAATGGTATTTTCATGGAGAACAGTGCAGCTGCAACAGATAGCACTTTAGTGATAATTTTCTGTAATCCAATTTTTTTTTTAATATATATAAATCTCAAGGCCCCCCCTGTCATGCCTCTGCGCCCCCCCTGAGGGGCGCGGCCCCCACTTTGAGAAACACTGCCTTAGAGGCACAGCTAGCTTGTCTATAGCTAACGTTAGCTAGCTACCCAGCTATAAGCATACCTTAGAGGCACTAACTAACGTTAGCTAGCTTGTCTATAGCTAACGTTAGCTAGCTTGTCTATTGTAGCACACACAAGCTGTACGTTAGACAATATAACACAGTGAGCTAGCTAGCTAGCTAAGTAACGTTAGGGCCCAGGCAGTCACACATTCACAAAATTATTGCGGGAAGAAATGCGCCTCCCATTCTATTTTTCGCACATGTGTGACCGGGCCCTAATTAACCATAGCTAACGTTAGCTAGCTTGTCTATAGCTAACATTAGCTAGCTACCCAGCTATAAGCATATAGAGGCACTAACTAACGTTAGCTAGCTTGTCTATAGCTAACGTTAGCTAGCTACCCAGCTATAAGCATATAGAGGCACTAACTAACGTTAGCTAGCTTGTCTAAAGCTAACGTTAGCTAGCTCGTCTATTGTAGCTAACGTTAGCTAGCTTGTCTATAGCTAACGCGAGCTGTCCAAACATTTTATGCTGTGTAGCTAGCCAGTGGCTAACCCAACGCTTGTCTGATAGACAGACTAATAGAGGAAATGTCGCCCAGTGCCCACTTGAACACCAACATAAATCAATTTGATGAACTTATTTTCAATTCGGGAGTTCTTTCTCAAAAGGTGAATTTTCAGTTCTTCTCTCAGAGTCCATCAGACTTTCTGGCGGTCGAATACTATTTCCGGTATACTATTTCCGGTTGGTGACTCTACTCAATTTAACTGAGTTGTCAGTTTTCAATCAACGCGAGAGAAACCAGTAAATTCAACATTCTCCATAAACAACAGAAGTTTACTTGATTAAAACATGATCACAAAAGGATTATAAATGAATTAGTTGAATGCACTAACTGTATTCGTGTAAATTCAAAGACCTGCTCTTTCCCATTTTTTCATTGTGGTCCCACGCCATATTGGGCGGTGGGCCACGGAATTCCCCCCGTCATAGAGTACGTCACTGGGCGCGTTTCTATTGGTTGTGAGACTTCCGTGAGTTATTCAGGCTCCATGTTGTGGACCTCTGTTACAGGGAGTTTCAGAGCCTCCTCCTCAGGGAGTTTCAGAGCCTCCAGCTCAGGGAGTTTCAGAGCCTCCTGTGAGTTTCAGACCCTCCCTCTCAGTGAGGGAGCCTCCTCAGAGTTTCAGAGCCTCCTCCTCAGATTGTCAAGGTGAGTAGAACTTAAAAAGAAGTTCTGCTCTGTTGTATGTGTATTGAGCTTGGTGGGTGATGCAACGCAGTAGAGACGATTTGTTCTTCTGCTCTGCTCCCTACTAGTAGTGTGTATATTGGGTCAGAGCCTCCTCCTCAAGGAGTTTCAGAGCCTCCTCCTCAGGGAGTTTCAGAGCCTCCTCGGTGAGTTCAGAGCCTCCCTCTCAGTGAGGGAGCCTCCTCAGAGTTTCAGAGCCTCCTCCTCAGAGAGTCCTAGTCCAATTGTTACATAGCTCAATGTTGCAATATGTCTTTTAAATGTATTGCTCACGTGGGAAGTCTCTCTGGGGGTTCCCCGTCCCCTCCTTTATGGAGCAGGTTGACAGGGTATTGTTTAGGGAATTCCCAGACTCCTCGCCGGTAATGGTCGGTTGAGTCATGGGATTCCCCCGTCATAGGGTACGTCGCTCCCCGTCCCCTCTTTTATGGAGCATGGTTGACGGGGTGTTGTTTTCCCTCAGCCGCGTCGTATGGGACCCATGTCCGTATTCTTTTCTGTGAAAAAAGTGGCTTCTTGTCATTCTCCCAGGCGGCTTGGAGGAACGGTATCTGGGTTCTTGTTAGAATGTCCATTGATATGTTTTGGGTCGCGACGTGTACATAGTGCTGGCCCTGGGTGCTTCTGATAGGAACCACGCATGGGCTTGCGCGCCTTGGTTGCTCATCATTGAAACAGCGTTTTTATGGGGCAACTGGGATGGAGTTTGTCTCTTCCGAGCGCCAGTGTACTAGGCTTGTCTCGATGAATTCTCGTTCATATCTGGGGGATGTTAACAGAATAGATCAAAGCATTGGTACTGTGCTGAGGGAGCCTGGTTCTTCTCCATTCTTTTTCGCCCCTCTCTTCTCCTGCTTAGGCAGGGCTGGGAGGGGGCTGTTGAGGTGGTTGTTGTAGAACTCCTCTGGCATCCCTGTGTACGTCCCGGTCCGCCGGGCCCGGGTTAGAAATTGTTTTCGTCGACCCATTGACCTGGGTTAACCCCTTCTTGAAAACTGAAACACTTGTACTGCGGTATAGCCAGTGTATGCCCGCAGTTGTGTTTTGGAGTTTTTTCTTGGGGGGTTATAGGAACAACCGCCTCATGTTAGAACCAAGGGGGTGGTTGGTTCCCTGGTGTGTTTTAGCGGTTTGGCCCTGTCTACCTGTGAGTGTGCCCCTGCACTTTTCATGACGTCTGCCAATCATGTCAGCCTTCTCTGCCTCGGCCCCTCTAGAAAGTCGAGTTTTTTTGTGTGGAGGCTGCGACATGGTGCACAGCATGCCAGCATACGCCCCTTCCGCCGGGTTGCTGTTTCAGCAGACCCCTTTGACGCCTGTCTAGTCCGCAGTGCTCCAGGCTCAGGTTGAGTGGCCTGTTGCCTGGATTGAGGGATCTACCTCTTTTGGGGGTCGTCTCCCCGGTATGCTGCCTGGTCCCGCTGTGGGTGTAGCCTCTTGAGTGCTTCCGGGCGGCGTGCTGTAGGGGGGAAGGGCCTGCTCTTGGATGGACCCTGTCCGAATACGCTGGCGATGTGGGGGGTGGTGTCACTAGTGACCGCCTGGTGGGGTCTCGATGCTGCGGCGTTGTTGGCCTCTCCAGGCCCCCTTTTCCGGGGGGGTCCAGTCCCTTCCTGGGTCTGGGTCCTCCTTCGCGCTCCGCTGCTACGGCCTTGCCACGGGGTTGGGCTTTTGCTCTTGACCCCGTGATATTAGGGGTTGTAACGGGGGTTTGTTCCTTTCCGTTCCTTCCCTAGTGGCATGTGGGTTGCGCGTTTGTGTAGTCGTGGGTAAGTCCCACGGTCTGCTCGCCCTGTGCGTTGAGTTGCTAAACTCCTCTTCGCACAGTCGCATCCGATACCCTCCCGTCCTCCGCTAGGGGGGTCCGGGGGCTCGGGTCCTCCACGGTTCTGATGGTTGTGGGGGGCCTCAGTGGGTACATTTGTCGAGCGCTCGCTCTGCTTAGCTCCTGTATTCCAGTATGACGCAGAGCGGAGCTATATGATATATAACGTACGTTATGTATATAACCATAGTTATATGAGTATAGTGACGCTCTGCGTCGGACTCACTGAGGACCCTGTGGTCTTGCCTTTGTGGTGAAAGACTTGGGAAGGAGCTGTTAGTATGGCCCCTGCTTATGTAGAGGAGCGGATGGGGGTGTGGCCAGCAGTGATGCCGGTAACGCGTTACTTAAGTAACGCGTTATTGTAATCTGATTACTTTCCCCCGAAAATAGTAATCTAACGCGTTAATCTTTAAAAGCCAGTAATCTGATTGCAGTTACTTGTCCAAGTGGCTGTGCATTACTATTTCGTTACTATCTCATCATAAATTCATAATGCAGGCGGAATGCAGTATTTTATTTCGTTTTCGACAGTCAAAAATACATTTTTGAGCTGTTTTTCTTATTTGGGAGTGACGTGGTGTGGCAGTGAAAGGGTTACACAAGAATGTGTCCTCGCGGCGTGACTGGACTCTCTGTCTGTGAGTGACTCTGCTTTGGCCCAATCACATTCCCCATCCACAGTCTGCGAATCAGAGGCAGAGTAGGGCGGGTCTTCACAGCACGTCATGTGACATATGCGCCAATCGTGTGACAGCAGTGCTCCGTTGCATTCGTCTGAGAATTCCACCCCAAAACGCTTGTCTAAACGAAGTGAAACCGCAAGAAGACTAGAGAGACATTTATAAAAACAATTTAATAGTTACAGTTGATATAATTGAATAGTTCAGCCTGCATTTGTTAGATGTGAATGGATACACTGGTTTTGTAAAACCACTGGCTGGCTGCTCTAATGCTCTCCCACAGTTCTCCAGGTGGGAGAACACGAGTGACAGAGAGAGGGGAGAGAGACACACACACACACACACACACACACACACACACACACACACAAGCACAAGCACACGCACACACGCGCGCGCACACACACACACACACACACACACACATACACACAGAGAGGGAGAGAAGGGATTATATTATAATAATAATAATAATAATAATAATAATAATTATTATTATTATTATTATTATTATTATTATTATTATTATTATTATTATTATTATTATTATTATTATTATTATTATTATTATTATTATTATTATTATTATTATTATTATTATTATATTAGAGATGTAGGCTGTCTGGGTGGGGTTGGAGAGAAAGAGGCATGGGGTGAGAGAGAGAGAGAGAGAGAGAGAGAGAGAGAGGGGTGAGAGAGAGAGAGAGAGAGAGGGGTGAGAGAGAGAGAGAGAGAGAGAGAAAAGCTCTTATTTGCCAGATTTACAGTTAATTTACATGTTAAAGAGAGACTGATTGTATGTTTATAGAGAGACATTTATAAAAACAATTTAATAGTTACAGTTGATATAATTGAATAGTTCAGCCTGCATTTGTTAGATGTGAATGGATACACTGGTTTTGTAAAACCACTGGCTGGCTGCTCTAATGCTGTGAGCATCATAGACTGTTGCTTTACCATACTTGATGGTACAGAAGCTGAAGCACTAGTTTAACAATTTACGTTATGTGCAGAGAAACAAGTTAAAAACAATTTATGCACTTTCAATAAAGCGTTTAAAAAAAACTGTTGGGGGAACGACGACGACTTCGTAACCTAGTTACTTTCAAAGTAACTAAGTTACTCTGATAATCAAGTAATCAGTAAAGTAACTTGGATTACTTTTTAAAGGAGTAATCAGTAATCAGTAATCGGATTACTTTTACAAGTAATCTGTGGCATCACTGGTGGCCAGACAGATGAGTTGTGTAAAGGTGCATGTGAACATTTATTCAGTGCTAATACTGATATGGAAGAGTATTCCAGTATGACGCAGAGCGTCACTATACTCATATAACTATGGTTATATACATAACCATACGTTTTCACATAGCAAACCCTCCTTGGTGTGAAAGGCTTTTATACAAATGAGAGTTTCATCAACCAGCACCGCGCTTCCCTTTCAGGTCCATTCTCATCCACGAGGTCTGAAATGGTGGCTTGCTCGAAAAGACATCCAAATGTTTTCACAGGCTTCTGTCCTCCACGCAGTGAGATGCGGCTGCGCTTGTGGCGACGTCCGGGCCGCCGTGCGCGCATCGTGTGATTTATTGAATTCACCAGACAATAAAGCTTTATGGTATGATTTTTAATGGAAGCGCCTGCAACCCTGAGCTGCTCTTGGGTCCGTCTGACAGCCATTTCCTCAGCCCCCGCGTACAATGGACTATAACCTCCGGTTTTTACTATCATTGATCAAATGAGCCGTTTCATAGTTTCAGCGATGGTTTCAATGGTCTTCGTTTATGACCCAGCAGACAGTGTTGGCTAAACATGAGGCAGCTTCACCCACCTATGGAAACACCAGCCTGTGCTCGGGAGAAGCCTGCTATCCTAGTGAATGTGAATTGTGTTCTTTCAATACAACTCTATATACAGTGACTGTGTGTTAAAGTTAGACTATGCAACTTTGTTTTGACCATTAGTTAAAAAAACACTTCTTGCACGTCACATGTTTTCCATACACACACACACACACACACACACACACACACACACACACACACACACACACACACACACACACACACACACACACACACACACACACACACACACACACACACACACACACACACACACACACACACACACACACACACACGCCCTGAGCGCCTGGGTACTGAACTTTCTGAGCGAAAGACCCCAGGCGGTCAGGGTGGGGGGTCAGACCTCCAACACCATCACCCTGAGCATCGGGTCCCCCCAGGGCTGTGTTCTGAGCCCCCTGCTGTACTCACTCTACACACACGATTGTGTGGCCAAGTTCAGCTCCAACTCCATAGTGAAGTTCGCAGACGACACAGTGGTGGTGGGGCTGATCTCGGACAACGACGAGAAGGCCTACCGGGAGGAGGTTGAGGTACTGGAACGCTGGTGTCAGGACAACAGCCTGCTCCTAAACATTGGTAAAACCAAGGAGCTGATCGTGGATTATAGGAGAGGACAGCAGGAGACACACACACCACTGAGGATTAACGGGGATACCGTGGACAGGGTGAGCAGCTTTAAGTACCTGGGGGTCCACATCTCAGAGGATCTGACATGGTCAACACACATAGACACAGTAGTAAAGAAGGCAAAGCAGCGCCTCAACCACCTGAGACAGTTAAGGAAGTTCAGAGAATCGGGGAAGATACTCCAGTCCTTCTACTCCGGAGCTGTAGAGAGCATCTTGACCGGAAACATCACTGCCTGGTATGGAAACAGCACGGCACAGGACAAGATCAAAGCCCTACAGAGAGTGGTGCGCTCAGCCGAGCGTACCACGGGTATTGCACTACCTCCTCTGCAGGTTCTATACAACAAGAGGTGCAAATCCAGAGCCTGCAGAATAATGAAAGACCCCCACCACCCCAATAACAGCCTGTTCCAGCTGCTGAGGTCAGGCAGACGCCTGCGAACCCCAGCTACTAGGACAGAGAGGCTTAGGCTCAGCTTCTTCCCCCAGGCCATCAGAGCCTTGAACAATGAACATTGAGTGCCACAGAACACTGAACTATCCACACACAAGCACACATGAGCACACACACGACACGCACGCTGTGCACTAGCAGCCACTTTAACACTTTAACATGAGCGGGCACACACTCATGCCGCACTCACCCACACTTATTGCCAAAAGGAAAGGCCACTTTAAATTAGTATAGCAACAGTAACAGTGTATTGCACTACCAAAGCTACCTAGCATGTCCTATATGCTCTGTAAATAACTATGTACAGATACCGAGATGTCACACCATGTTACCTGTTACCTGTTATTGCTCAATGTTGTTTTTATTGGATTCTATTATATGTTGTACCACTGTATTGCACATCGTTGCGGGCAAGACCACCCGCATTTCATTGTATACTTGTATGCCGTGACAAATAAAACTCTTGACTCTTGACTTGACACACACACACACACACACACACACACACACACACACACACACACACACACACACACACACACACACACACACACACACACACACACACACACACACACACACACACACACACACACACACACACACACACACACACACACACACACACACACACACACAAAATCAGGAATGTGAGGATAGACCAGCAAGCCACACGTACAGAGTGGTCACTAAATGGCCAAGTTGCAAGGTAGAAAATGTATCCATCTATGATTGATTATTTTATCAATCAACTTAATTGCCCAACCATCATAGGTTTATAAAATAATTTTGCAGTGTTCCATTATTACATTACTGTGAGGTTTTGCCCGCTGCTCACTACCTTTTCTCTGTTTCTTTAAGCCTATACTGTTTATTTCCCTTCTATACTGTTTATTTTCCCTTCTCACTCACTCTCTCTAGCCCCCACCCTCTCGTTCCTTACCCTTAGTGGCCACACCTGTTCGATATTCTATTATCTCTCGCACCTGTGGTGGCAGGCTAATTAGTCCCCCTGTGGGCTTTAAATACCAGGGCGCTTCCCCTCGTTTTGGCGTGGGGTCGTGTTGTATACTTGCCGAGTCATATTCTCTAAACATCTAGACTCTTTCGGGAGATCCTCTGTCTGCCTATGCTGTTCCATTCTCCGGCGTCGAGATGTTTGCTCCAGCCTTCGCCAGCTGTCGCCGTTGCCTGTGGGGGAGACTGGTCTGCGCTCCCTGTACTTCCACGGGAGGCACCCCAGCGTTCCACTGCAGACCCCCGCGCAGCTGTTCGTCCTGACGCACATCCAGACCAGCGCAGACGCTCTCCAGTCCTCAGCGCGCAACGCGCATCTTCCAAGGACGCTCGAGCTTGGCACGCTCTCCAGACCAGCGCGCAACGCGCATCTTCCAAGAACCCTCGAGCTTGGCACGCTCTCCAGACCAGCGCGCAACGCGCATCTTCCAAGGACGCTCGAGCTTGGCACGCTCTCCAGACCAGCGCGCAACGCGTCTCTTCCAAGAACCCTCGAGCTTGGCACGCTCTCCAGACCAGCGCGCAACGCGCATCTTCCAAGGACGCTCGAGCTTGGCACGCTCTCCAGACCAGCGCGCAACGCGCATCTTCCAAGAACCCTCGAGCTTGGCACGCTCCTCCGTACCAGCGCACTGACGCGCATCTTCCAGACCTTCGAGCTTGGCACGCTCCTCCGTACTCAGCGCGCCGACGCGCATCTTCCAGACCTTCCTGCTTGGCACACTCCTCCTCGCAGACGCACCCCGATGCGTCTCTCTGTTCCGACGCGCACACCAAGGTGTGGCGCGCCACTCAGTTCCTCGGCTCCGACAGCGGCTACCCGGTGGACGACATCCTCGCCACCGCCACTGTTCCAGGACTCTGTCCCTCGGCTCGGACAGCCAGCCACCCGGTGGCGATGCCCTCGCCCCGTTGCTGTCCCTGTACCTTTACGCATACGCCTGGGTGAGTTTTGATTGTGATGTCACTCACTCAGCGTAGTGCCCTTGCCCCCGTTCCCGCTGCTGTTCCTGTACCTTTACGCATACGCCTGGGTGAGTTTTGATTGTTATGTCACTCTCCCAGCGTATTGCCTCTGTTAGTTAGTTTGGACATTTCATCTCCCAGCGTTTTGCCTCTGTTAGTTAGTTTGGACATTTCATCTCCCAGCGTAATGCCTCTGTTTTTGGTTCTCACTTAGAATAGTATTTTTGGACTTTACATCTCCCCCTGTGTGTTTGTCACACGAAGATATTATAACTTTGTTCACTTTGTTATTTGGACTGTTCTGCACCTGCTCTGTTTTTTCCCTTTTGTGCATTAACTCTCTCCTCTGTCCTGCAGAGCGGCCCAGATGTTTTCCCACCAGTCCCCAGTTCCTCCCTGTACCCCAGCCCGCCTCCGCGGGCCTCAGTCCCTAGTCCTCTATCCCTAGTTCTCCTAGTCCCTAGTCCTCTATCCCTAGTTCTCTCAGTCCCTAGTCCTCTATCCCTAGTTCTCCTAGTCCCTAGTCCTCTATCCCTAGTTCTCCTAGTCCCTAGTCCTCTATCCCTAGTTCTCCTAGTCCCTAGTCCTCTATCCCTAGTTCTCTCAGTCCCTAGTCCTCCATCCCTAGTTCTCCTAGTCCCTAGTCCTCAATCCCAAGTTCTCCTAGTCCCTAGTCCTCTCTCCCTAGTTCTCCTTGTCCCTGGTTTACCTAGTCTCTAGTTCCTCTGTCCCAAGGCGTTCCCTTAACCTTCCCTTAGGCGTTCCCTTACTTTCCCAAGGTGTTCCCTTTTCCTGCCCGCCTCTTAAAGGCACTTTACCTTCCCCTCATATTATATTCCTGTATTTGTGATTCTCCCTTAAAGGGACAGTGCCCTTTTCCCTGTATTTCCCTGTTGTTCAATAAATATCTGTTTCTTGGCAAACCATCATACCTGTCTTGTGTTGTGCGATTGGGGTCGGTTACAAACCATAACAGTACGACCCCACCAAGTCTACGACCCCAGCCAGCACAGACTGTGTATGTTGAGTTTGCCTTTTTTTTTCTTGTTCCCTCTAGCTCCCCTCTAGCTTCCTTGTTAGCCTGTTAGCTCCCCTGTTAGCTTGTTAGTCTCCCCTCTAGCTCCCCTGTTAGCTCTGTTAGCTCCCCTGTTTGCCCAGTTTAGCTTCCCTGTTGGTCCTGTTTAGCTCCCTTGTTAGCCTGTTACTCCCCTGTTTAGCTTGTTAGTCTCCCCGGTTAGCTCCCCTGTTTGCTTCCCGTTTTGCCCTGTTTGACCCCCCTGTAGCTAGCCATGCCCTGGCGGCTAACCCAGTTTCCCTCTGCATGGCCCCGGCCTGCTAGCTTGGCCCCGGCTGTTAGCACAGCCTCTATGTTAATGCAGCCTTGCAGCTGGCATAGGCCCTGTAGCTAGCCAGGCCCCAGCAGCTAACCTGGTCCCTCTGCATGGCCTCCACTTTTTTGTGCAGTTTATCTCACACAGCTAGGACTGTCCTTCCAGCTAGCTTGTTCTCTCATGCTGGTCCAGCCCTGTCTGCCAGCCTAGCTCCGGCAGCTAGCGCAGCCTCTATGTTGATGTAACAGTACAGCTAGCATAGGCCCTGTAGCTATCAGTGCCTTGGCAGCTACCCTTTCCCTCTGCTAGCCTAGCTCCGGCAGCTTGCGCAGCCTCTATGTTGATGTAGCAGTACAGCTAGCATAGGCCCTGTAGCTGTCAGTGCCCTGGCAGCTAACCTTCCCTCTGCTAGCTCCTTTTCCCGGTGCTACCATGGTTACCCCTTTTGCTACCCTGCTTGCCCCTCAGTTCTCTAGACCCAGTTCCTCTAGACCTGTTCTCTAGACCAGTTCTCTAGCCCGGTTCTCTAGCCCAGTTCTCTAGACCAGTTCTCTAGACCAGTTCTCTAGACCAGTTCCTCTAGACTAGTTCTCTAGACCCAGTTCCTCTAGACCAGTTCCCCCAGTTGCCCCTCTGCTACCCTAGTTACCCCTCGGCGACCCTGTTTCTTTTGCTAGCCCCACTCTTGTGGTGGCTTCCCCTGCTGGCTTGGCCAGTACCGTCTTGTTTTGCCCCCTGCCACTCTGTCTGTATTTGTTTTGGGTCGCCGGGTGGCTCCCGTTGGAGGGGGGGATACTGTGAGGTTTTGCCCGCTGCTCACTACCTTTTCTCTGTTTCTTTAAGCCTATACTGTTTATTTCCCTTCTATACTGTTTATTTTCCCTTCTCACTCACTCTCTCTAGCCCCCACCCTCTCGTTCCTTACCCTTAGTGGCCACACCTGTTCGATATTCTATTATCTCTCGCACCTGTGGTGGCAGGCTAATTAGTCCCCCTGTGGGCTTTAAATACCAGGGCGCTTCCCCTCGTTTTGGCGTGGGGTCGTGTTGTATACTTGCCGAGTCATATTCTCTAAACATCTAGACTCTTTCGGGAGATCCTCTGTCTGCCTATGCTGTTCCATTCTCCGGCGTCGAGATGTTTGCTCCAGCCTTCGCCAGCTGTCGCCGTTGCCTGTGGGGGAGACTGGTCTGCGCTCCCTGTACTTCCACGGGAGGCACCCCAGCGTTCCACTGCAGACCCCCGCGCAGCTGTTCGTCCTGACGCACATCCAGACCAGCGCAGACGCTCTCCAGTCCTCAGCGCGCAACGCGCATCTTCCAAGGACGCTCGAGCTTGGCACGCTCTCCAGACCAGCGCGCAACGCGCATCTTCCAAGAACCCTCGAGCTTGGCACGCTCTCCAGACCAGCGCGCAACGCGCATCTTCCAAGGACGCTCGAGCTTGGCACGCTCTCCAGACCAGCGCGCAACGCGTCTCTTCCAAGAACCCTCGAGCTTGGCACGCTCTCCAGACCAGCGCGCAACGCGCATCTTCCAAGGACGCTCGAGCTTGGCACGCTCTCCAGACCAGCGCGCAACGCGCATCTTCCAAGAACCCTCGAGCTTGGCACGCTCCTCCGTACCAGCGCACTGACGCGCATCTTCCAGACCTTCGAGCTTGGCACGCTCCTCCGTACTCAGCGCGCCGACGCGCATCTTCCAGACCTTCCTGCTTGGCACACTCCTCCTCGCAGACGCACCCCGATGCGTCTCTCTGTTCCGACGCGCACACCAAGGTGTGGCGCGCCACTCAGTTCCTCGGCTCCGACAGCGGCTACCCGGTGGACGACATCCTCGCCACCGCCACTGTTCCAGGACTCTGTCCCTCGGCTCGGACAGCCAGCCACCCGGTGGCGATGCCCTCGCCCCGTTGCTGTCCCTGTACCTTTACGCATACGCCTGGGTGAGTTTTGATTGTGATGTCACTCACTCAGCGTAGTGCCCTTGCCCCCGTTCCCGCTGCTGTTCCTGTACCTTTACGCATACGCCTGGGTGAGTTTTGATTGTTATGTCACTCTCCCAGCGTATTGCCTCTGTTAGTTAGTTTGGACATTTCATCTCCCAGCGTTTTGCCTCTGTTAGTTAGTTTGGACATTTCATCTCCCAGCGTAATGCCTCTGTTTTTGGTTCTCACTTAGAATAGTATTTTTGGACTTTACATCTCCCCCTGTGTGTTTGTCACACGAAGATATTATAACTTTGTTCACTTTGTTATTTGGACTGTTCTGCACCTGCTCTGTTTTTTCCCTTTTGTGCATTAACTCTCTCCTCTGTCCTGCAGAGCGGCCCAGATGTTTTCCCACCAGTCCCCAGTTCCTCCCTGTACCCCAGCCCGCCTCCGCGGGCCTCAGTCCCTAGTCCTCTATCCCTAGTTCTCCTAGTCCCTAGTCCTCTATCCCTAGTTCTCTCAGTCCCTAGTCCTCTATCCCTAGTTCTCCTAGTCCCTAGTCCTCTATCCCTAGTTCTCCTAGTCCCTAGTCCTCTATCCCTAGTTCTCCTAGTCCCTAGTCCTCTATCCCTAGTTCTCTCAGTCCCTAGTCCTCCATCCCTAGTTCTCCTAGTCCCTAGTCCTCAATCCCAAGTTCTCCTAGTCCCTAGTCCTCTCTCCCTAGTTCTCCTTGTCCCTGGTTTACCTAGTCTCTAGTTCCTCTGTCCCAAGGCGTTCCCTTAACCTTCCCTTAGGCGTTCCCTTACTTTCCCAAGGTGTTCCCTTTTCCTGCCCGCCTCTTAAAGGCACTTTACCTTCCCCTCATATTATATTCCTGTATTTGTGATTCTCCCTTAAAGGGACAGTGCCCTTTTCCCTGTATTTCCCTGTTGTTCAATAAATATCTGTTTCTTGGCAAACCATCATACCTGTCTTGTGTTGTGCGATTGGGGTCGGTTACAAACCATAACTATTACATTCAATTGTATTACATTACATTACAAGCTTGGCTAATAAAATAGTTACACAAAAGTTTTTCATATTCATCCCACTCAAGAAATGGAGGAAAGTACATTCCTTATGTTCTCATAGATACATACGTTTAACTCGTTGTTTAACAACAAATTAACCTCATTCTCATTTTCACCTACTATAGCTCACACACCAAACCAAGTCTGTCCTGCTCTGGAGTGGAATTGAACCTGCCGGTCTCTAGGGCTGGTGGCAATGTCCCTGAATGAATCTGTATCTAATGTATATCTATCTATGATCACAAAAACCTCTATTTTAGTTTAGGGTGGGATGTGAGGTCTCCACTGAGGTTAAAATAAGGGATTGGTTAGGGACTGTTCCACAATTACTTGGAGGGGGGATGAGGGGGGGGGGGGCATCGTTATTCTATTTTGAGGCCAAGGAATTATTAGATACTGTAGAGGGGAGGGCATATAGAGTTTTTGTTTCCTACCCCCCACATTATTTGAGCAAAGTTGCTATTTTTGTTGCTATACTCCCCCCACTCGCACGCAAATGGTTTCTATCGCTATGAGCCACAGGCGTTCCCACTGACCCAATGAGATGTTTCACTTTCTATGTCGTATACAGCACGGTTTGCTTTGGAATACAGTCCTATGGGCAAAACAAATTGAAATAGAAAAACACAGCCTTCAAATGAGCATTTCTATGAAATCAAAACAGAACTTCAGAGACTGGACTACACACAGCACTATTGATTCAGTGCTCGGAGAGATCACACAGATTCAGAGAGCACAACTCACAGTTGGTTAGATAAGGCTGCACATTCACGTTGCTAGATAAGGCTGCACGTTCACGTTGCTAGGCGTTTTTCAGCTCACAAAAACAATCACAGCCAATAGAGGGGGATTGGACTATACCGCACACCCACTGCTTTCAAATATTTGGCGCCTCCACAGCAATGTGCGAGGATTCATTTTCCACTCTGAGAAACGTATTTTCAGACCACAGATGTGCAAAAGAAAGGTGGGTTCAGCTTGTTAAAGCAACAACACACCAACTCTTCTAGGTATTAACGCTATCAATCAATCAATCAGATTTATTTATATAGCACATTTAACATGACATGTGTCAACCAAAGTGCTGTACAGAGGGTAGATACACATAGATACATATTGACAACAATCACACTCCGTTTTATGGGAGGGCACACAAACAAATTGTCAGATGCAGTCAGGTTCATTCTTATTTTATTAGGTCAGCCAATTATGGACAGATTATGTTACCACGTCCAAAATCAAATGCTTTAAAGAGGACTGTTGTTATCGTGCCATCAATCATTGGAATAACTGCCCACTGAATATAAGTAAATTGAATAGCAACGTGTCTTTCAAGTACCACCTAAGAATGCACTACTTAAATATGTGAGCAAATACTGTTCACTGTGAGGTTTTGGTCCGCTCCCTGCCACACGCTCCGTTCCTTTAAGGTACTATGTGATTAATGCATTCCCAGCCACGCGCTCCGTTCCTTTAAGGTGCCGTGTTTGATTGGTGCTTTCCCCGCCACACGCTTTTGGAGCAAGTATCAATCTCATCCCGCAGCTGTCACAGCTTGTAATTAGCGCCCCTGAAGGCTTTATATGCTCAGACCCCCTTACTATCGACGTTGGGTCGTTCTGAATTACACCTGCATATACCTGCTTTCCCCGTCGCTGTTGCTGTTTTTTTGCTCTCCAGGATCTTTTGTGGAGAACTGCTGTGGAGAACCTGGTTCCCCGTTCGGAGCTACGCCTCGTAATCTGCCCGCTTCTCGCGTTGCGCTCTGGTGAGTTTTTGGAAACTGTCTTTTGGATTATCAGTTTTTTGTGTGTTTGGTGAACACCGAAGAGATCCCGTTTTTGTTTGTACTGGAATCACCTAATTTTTGTGTTAGTTTAACACTGAAGCAGTGGAGGCTGCTGACCAAATTTTTAGGTGAAGCACAAATTATTATATTATATTATATATTAAATTATATTTTTAAAACATCCCCCACTGTGTGTCAGTGGTCAGTGGACACAGATGAAAACATATTAACATTAGGTGACAGCGCACCTGACCAGATGAAATCATATTAGGTGACAGCGCACCTGACCAGATGAAATCATATTAGGTGACAGCGCACCTGACCAGATGAAATCATATTAGGTGACAGCGCACCTGACCAGATCAAAACATATTAGGTGACAGCACACCTGATCAGATCAAAACATTTTAGGTGACAGCGCACCTGACCAGATCAAAACATATTAGGTGACAGCGTACCTGATCACATCAAAACATATTAGGTGACAGCGCACCTGACCAGATCAAAACATATTAGGTGACAGCGCACCTGATCAGATCAAAACATTTTAGGTGACAGCGCACCTGACCAGATCAAAACATATTAGGTGAAGGTGACAAGGAAGCCACAGACTCATACCCCCCCGACACTCAACTAACCGCCTCGGACAGTCCTTCATACCAGTGGCCATCAGGCTCCACAACAGTGGGCAGGGACTGCTGCCAGACATCGACCTAGAACTAATAGGAACCCAAGTAGGACAATAACACTACCTTATGCATACTGCACCTTATGTGGATACTGTGATACTGTGAATAATGAATAATGTATATTTCAGTTAGTTAGATAGTACATTATAACACTACATTATGCATACTGCACCTTATGTGACACTGTGAAAATATATTTCAGTTATATTTCATTACTGCAGTGCAGGCCTGCTCAGAGCTGTCAATTTTGGCCATTTTTGAAGAAAAAAAAATCGCTGGAATTTTTTTTACAGAGGAAAACTTTTCGAATAAAAAAATATAAAATAATAATAATAAAAAAAATAAAAATGTTATATATATATAAATAAAATAAATGTATATATATATGTAAATTAATAATAATTATGAATTATGAGTGAATTTGTGTTTCACGTGTTGTCATAGAGAAACCTCCACTGCACTGAACATACCGTATTGTTTTTTCTCTGGACTCTGCTAACTTGTGTGTGGTACACCGAAGATCAAGTCACTTGGATTTATACTGGATCAGTCACCTCTCTGCCTCTGTGTGTGCGTTGGGCTAACTCTGATTTCTCTCTCTCTCCGTTTCCACCGGGAGTGAAAGCTGGGAGTATCTGCAGAGCCGCTTCAACGTCACTAGCCAATTCCTCACCACTACCTACTGGGAGTATCTGCAGAGCCGCAACATCTTCACATGCCAGATTCCCCGTTTGTTCGATTGCTGTACTTCATTCCATCTTTTGACTCTGTAAATAAATACGCCCTTGCTTTGGCTAACTCTGAACTTCCTCTCTGTGCCGTTGCGTTTGAGGTCGGTTACAAACCATAACATTACGACCCAACCATGACGACCTCAGCCGACACAGAGAGGGTCAGAACAGCGTTGGCAGTCCAGATAGAGTTAACCAACGACCACAGCCTACAGCTAGGTGCGGCTGCGGCTGCTGTACAGGAGCTCCGAGAGCAGGTCCTGCCTATTCAGGGGTCCCTTGGCTCTCTGGCTAGCCAGCAGTCTAATATTCTCCTCCAATTACAAGCGCTGAGTGAAACCGTTAACCCCACTTACTTCAGGAGCTTCGCCCGCAGCATCGCCCGCAGCCCTGGCTGGCCCCGCGCCTCCCGATCCCGCACCTCGGGAGCCCCGTCTCTCCGAACCACGGTTGTTCGATGGTAACTTCGAGGATTGTGCCACATTCATCATGCAATGTGAGTTGGTTTTTCGTCATCAACCCAGCCGATTCACTTCAAGGGGAGTCCAAGTGGCTTACATGACTAACTTGCTCTCAGGCCGGGCAGCCCAGTGGGTCACTGCCTCCTGGGCAATGGGGGCAGAGTTCTGTTTTTCCTACCCAGACTTCGTGGCTGAGCTCCGCAGGGTTTTCCACCACCCAGCCCGTGGCCAGGACCCTGGAGCCCGGTTGGGTACCTTCCGGCAGGGCAGTGGCGGGGTCACCGACTACGTGCTGGAGTTCAGACTGGCGGCAACGGAGAGCGGTTGGAACGATCAAGCACTTCGTCTCACCTTCATGAGGGGGCTCAACGACGCTGTCAGGGACCAGCTCGCGACCCGTGAGGAACCTGAGTCCCTCGAGGACCTGTTCAGCCTCGCCATTCGCATCGACGGACGCCTCCAGGAGAGAAGACGTGAGAGAACCCGACAGGGACCTCCAGAGGTACTCCAGACTCCCCGTACTCGTGACGGTACTGCGGGCCGCCCTGCTCCCAACAAGACTGGTGGCTCTTTCTCCTCCCGTTCGGTGCCCGGGGAGGAACCCATGCAGCTGGGACGTTCTCATCTTAGCCAAGCTGAACGGGAGGCGAGGTTCAGGTCCGGCCTTTGCCTCTACTGCGGTCGGGATGGACACCGTATCGCCAACTGCCCCACCCGGCCAAAAGACCAGGCTCGCCGGGACCCCGGGAGATCCTGGTGAGCCGTTTTTCTCGTTCCCAGAGCCGTGCACCACCTAGCCGTCTGATGAGCGTCACCCGGGCCTGGGCGGACCAACGGGCCACGGTGGAGGCACTCATTGACTCGGGGGCTGACGAGAGTTTCCTAGACTTCGAGTTTGCTACCCGGGCCAACATTCCACTTGAGGACCTAGTGAGGCCATTGGAGGTATTCGCATTGGACCAACACCGCCTGGCTGACATCACTCAACGCACCTGCCCTGTCCTGCTCACCATTGCTGGTAACCACGTTGAGAGACTCCAGTTTTTTATCACCAGATCCCCTCTTGTCCCAGTAGTCCTGGGCCGGCCCTGGCTCGCGCTGCACAAGCCCCACATCGCCTGGTCCTCCGGTACCATCAGGGGGTGGAGCTCCTCCTGTCATGCCCAGTGTCTTCAGGCAGCGTCCTGTCCCTCGCCCCGGAGATCCGTTTGTGAGCCGCCTCCGGACCTCTCGACCATACCCCCCGAGTACCACGACCTCATGGAGGTTTTCAGTAAGTCCTGGGCTCAGGCCCTTCCGCCTCACCGGCCTTACGACTGTGCCATCGACCTCCGCTCAGGGGCTCCCCTTCCCGGCAGCCGCCTCTACAGTCTGACCGTCCCTGAGAAGGCAGCGATGGATCAATACATCTCTGAGTCCTTGGAAGCAGGACTCATTCGGCCTTCCTCCTCTCCTGTGGCGGCCGGCTTCTTCTTTGTTGGGAAGAAGGATGGAGACCTTCGACCCTGCATCGACTATCGCCAGCTCAACGAGATCACCATTAAGAACAAGTACCCTCTTCCTCTCATGAACTCCACCTTCGAGCCTCTCACCCAGGCTACCGTCTTTACCAAGCTGGACCTCTGGAGTGCCTACCATCTAGTCCGTATCCGAGAGGGCGATGAGTGGAAGACCGCCTTCAAGACTCCCAGGGGCCACTACGAGTACCTGGTTATGCCGTTCGGCCTCACCAACGCTCCGGCGGTATTCCAGGCGCTCATGAACGACATCCTTCGTGACATGCTGGAGGAGTTTGTGGTAGTATACCTAGACGACATCCTCATCTTCTCCAAGACCCTCGAGGAACACATCCAGCATGTCCGCCGTGTGCTGGAGCGCCTCCTCCACAATCGGCTCTTCGTCAAGGCGGAGAAGTGCCGATTCCACTCCGACTCCGTCGATTACCTGGGCTTCATCGTGGAGAGAGGCTTGACCCGAGCTGATCCTCGCAAGATCCGGGCCGTGGAGGAGTGGCCGGAACCCACCTCTCGGAAGGAGTTACAGAGCTTCCTCGGGTTCGCCAACTTCTACCGAAGGTTCATCCGGAACTACAGTCAAGTGGCGGAACCGCTTACCAGGCTGACCTCTCCCGCCCTGCCGTTCGACTGGTCCCCAGCGGCGTGTGCTGCGTTCCGCTCCCTCAAGAAGAGGTTCACTTCCGCCCCGATCTTGCTCCATCCAGACCCCAAGAGACAGTTCATCGTAGAGGTGGACGCCTCGGATACTGGACTGGGAGCTATCTTATCCCAGCGGTCGGCAACAGACCAGAAGGTACATCCGTGCGCCTTCTACTCGCGTCATTTCCTCCCTGCCAAGAGGAACTATGACATCTGCAATCGGGAGCTGCTGGCGGTTGTGGCTGCCTTGGAGGAGTGGCGTCATTGGCTAGAGGGGGCCGAGGAGCCATTTACCATTTGGACGGACCACAAGAACCTGACGTACATCCGTGCTTCCAAGCGCCTCAATGGCCGGCAGGCAAGATGGGCCAGCTTCCTCAGTCGGTTCGACTTCTCGCTGACGTTTCGCCCTGGTTCCCGCAACACGAAGGCCGACTCCCTGTCCCGGTTACACTCCAAGGGGGCAGCAACCACTGAGGACCAGACTCCCATCCTCCCAGAGGCCAGGGTGGTAGGAGTAGTCACCTTGGGCATCGAGGGGGTGGTAAGGCGTGCCCTACGCTTCCATCGCACTCCAGGCAATGTACCGGTTCATCGTCTCTTCGTCCCCGACTCGGTCCGGTCCCGGGTCCTCCAGTGGGGCCATACCAGCCGGTTCGCCTGCCACCCGGGCGTTCATCGCACGTTCTCCTTCCTGGCTCGTCGATTCTGGTGGCCCACCATGAGGAACGACGTCAAGGAGTTCGTACTGGCCTGCGCAGTCTGCGCCCACAGCAAGGCCTCCCACCAAGCACCCTCCGGGCTATTGCAGCCGCTTCCCATCCCGAGCCGTCCTTGGTCACATGTGGCGCTGGACTTCGTCACAGGTCTTCCTTCTTCCCAGGGGAACACGTGCCTACTGACCGTGGTGGATCGGTTCAGCAAGGGGGTTCACCTCGTGGCCCTTCCCAAGCTTCCCTCGGCGGCCGAGACGGCGGACCTCCTGACACGCCACGTGTTTCGCCTCCATGGTTTCCCCCAGGACGTTGTCTCGGACCGGGGGCCCCAGTTCACTTCCCAGGTATGGCGGGCTTTTTGCAAGGGATTGGGGGCAACGGTCAGTCTTTCCTCTGGTTATCATCCCCAGACTAACGGACAAACGGAGAGGATGAACCAGAGTGTGGAGTCTGCTCTTCGGTGTGTGGCTGCCGAGAGACCAGCTTCTTGGAGCCGTTTCCTTCCCTGGGTCGAGTACTCCATCAACTCCATGGTCAGTTCCGCCACCGGCCTCTCACCCTTTGAGGTATCCCTGGGCTACCAACCCCCTCTTTTCCCTGCACAGGAGTCGGAGGTGGCAGTTCCCTCCGTACAGGACCACCTCGACCGGTGCCGTCAGGTCTGGGAGATCACCAGGACCGCGCTGCTCCGGTCATCGGAGCGCGCCAGTCGTGGGGCTGACCGACGCCGGGTTCCTGCGCCGACGTACCACCCTGGGCAGAGGGTGTGGCTTTCCGCAAGGGACCTTCCACTTCGGTCCTCGGCCAAGAAGCTTAATCCCCGGTTCGTCGGTCCTTTTGAGGTTCTGAAGGTACTCAGTCCGGCGGCGGTGAGTCTTAAGCTTCCTGCGTCCATGCACATTCACCCCGTTTTCCATGTGTCCTGGGTTAAGCCTGTCTCTCTCAGTCCCCTGATGCCTCCTGCTCCGGAACCACCTCCTCCCGAGATGGTGGACGGTCACCCCCAGTGGCAGGTCCGCCGGTTGATGGGCGTTCGATGGCGGGGTCGGGGGTTCCAGTACCTGGTGGACTGGGAGGGGTACGGTCCGGAGGAACGGAGCTGGGTCTCCCGCCAGCTCATCGTGGATCCCGGCCTGATCACCGACTTCCATCGTGCCCATCCGGGCGAGCCGGGTCGGGCTGGTCGCCGGGTGGCTCCCATGGAGGGGGGGGTACTGTGAGGTTTTGGTCCGCTCCCTGCCACACGCTCCGTTCCTTTAAGGTACTATGTGATTAATGCATTCCCCGCCACGCGCTCCGTTCCTTTAAGGTGCCGTGTTTGATTGGTGCTTTCCCCGCCACACGCTTTTGGAGCAAGTATCAACCTCATCCTGCAGCTGTCACAGCTTGTAATTAGCGCCCCTGAAGGCTTTATATGCTCAGACCCCCTTACTATCGACGTTGGGTCGTTCTGAATTACACCTGCATATACCTGCTTTCCCCGTCGCTGTTGCTGTTTTTTTGCTCTCCAGGATCTTTTGTGGAGAACTGCTGTGGAGAACCTGGTTCCCCGTTCGGAGCTACGCCTCGTAATCTGCCCGCTTCTCGCGTTGCGCTCTGGTGAGTTTTTGGAAACTGTCTTTTGGATTATCAGTTTTTTGTGTGTTTGGTGAACACCGAAGAGATCCCGTTTTTGTTTGTACTGGAATCACCAAATTTTTGTGTTAGTTTAACACTGAAGATACCGTATTGTTTTTTCTCTGGACTCTGCTAACTTGTGTGTGGTACACCGAAGATCAAGTCACTTGGATTTATACTGGATCAGTCACCTCTCTGCCTCTGTGTGTGCGTTGGGCTAACTCTGATTTCTCTCTCTCTCCGTTTCCACCGGGAGTGAAAGCTGGGAGTATCTGCAGAGCCGCTTCAACGTCACTAGCCAATTCCTCACCACTACCTACTGGGAGTATCTTCAGAGCCGCAACATCTTCACATGCCAGATTCCCCGTTTGTTCGATTGCTGTAATTCATTCCATCTTTTGACTCTGTAAATAAATACGCCCTTGCTTTGGCTAACTCTGAACTTCCTCTCTGTGCCGTTGCGTTTGAGGTCGGTTACAAACCATAACATTACGACCCAACCATGACGACCTCAGCCGACACAGAGAGGGTCAGAACAGCGTTGGCAGTCCAGATAGAGTTAACCAACGACCACAGCCTACAGCTAGGTGCGGCTGCGGCTGCTGTACAGGAGCTCCGAGAGCAGGTCCTGCCTATTCAGGGGTCCCTTGGCTCTCTGGCTAGCCAGCAGTCTAATATTCTCCTCCAATTACAAGCGCTGAGTGAAACCGTTAACCCCACTTACTTCAGGAGCTTCGGCCGGAGCATCGCCCGCAGCCCTGGCTGGCCCCGCGCCTCCCGATCCCGCACCTCGGGAGCCCCGTCTCTCCGAACCACGGTTGTTCGATGGTAACTTCGAGGATTGTGCCACATTCATCATGCAATGTGAGTTGGTTTTTCGTCATCAACCCAGCCGATTCACTTCAAGGGGAGCCCAAGTGGCTTACATGACTAACTTGCTCTCAGGCCGGGCAGCAGAGTGGGTCACTGCCTCCTGGGCAATGGGGGCAGAGTTCTGTTTTTCCTACCCAGACTTCGTGGCTGAGCTCCGCAGGGTTTTCCACCACCCAGCCCGTGGCCAGGACCCTGAAGCCCGGTTGGGTACCTTCCGGCAGGGCAGTGGCGGGGTCACCGACTACGTGCTGGAGTTCAGACTGGCGGCAACGGAGAGCGGTTGGAACGATCAAGCACTTCGTCTCACCTTCATGAGGGGGCTCAACGACGCTGTCAGGGACCAGCTCGCGACCCGTGAGGAACCTGAGTCCCTCGAGGACCTGTTCAGCCTCGCCATTCGCATCGACGGACGCCTCCAGGAGAGAAGACGTGAGAGAACCCGACAGGGACCTCCAGAGGTACTCCAGACTCCCCGTACTCGTGACGGTACTGCGGGCCGCCCTGCTCCCAACAAGACTGGTGGCTCTTTCCCCTCCCGTTCGGTGCCCGGGGAGGAACCCATGCAGCTGGGACGTTCTCATCTTAGCCAAGCTGAACGGGAGGCGAGGTTCAGGTCCGGCCTTTGCCTCTACTGCGGTCGGGATGGACACCGTATCGCCAACTGCCCCACCCGGCCAAAAGACCAGGCTCGCCGGGACCCCGGGAGATCCTGGTGAGCCGTTTTTCTCGTTCCCAGAGCCGTGCACCACCTAGCCGTCTGATGAGCGTCACCCTGGCCTGGGCGGACCAACGGGCCACGGTGGAGGCACTCATTGACTCGGGGGCTGACGAGAGTTTCCTAGACTTCGAGTTTGCTACCCGGGCCAACATTCCACTTGAGGACCTAGTGAGGCCATTGGAGGTATTCGCATTGGACCAACACCGCCTGGCTGACATCACTCAACGCACCTGCCCTGTCCTGCTCACCATTGCTGGTAACCACGTTGAGAGACTCCAGTTTTTTATCACCAGATCCCCTCTTGTCCCAGTAGTCCTGGGCCGGCCCTGGCTCGCACTGCACAAGCCCCACATCGCCAGGTCCTCTGGTACCATCAGGGGGTGGAGCTCCTCCTGTCATGCCCAGTGTCTTCAGGCGGCGTCCTGTCCCTCGCCCCGGAGATCCGTTTGTGAGCCGCCTCCGGACCTCTCGACCATACCCCCCGAGTACCACGACCTCATGGAGGTTTTCAGTAAGTCCAGGGCTCAGGCCCTTCCGCCTCACCGGCCTTACGACTGTGCCATCGACCTCCGCTCAGGGGCTCCCCTTCCCGGCAGCCGCGTCTACAGTCTGACCGTCCCTGAGAAGGCAGCGATGGATCAATACATCTCTGAGTCCTTGGAAGCAGGACTCATTCGGCCTTCCTCCTCTCCTGTGGCGGCCGGCTTCTTCTTTGTTGGGAAGAAGGATGGAGACCTTCGATCCTGCATCGACTATCGCCAGCTCAACGAGATCACCATTAAGAACAAGTACCCTCTTCCTCTCATGAACTCCACCTTCGAGCCTCTCACCCAGGCTACCGTCTTTACCAAGCTGGACCTCTGGAGTGCCTACCATCTAGTCCGTATCCGAGAGGGCGATGAGTGGAAGACCGCCTTCAAGACTCCCAGGGGCCACTACGAGTACCTGGTTATGCCGTTCGGCCTCACCAACGCTCCGGCGGTATTCCAGGCGCTCATGAACGACATCCTTCGTGACATGCTGGAGGAGTTTGTGGTAGTATACCTAGACGATATCCTCATCTTCTCCAAGACCCTCGAGGAACACATCCAGCATGTCCGCCGTGTGCTGGAGCGCCTCCTCCACAATCGGCTCTTCGTCAAGGCGGAGAAGTGCCGATTCCACTCCGACTCCGTCGATTACCTGGGCTTCATCGTGGAGAGAGGCTTGACCCGAGCTGATCCTCGCAAGATCCGGGCCGTGGAGGAGTGGCCGGAACCCACCTCTCGGAAGGAGTTACAGAGCTTCCTCGGGTTCGCCAACTTCTACCGAAGGTTCATCCGGAACTACAGTCAAGTGGCGGAACCGCTTACCAGGCTGACCTCTCCCGCCCTGCCGTTCGACTGGTCCCCAGCGGCGTGTGCTGCGTTCCGCTCCCTCAAGAAGAGGTTCACTTCCGCCCCGATCTTGCTCCATCCAGACCCCAAGAGACAGTTCATCGTAGAGGTGGACGCCTCAGATACTGGACTGGGAGCTATCTTATCCCAGCGGTCGGCAACAGACCAGAAGGTACATCCGTGCGCCTTCTACTCGCGTCATTTCCTCCCTGCTAAGAGGAACTATGACATCTGCAATCGGGAGCTGCTGGCGGTTGTGGCTGCCTTGGAGGAGTGGCGTCATTGGCTAGAGGGGGCCGAGGAGCCATTTACCATTTGGACGGACCACAAGAACCTGACGTACATCCGTGCTTCCAAGCGCCTCAATGGCCGGCAGGCAAGATGGGCCAGCTTCCTCAGTCGGTTCGACTTCTCGCTGACGTTTCGCCCTGGTTCCCGCAACACGAAGGCCGACTCCCTGTCCCGGTTACACTCCAAGGGGGCAGCAACCACTGAGGACCAGACTCCCATCCTCCCAGAGGCCAGGGTGGTAGGAGTAGTCACCTTGGGCATCGAGGGGGTGGTAAGGCGTGCCCTACGCTTCCATCGCACTCCAGGCAATGTACCGGTTCATCGTCTCTTCGTCCCCGACTCGGTCCGGTCCCGGGTCCTCCAGTGGGGCCATACCAGCCGGTTCGCCTGCCACCCGGGCGTTCATCGCACGTTCTCCTTCCTGGCTCGTCGATTCTGGTGGCCCACCATGAGGAACGACGTCAAGGAGTTCGTACTGGCCTGCGCAGTCTGCGCCCGCAGCAAGGCCTCCCACCAAGCACCCTCCGGGCTATTGCAGCCGCTTCCCATCCCGAGCCGTCCTTGGTCACATGTGGCGCTGGACTTCGTCACAGGTCTTCCTTCTTCCCAGGGGAACACATGCCTACTGACCGTGGTGGATCGGTTCAGCAAGGGGGTTCACCTCGTGGCCCTTCCCAAGCTTCCCTCGGCGGCCGAGACGGCGGACCTCCTGACACGCCACGTGTTTCGCCTCCATGGTTTCCCCCAGGACGTTGTCTCGGACCGGGGGCCCCAGTTCACTTCCCAGGTATGGCGGGCTTTTTGCAAGGGATTGGGGGCAACGGTCAGTCTTTCCTCTGGTTATCATCCCCAGACTAACGGACAAACGGAGAGGATGAACCAGAGTGTGGAGTCTGCTCTTCGGTGTGTGGCTGCCGAGAGACCAGCTTCTTGGAGCCGTTTCCTTCCCTGGGTCGAGTACTCCATCAACTCCATGGTCAGTTCCGCCACCGGCCTCTCACCCTTTGAGGTATCCCTGGGCTACCAACCCCCTCTTTTCCCTTCACAGGAGTCGGAGGTGGCAGTTCCCTCCGTACAGGACCACCTCGACCGGTGCCGTCAGGTCTGGGAGATCACCAGGACCGCGCTGCTCCGGTCATCGGAGCGCGCCAGTCGTGGGGCTGACCGACGCCGGGTTCCTGCGCCGACGTACCACCCTGGGCAGAGGGTGTGGCTTTCCGCAAGGGACCTTCCACTTCGGTCCTCGGCCAAGAAGCTTAATCCCCGGTTCGTCGGTCCTTTTGAGGTTCTGAAGGTACTCAGTCCGGCGGCGGTGAGTCTTAAGCTTCCTGCGTCCATGCACATTCACCCCGTTTTCCATGTGTCCTGGGTTAAGCCTGTCTCTCTCAGTCCCCTGATGCCTCCTGCTCCGGAACCACCTCCTCCCGAGATGGTGGACGGTCACCCCCAGTGGCAGGTCCGCCGGTTGATGGGCGTTCGACGGCGGAGTCGGGGGTTCCAGTACCTGGTGGACTGGGAGGGGTACGGTCCGGAGGAACGGAGCTGGGTCTCCCGCCAGCTCATCGTGGATCCCGGCCTGATCACCGACTTCCATCGTGCCCATCCGGGCGAGCCGGGTCGGGCTGGTCGCCGGGTGGCTCCCGTGGAGGGGGGGGTACTGTGAGGTTTTGGTCCGCTCCCTGCCACACGCTCCGTTCCTTTAAGGTACTATGTGATTAATGCATTCCCCGCCACGCGCTCCGTTCCTTTAAGGTGCCGTGTTTGATTGGCGCTTTCCCCGCCACACGCTTTTGGAGCAAGTATCAACCTCATCCTGCAGCTGTCACAGCTTGTAATTAGCGCCCCTGAAGGCTTTATATGCTCAGACCCCCTTACTATCGACGTTGGGTCGTTCTGAATTACACCTGCATATACCTGCTTTCCCCGTCGCTGTTGCTGTTTTTTTGCTCTCCAGGATCTTTTGTGGAGAACTGCTGTGGAGAACCTGGTTCCCCGTTCGGAGCTACGCCTCGTAATCTGCCCGCTTCTCGCGTTGCGCTCTGGTGAGTTTTTGGAAACTGTCTTTTGGATTATCAGTTTTTTGTGTGTTTGGTGAACACCGAAGAGATCCCGTTTTTGTTTGTACTGGAATCACCTAATTTTTGTGTTAGTTTAACACTGAAGATACCGTATTGTTTTTTCTCTGGACTCTGCTAACTTGTGTGTGGTACACCGAAGATCAAGTCACTTGGATTTATACTGGATCAGTCACCTCTCTGCCTCTGTGTGTGCGTTGGGCTAACTCTGATTTCTCTCTCTCTCCGTTTCCACCGGGAGTGAAAGCTGGGAGTATCTGCAGAGCCGCTTCAACGTCACTAGCCAATTCCTCACCACTACCTACTGGGAGTATCTGCAGAGCCGCAACATCTTCACATGCCAGATTCCCCGTTTGTTCGATTGCTGTACTTCATTCCATCTTTTGACTCTGTAAATAAATACGCCCTTGCTTTGGCTAACTCTGAACTTCCTCTCTGTGCCGTTGCGTTTGAGGTCGGTTACAAACCATAACAGTTCACGTTTGGGAGTGGAAATACCTACTGTAGGAATGTAATAATGAAATATTTACTCATGAATGTAATAACCTTTTCTGAAAATATGCATGTCTACCCATGAATGTAATAACCTTTTCTGAAAATATTCTGATGTTTATAAAGATGTCTACAATGTTTTACTGTTTTTAGAATATCATTGTTAAATGAATTGTGATTGTCATATGTATCTCATGTATTGTTATGTTTTGTGTTGTCTTTCTGTGTGGACCCCAGGAAGACTATAGCTCGCCACTTAGGTGGCAGCTAATGGGGATCCTGTCGTGACAATTATGCAAATTCACTTTACACAATTATGTAAATCACAGTCAGCCCATACAGTGAGAATAATTACGAGTCACAGCAATAATATAAAAACAGAGTCTTACCTTAAGGTGTATTTGAAGAAAGTTTATTAAAGATACCGACAATTCTTACGGTAACTGAGTCTCTGGGTCTCTGCTAATCAGAGATATCGCATCATTACTAGGGATGTCCCGATCACGTTTTTTTGCTCCCGATCCGATCCCGATCATGTGATTTTGAGTATCTACCGATACCGATCTTTCCCGATCCGATAAAAAAAAACTAAAAAATAACACATTTTTTTTATTTATTATTCAACAAACATGACCATGTTCACGTCTTAAACTCATACTGAGGCCTTAGTTTTGGTTTTAAATTGCATATCATCATTAATTTATTTATTGTCACACAGAGCAGAAGAATTTTGCCAAAACAAACCAATAGTATCCAGCTGCAGAACGGCAGACCGGCAGATTTTTTTATTTATTTTTTGCCGATCCCGATCTTCCGAAAATCACGTGATCGGCCCCGATCACGTGATCGGATCGGGACATCCCTAATCATCGTTTGTTTACCAATGATTTTAAGTGTTATTAGTGAAATATGAGTTTATAGAAATCTCAGCGCATTGAGTCGGAAACCGGTGCATATTCACGCGAGGAAATGCTGCAGCCAAAAGTGAGTGTAGTCTTTTGAAAGAAGAGGCCCATGGCTTTCAATGGGCTTTCGGATTTCGAAAAACTACAAAAAAAAATTATTCGGAATTGAAAGGAAATACCCTCATGTAACCTAAGTTCTTTTATTGAATGTCGGCGAGGTGAACAGAGAGATGAGACAGAGTCAGATGGCAGTCTGCAGAGTTTTACTGAACCGTCACAGCACAAGTAGACCACAATCCGGACCACGCACCTCCGCACACAGAGCGAGCCAGTGCCAAGTGGTGGTGTCGTCAATACATCGTCACATCATTTATACATTTGTCGTTTCCACCCCTCCTCCTGGCTTAATGATTGATAGCTGTCGTGTCATAGTTTGAGGACAAAGGATTTTAGATGGGAAGCGGAGTAGAAGGAGGGGCTGCCTTCAATATGGAAAAGCAGTCCCCTGCCTCCCTACCACCGTTCGCCTTATCGCCCCTCTCCACGGTACATCATATAATTGGTGTGTGTGCGTAGTTAAAGCTATATGCTCCAACGTTCTTGGGGAAATAACTGTGTCTTTGTATTAGGATTTGCATAACTGAAAAACCTATCAATTATCTGTGAGTGTTCTGACGTGCCAGAGAGAGATTTTGCATGTGTGTGCGTGCTTGTGCGCCGGCCAGTCGTCAGACGCAAGCAGCCAGCAAGAGATCTGGTCGTGTGTGCATGTGTGGGTGTGTGTGGGGAGAGGGGTCCTGTGTGTGTGGGTGTGTGTCTGTGAGGAGGGAGCCTCAGGATGGATGCAGAACGGGGTCATCAGGTCATATTCAAGGAGGAGGAGAGCACAGACACAGAGCCACTGCTCCAGGCCCCATCAGGAATATTATACATTGGGGCCTTTAGATATAAGATATTACCAGACATTATGAACTGATATACCCATCAATGAACTAAAAACCTATCAATCCCCCTTTTGACGTTAAATCAAAACGTCAACACAACAATTCATTGATGGATCTGTACCCAACAATATGACACAACCATCAAAGCATGCACCAAGTATGGATGACCACCAATACTATCATCAATACAGTGCAGGTGTGGGAGTCCCGCAGAACGAAGCAGAGTCCTAGCAAAACCCCCTCGGGTGTTGGAGATCTCAGAGTCCTTGATCCCTGCACAGTCAGTGGGTAGAGGGAGACGAGGGAGGCGATGTCCCCCGAGATGACTGCCTCCATCTCGCCAGTAGAGTCTAGTGTCTTTAGACAGGAGGGGTCATAGGTGGGCAGATGATGGAACGGACCAGAGGGGAAGAGAGTGGAGTGAACCGTCTTCTTTTTTCCACTTCAATCGTTCATCTTCTAATACACATCATCAACTTTACCTTGGCCCTTCGTGTTACCCAGTCCTACCCCTGACATAGGCCCACCCAGGACCACCCAGGACCTCGATGACCCGTTCAATCGATTTCCCATTTATCCATTATGCCCGGTTGTAATCTTGTGTTTGCCACAATGCACTACTGGGCCCTGCTCCTCCAGGCTAACACGTCAGACTAAAAAACCCGTAAAATGCTAATGACAGCTATACAATACAAGCCAGGAAACATATTTGAGGGTACACTACCAATTCGAACAGTCATCAAAATTCATTACCGTAACATTATAGAGGAATAAACAAAAATTCATTGCCGTAACTTTATAGAGGAATAAAAACAAAAAAATAATCTACCAATAAACTGACGTCGATTTAACATTAACCAGGATCTGTAAAATATGGAAATGATGCATGACCCTCTCACACAATGTACATGCTTGAAATACTATTTAAGACAGTTCAGACAGTTCAGTCTTATTTTGCACAATATCAATCATATTTTAAGACAGTCCAGTTTTAGTTCAGTCATATTTTGCATAATTTCAATCAATTTATACTTTCTCATCTATTATTCTAATATTCTTATTTCAATTAATTATTTCAATTCAGTAATTTATTCAGTTGTTGAGTCCAATTCAGTTCAATTTATTCAGTTGTTGAGTCCACTATTCAGTCGCTGTGTGGAGTCCACACAGAGTCCAATTCACCCACCCTTGAGACTGTGAATCCCACAGTCTCAAACCGCAGGCCATCAGGCAGAGAGCGCCGAACGACACTCCATCTCGTCAGTCAGCCATCACCCCCAGAGGACACTGCATCATACTGAATTCAGGCCGAAGTCCTGTCGCCGGCCCCTCCCCCTCAATCCGGCACCAGCCCTACATTTTCAGGCGACCACCGAGCGACAGCTCGTGACATCGTCCGGGTTTCATTTCCACCCCACCACCGGCAAAGGTATGGAGAGGAGAAGGGCCTCGGTACGGTTCTCAGCATGACCACAGCGTCCCCAAGGAAGCGGATGACAGCTGACCGTTCCCCATCGCGTCCATGGTCGCTCAGCCACTCCCCAACCCGACAGCCTGTGGAAGAAACAAAGCACACAGAACACCACATAGCTTACTCAACAACCACAAGCAGTCAATTTATCCAGACTTATTTTATGAGAAAACCCATTGATTGAAACACATAAAAAATGCGTAAAGAACGACACTCAGCTTTCAGATTCCCAGTTCCGGCACATCAGCGCCATACTCCGTCACCATCACTCAACTCACAAATTAAAAAGAGAACCACATCAGAGATACATAAAAAAAAATGCAATGATTTTCAATGGTTGCAATCTCTATGCCGAGTGATCATTAGAAAATCAGACTAAAATTCACATAAACCAAATCAAAACAAAACACACATTGTCCCACATCAGAGTATACAATATCCTAATGAGTATACAATATTCTAATGAGTATACAATAAAAAAAAAAAAAAAACAAGCAACAATATCTTGTCCCCATTCTCACAACCCTACCACGACCTCATAGAAACATGCAAATGTAAGGAAATATGAACCAAATTAAAACCAAACATACGCTTCACACCCATACTCCAGGACACACATGCACTCCATGCATTTACCAATAAACCATGACAAACAAAATCTATCACTCAAACACAACAACCTTTCATACCGGTATCAACACACACATGTTTTAGTTGGAATCTTAAGACATGCACTTAGTATCGTATTAGGCAAACAAACAGTGGCGGCTTCCTCCCTTTCTACCCTCAATCTCAGCCAATTCCAGTCTACACCCACTCCCCCTTAGGCCTAAGAGAGAGGGAACACAAGATAGATTAATGGGGATTGAGGGGGGGAACATAATCACCCTTCCTTCTCCTGCCCTATTTCGCAACATACCTTCTTTAAAGAATGCTACGTCACGGATTGACATTGACACAAATCTCTCTGCGCCCATTGATTGTAGCTGAGCTATAATGCCTGACCTAGACGTAAGGCCCATAGCCCCCAGTGGGGCCATCGGGTGTACGGCCATCGGGTGTACGCGTCGATTAGTCCCTTCGGCACTGCTATCAGGAGCCATCGGAATGCCCGGGAGACTCTCCATAGCCACTTTTACCTTGAAAGAGAGAGTGAGTGAGAGAGAGAGAGAGAGAGAGAGAGAGAGAGAGAGAGAGAGAGAGAGAGAGAGAGAGAGAGAGAGAAAAAAAAAAAAAAAAGCAGGGGAGAAGGGGAGAGAGAGGGCGCGAGCTAGTGAGAGAAAATGGGAGAGTCAGAGAGAGAGCGTGTGAGGAAAAGTGTCAGTCCGGGGTGCGTGAGCGAAAGAGAGAGAGAGAGAGTGGGGAGAGAGAGAAGGAACGAGAGAGAGAGTGAGAAAGAGAAGGAGAGAGAGAGAGAGAACGAGAGAGAGAGAGAGAAAGGGAGCGAGAGAGAGAGAGGGAGAGGGAGGGAGAAAGCGTGCGAGTGGGGGAGAAGACACTCTGAATGGGTCCTGTGAGAGCGGGAGAAGAGAGAGAGAACGAGAGAGTGAGAGAGAGAGACAGAGAGAGAGAGAGAGAGAGAGAGAGAGAGAGAGAGAGAGAGTGGGGGTTCAGCACCACCACGGGAACAGCTCCTACTGCCGTGTTGTTGTAGTTTTCGAGGAGGGAGGGTTCAGCACCACCAGGGAACTGCCGTGTTGTTGTAGTTTTCGAGGAGGGAGTAGAATTCGGCCGAGCGCGCGTCGCTCCAATAAAATGTTGTATCAATGTGAAGTGTCTTTAGCAATGCAGAGTGCAGACCCATGTGAATTTACGTGTGGTCCCGCAACGTTTACAGCAAGCGGCACCAACGAAATAATAATGATAATAATGGTGATGATTATGTGGAAATGAAAATGGGGACCCTGATGACGAAAGCTCCATCACTGGTCCGCATCCCCTTAACAATACTGTACCGTATTTCTGTGAACATGCTCGCCTCTACCAACATCCATATTTGTGGTAACAACGCTGACGACTGTATTTCTGTGAACATGCACGCCTCTGAATCCAACCACGCGAAAACAACCGTTTCCACCCCTCAAGCCGCGCGCCCGTGGGGGGAGCGAAAGCGAAGCGCTGGTCCCACCGCAGAGCGCACGGCGGTGTTCAGAGCGGTTCATGCAAATAAACTAACCACATAGCACAACATAATACATATAATATAATACAATATAACACCCGCTCCTTCTCAGACCCGGAGCATATATACCCACCTATATTTAATCAACTAGGTTGTCAATGCATAGTCTGAAACTGCAATATGGACGATATTCATTTTAATAATAATGATAATGGCCCCCTTATCAACAACATAACGCACTGGTCTTGTAAATGCAGCCGTGGGCCACGTGGAACGGTGCTATATAGGCCTTTAACCAACCAATATGCCTTTAGGCAACTCAATAGTGACTCTAACCCACACTATGGAAAGGTGCTACTTAGGCCCTTAACCACAGAGGACTTTAACCAGGGAATTTTAACCCGGGGACTCTAACCCTATTTGGGACTCTAACCCTATTTGGGCCTCTAACCCTATTTGGGCCTTTAACCCTGTTTGGGCCTCTAACCCTATTTGGGCCTCTAACCCTATTTGGGCCTCTAACCCTATTTGGGCCTTTAACCCTGTTTGGGCCTCTAACCCTATTTGGGCCTCTAACCCTATTTGGGCCTCTAACCCTATTTGGGCCTTTAACCCTGTTTGGGCCTCTAACCCTATTTGGGCCTCTAACCCTGTTTAGCAGACCTTACTCGATAAAGAAAACAACAACTGCACGAAATCCTATGTACAGTGTGTGGCCACAGATCTCGCAGACGCAGGCATATTTCATTCAAATGACAAACCTATTCTAAATTTGGATTAGCCAATTTGCAGAAACTTGGTATTCTGCTCACCTTTCGTCATTGAAGAAACAGCCCCGGGGTCCGTCATCCGATCTGCCGCACACAGCCATTCAACTCGTCAGTCCGTCCCAGGACGAAATGCACGAAACGGACAAGAAGACAAACAAAAAAATAAAAAAAATACAGATTATGATCTACTCATCCTGTGCCAACTCTGCAGATAATCTACTCGGTCTCTGCTCACCTCTTTCCGATCACCAATCCCGGACGAGCCCCCATTTGAAAGGAAATACCCTCGTGTAACCTAAGTTCTTTTATTGAATGTCGGCGAGGTGAACAGAGAGATGAGACAGAGTCAGATGGCAGTCTGCAGAGTTTTACTGAACCGTCACAGCACAAGTAGACCACAATCCGGACCACGCACCTCCGCACACAGAGCGAGCCAGTGCCAAGTGGTGGTGTCGTCAATACATCGTCACATCATTTATACATTTGTCGTTTCCACCCCTCCTCCTGGCTTAATGATTGATAGCTGTCGTGTCATAGTTTGAGGACAAAGGATTTTAGATGGGAAGCGGAGTAGAAGGAGGGGCTGCCTTCAATATGGAAAAGCAGTCCCCTGCCTCCCTACCACCGTTCGCCTTATCGCCCCTCTCCACGGTACATCATATAATTGGTGTGTGTGCGTAGTTAAAGCTATATGCTCCAACGTTCTTGGGGAAATAACTGTGTCTTTGTATTAGGATTTGCATAACTGAAAAACCTATCAATTATCTGTGAGTGTTCTGACGTGCCAGAGAGAGATTTTGCATGTGTGTGCGTGCTTGTGCGCCGGCCAGTCGTCAGACGCAAGCAGCCAGCAAGAGATCTGGTCGTGTGTGCATGTGTGGGTGTGTGTGGGGAGAGGGGTCCTGTGTGTGTGGGTGTGTGTCTGTGAGGAGGGAGCCTCAGGATGGATGCAGAACGGGGTCATCAGGTCATATTCAAGGAGGAGGAGAGCACAGACACAGAGCCACTGCTCCAGGCCCCATCAGGAATATTATACATTGGGGCCTTTAGATATAAGATATTACCAGACATTATGAACTGATATACCCATCAATGAACTAAAATCAGAATCCTATCACACAGGTCGAACAAACCTGAATGTTATTGCCATAAAGTCAGTGGCGGCTGGTCCATAGAGGGCGCTAGGGCACCACCCCCCCTGGTGGAAAGTGGTTTTGGATTTTTCTATAAAAATATAATAACATTTTTAAAAATAAATAATAATTACACATTTTAAGTATGTTTGTGTTTAAAATGCATAATAGTCTGTAATATATAAATATAAATCATTGTTTGTGCTTCCTGTTCATCCCCTCTCTCTTCTGGGCCGCTAGAAACATCGCCCCACTGACTGGGCATCAGTGTAAAATGCAGCCAATAAAAAAATACACATGGCAACATAAATGCACCTAGCAACTATACATTTTGCCAATCAGCGTCTTCAAATATGATGCCTAAAGGGCTATTAATTTAGTGCCCCAAGCAGAGTCATTGGTGTGTTAGGGGGTGCGGACTGACGTGATGACAACAATGATGAATGCAGGGACTCGAGAGACAGGATTACAGCTGCCCCCAAATTTAATAATATCTCTTCTCCAAAAGCCATTTGAGAGGAGACATTTGGTGGAGAAAATACTAATAAAAGAGCTTGGCGCAGACATCACGTCCAGAATCACGTCAACCAGGAAATAACTAACGCTAATACCACTGCATAAACAAGAACGTAGTCCATTTCTTTACCTTTCTGTGAACGTCTGGAAAATAACGTGGCTCAATCAGATGAAAAATGTGGGAGCTATTTACATTACAAAAAGGGTAATACTTTATAATAACACTCAGTTATAAGACATTTATAAGGTATTTGTAGATAATGAACTAATCATGCACAAACCATTTATATACATTCGTAAATTATTATTAAATCATGTATAACTATATTTGTATAACATTTACAAATTTGTTCTAGATTATTTATAATTCATTATCTACATTGTACTTGATTTGTTCATCATTAAACAATGTTGTTTAATGTGTAGTAACACATTTGTAGATGATTTGAAAAATGGATATGAAAAAACAACTCAATTTATTTGTTCATGTTCAACAAATAATTTGTAAAACAATCTTAAAATATCTATAAATCATTTGCAGATGTTATTGTGTGCCCTAATCTAAGGTGAAGACTATTACAAATGTATAATAGTTTGTTTATTTGTGGACTTTTATGAATACACACAAAGCAATTACCAGACTTGTCTTTTCATGTTTAACAAATTATTTGTTAAGACATTCATAAAACATCTATAAATCATTTGCAGATGCTATTGCATGCCCTAATCTAATGTGAAGACTATTCATCATTAACAAATGTCTAATACAGTTAATTATTTGTTGACTTTTTCATCACCTGTTACAAATGTTGGACTATTAAGTTGGACTATATAGGACTATTAAGTGTTAGGTCGGAAATGATGGAATAGATTTACCAACAAAAACGGTGTTTAGCCTGCTCATACCTTAACACATTGACCGCCAGCAGCAGGGGGCGCTGATCCCCCTTCAGCGCCAGGTCTTTATTCAATGGATATCGTTTTAGACTGCGACATTTGCGAGTGCTTAAAATATATATTTTATTATAGCTATGGGTCTAATAACGCTGTCAACTGTCAGTGAGTTGCTTCCAGTCAACATGCCCAAAACAGATTGTTTTTTCATCCGTACATTTCCGTTTCATACCGTTTTGAATAGAGTATGGTTTGGGTGCTTTTGAGTAAATCCAGGAAAAATACGAGAAAAGGGCATTTTAGTGTAATCCAGTCATCACGTTGTAATTTTTCGGCTGATTATCTAATCATCCTGAAATCAATGCTAGATTATCATTATTAAATCTCGTCATGCATACATGAAATGGCCCTTGTAGCGGGGCGCTCCCCCCCCCCCCCCCCCCTCCACCGCAGTCGACGGTAATAAGCACATACACCTACACACAGATAGCTTTGATCGTGGTAGAAAGAAATATCAGATCAACGCAAGGTTTTATATATAGTGTCCTTACCTGGTATCTGATGTAATGCAAAAAAAAGAATCCAATTATCTGATCGCCATTCCAGTTATCCACAGCGATCATGTCCCGACATTACCGAGTGTTACACATGGACGGGCGGGCGGGGTTAGTATTCCATGCTGTCATTGTAAATGCCTGGCTTGCCTCAGTATTTAAACCCCGCCCCCACGGCTCAGATCGGCTCTTAACCTGTTCCACCTGTGGAATATTTTCGCCTAAAATATATACCTAGGTAAATGGAATATTGCTCAACTTCTACAAGGTCGATTTGCATATCTATGGACCTCAGGGAATGTATTCACAGTGTCAGAAATAGTGTGTCTATTACTAGGCTTGCATGAAACAAAGGAGAATAGGAATTAACACCATGATAATAATGACCAAACTTAAAGAACTGCCACTGATCTTGTTCAGTACCCTCTTGAGATCATGTGTAAAAAAAATCGAAGGAAATTAATAAAGGGAAGATGATTAAACCGAAGGTTCTGTAGATACAGTACTGAATTCTCCCATCCGGACCAATGCAATTTGAAATATTATTATAGAATATAGAATATGATGCTTATAAATTACCTTATTATAGCCAATTCGCACATTTATATATATATATATATACATATATTATCTTTCAAATGCCCGAGTTCAATTTGGATTTAGTATCACCAGGCATGCATAAGAACTAGTGCTGTCAATCGATTACAATATTTAACTCGATTAATCGCATGATTGTCCATCGTTAACTCGTGATTAATCGCAAATTAATAAAAAAAAAATGTTCTACCTTAAACAGATCTTTTTCAAGTTCCAAGTTGTAATACGCTTATCAACATGCGAGTCAACAAATGCTTGCTTTATGCAGCCATTTAACACAAAAGGATGACCCTCATGCATTGCAAATTTGCATCAAATTCAAAACAGAGTGATGCACAAAATAACTTAAAAGAAAATAATAATTTAAAACAATGAATAAAGTGTGCATGAAATAATAGGGGAAAGAAAACGTTAGGAACTTGTTACATTCACCCACACAAGGGCTGATTAATCACACCCCCCCCCCTCTCTCTCTCACACACACACTCTCCCAGATCTCTTTCTCTCTTGCCCCTTCCTCATCTCTCTCACCCCCCTCTCTCTCTATATCTCACACACAGACACACACACACACACACACACACACACACACACACACACACACACACACACACACACACACACACACACACACACACACACACACACACACACACACACACACACACACACACACACACACACACACACATTTCAGAAACAAACATAGTATCAATGAAAGCATCAATAATACACCTGAGTGAAGTCTAGTAAAAAAAAAAAAAAGTAAAACATTTATTATTATTTTTTTTTAAGTGAATCGTGAGTTAAAAAGAATAGTGGCGTTAATAGAATCGGGCCATAACGCGTTAATACCGCCTTAACTTTGACTTAATTAGTCTTAATAAGAACAGATAATGAAATATACTGTAATCTACTGTACTTTTTAATTTTCCCCACAGTGCAACCATTTTGAAACTAATTTCAGATCTAATTGTTCCTACATGTTAACAATAGGGAAGAGAAACTAACTGTTATGAAACGCAGGGAGAATTTACACAATGTTGGGTATTCGCCAGAAGTTCCCCAGCCTCTGGAATCTTCTCGGCACATCCTAAACAGCGCAACAGGCCTGTCCTGGGTTTTCCTCGTCTCGTGACAGCGGACTGAGGGACGTCGCGCGACGGTTAGCAGTCGAGCTAAGTCGTGCACGGTAAGGCCTGCGTTGTCAGGCATTGATACTAGCATGAGTAATACTGCTCGTTGTCCCGTGAGACAGCCGAGTGATGTATTGTCGCGAGGGGCAGGATATTTGGGAAAGCATGGTCGTCATGACTCTGTTTTGGGTGTTTTCCCGGCTATCCTAGAGCGCGCGGCTAATGCTAATGCTACAATGCTAGGACGCCGTTCCTTTGTTCCCCGCCGAGGGCTGTCTTCACTAAAAGGTTTTCCCTCCTGTTAACCATTAATGCTGACGTTCAATCGGTGTCTAATGTTGGGGGTTTAACGGGGGCTTGTTTACCATTTACATGGGTGGATGGGCTGAGGCTCAGGGCTGGTGTGCTTTTTGTGAATCTATGAATTGTGTGGACGGGACTGGTGTTTTTCTCTGGTCTGCATCCCCTTAACAATTGTGTGTATGGGCTAGCCCATTCTGCAGTGTGTTAGTGGAGTTTTCGTTCATTTATTCATTTACCCCTTCATGGGTGCACACCACAGTGGAGGTTACTGCATGCCTACTAGTGAGGCAGTGCTTCACTAGTAGTAGACTTTGGTCGGCAGCCACCACTGGCATAGCTGTCAACACTCCCGTTTTTCCCGGGATTGTACTGTATATATTTTTAAACTCATAAAATATATTGGGTCGCACCTAAATCGGCAGGGTCGGTCGGCAACCGGAAACAAACCATTATTTTTTTTAGGCCTAAGTGGTTGCCTAGTGGAGATTTAGGATTCACTGACTGTACACTGCTTGTGAAGCAGGTGGCATCAGTCCTTTGCCTCTGACATGGTGGAACGGTGTCCCGCCCGGCCGACGCCATGAGGCGAGTCGGCCCGGCAGGTGGCTGGTGCGCTGTTAAAGCCTATACCGCCGCGGTATAGAATTAGCAGCGACTGGCAACATTGTTCAAATTGCTGTTTTTTCTGTAAAAAATGGTGTCGGGTGGTGGGGCCTTAGGGCCAGCCGACGTCAAAACATCGCGCGAGGTTTTGAGGTTATTCAGCTTTTGACCTAGCCGCAAGCTATAACCGCAGGGAGGGCTAGGATGCTGTCAATGCTTGTTCACAGACATCTTTGGTTGGAACAGTCTCCCCTTGAGGAGGAGAGAAGGTTTTTCCCTCCTCAGGGCTCCCCTCTCCGCAGAGGGACTTTTGGTCTTTCCACAGGAGCGTGGGCGGTATTTGACCTACGCCCCACACCGCCTCACACCACGCAGCCAGAGGTGAGGGCGCGGGCTCGCCAGCAGCTGTGGCGAGGCCCCCGACCAGCGGCCATGTTTCCACCGCCTTAGGTACCCTGGGCACAAAGACAACAGGTGATCACAAGGCCGACAGCCTTGGCGGCCGAGGGATCGGCTACATTAGATGAGCACGTCCTAAAAAACCGTTGCCGTCTAGGCTGTGTCTAGCACGCTCTCCGGTCACACCCCCCCCAACACCAGCGGGATACGGGCTCTGATTTGTTCCCTTTCGCTGCGGGCCGCGTGCCTTCAGTGAAGCACAAGCGGCCCCACGTTTCGCTTCTCATGGGGACAGGGGCTGACACCCAGTTGCTGCCTAGGCCTGGGTCTGTCTGTGAGAATGCTGTGCTGTCAAGCGGCTCCCACGCCACACGTTCTGCATCTGTGTTTGGTGAGCCTGGTGTTGTGTCTGTCAACGATGAAGGTTGTCAGTGGGGGAACTCGAGGCCCAGGAGGTTGCAGCGTGAGTTCCCCCAGCCCCGCCCTCGCCAGGCCGGGTATCACGTTAGTGCCTCCCACGGCCGGAAGACCGGCGGTGGTCAGTCAGGCACGCTTGATTTGGGTGGTAGTAATATCACTGCAGGGCTACGGTGTGTAGGAACCCACCCTATCGGGCAGTGTGGGGACCACACGCCTTGCATGTCCAGCTGCAGAACAGATCCTCAGCAGTCCATGCCGGGGAGATGTTCAGTGGGGGAGCTTTTGTCACCCAGTGTGATGTCAGCTTCCCCCGTATCAAACCGGCCCTTTCTGTCAGGGTCCCCCCCTTGGGTGCGATTGCCTCGTTGGTAGTGTCAGGGTGCGATATCCCGGCTCTGTGAGACGCCCTGCTTGCGCGGTTGGCGAGTCCAGGGTTGGCAACGCACAGCGGGTGGGACTGGGCCGCCTATCTACGGTTCCTGGTGGACCAGCACCAAGTGGCGGCGGGTGCGCTTGGGATTATCATCACATATGGCTACAACAGTGCCATATGTCGAGGTGGATGGTGAGAACGCTGAGGTGGGGACTTGTGTTGCAGTTTGCACAACCCCACCCTCCGTTTTCAGGTTTGGTACAGAGTCAGACCCTATTGTCAGGGTCAGCAGCAGTGACAGCTCTGGCCGACGAGATCCAATCTCTGTTAGCGAAGCAAGCCATCGTCATGGGCCCAAAGGAGGACGCGATGCGTGGCGTTTCCTCCCGGTATTCTCTGGTGCCCGAGAAATCGGGGGGGGGGGGGGGGGGGGGGTGTCAGACCCATACTGGACCTATCTCATGGAAGGTTCAGAATGTTGACCATCTCCCGCCTGTTAGGCACTGTCAGGTGGGGGACTGGTTCACCTCCATAGACCTGTAGGATGCGTATTCGCATCCCGATCTTCCATCCTAGGGCTTACCTATGCTTCCTTTGCAGGGCTTAGTGTACGGGTACCAGAGGCTGCCGTTCGGCTACTCTCTGGCTCCCCGCATCTTCACCAAGTGCGTGGAGACCGTGCTGGGTCCTCTCCGTCGTCTGGGTTTACGAATTTTATTCTACCCTGGGCGACGTTCTGGTCCTTGGCCAGTCAGGTTAGATCGCCAGGTCTCATACCAAGCAGGTGGTGCCTCACCAGCCTGGGTTTTTCTGTAGACTGGAAGTAGAGTACTCCTCTTCCAGTCAACGGGTGGAGTACTTGGGCTTTTTCTAAGCTCAAGGTCTATATGGGCATCCCTCTCAGAGCGGCGGCGAGTGGATGGTTCTCGGCGCGCTCTGGAGGTTCCGTCCTAGGACAGTTACGGCACAGTCTGTGATGTGCCTGCTGCTGTGGTCCCTCTTGGCCTCCTCTTCATGAGGAGGATACAGAGGTGGTTTTTTCCAGTATGGAAATGGACCCAGTTAGAGACATGTGGAAGCGGCTGAAGGTTCCCATGTCAGTACTGGGGGACCTCGTCCTCTGGGGAGGGCCTGGTGCCTTCACCAGTGGGGTCCCCATGGGCAGCAGGCTGTCACACGTCACGGTCTTCACCGACACCTCCCTCATGGGATGGGGGGGGGGGACGTGTCGGGCCAACGCAGTAGGGGGCAGCTGGCAAGACCATGCTGCCCTGTCTACGCTACATTCAATGTGTTGGAATTGAAGGCAGTCCTTCTGGTCCTCAAACGGCTTGGCCACCTTGTGGTGGGCAAGCATGTTTTGGTCAGGACGGACAACACAACGTCAGCGTCGTATATTGTCCGACAGGGAGGAGTGCGCTCATCCCGTCTGCATCGGGCGGCGGTCGGGCTCTGGCTATGGGCATTCTCCATCTGCGCTGCCTGAGGGCTCTCCACATCCCCGGCAGGGAGAATGTGGGTGCAGGTGTGATGTTGCGGGGCGGTCCTCACCCTGACGAGTGGGGACTACGTCCAGACATAGTCGGGCAGGTCTGGGACCGATTCCGTCGCCGTCCGGGATTCTGTACGCATTCCCCCCCTTACACCTGATGGCTCAGCTGTTGGGGCGGGTACGTCGGGAGCGCCGGGACTTGGTCCTGGTCGCGCCGGGCCGGGGCTCAGCTGTGTGGTCCCCGGCCCTGGTTCAGCTCTTGGTGGCCCCGCCGTGGCCTGTTCCGTGGTCAACTCTGTTCTCCCTCCTGTTCTGGGGCAGCCTCTAGGCTTGGCTGCTGACAGTGTGAATCTGGTGGGGATGCGTCTTGACTATTCTGTGGTTAACGCTATCCGGTACGCGCACGCTCCGTTCTCTACGAGTGGGACCTCCAACTGGTCCTGGGCTGCTTGTCGGAGGCCCCGGTTGAGCCTCTTGAGCAGGCGCCATTGGATCAGCTGTCTTTGAAGACCGCGTTCTTTTTGGCCATCACCTCCGCTAAGCGTGTGGGTGAGCTGTGTGCTCTCTCGGTGCGGCCTGAGTGCCTGTCTATTCGGCCGATAGCGGTGTGACTCTGAGGCCTAATCCAGTCTTCGTGCCAAAGGATATTCAGAGCTCTTTTCGCTCCACGGATATTGTGGTTCAGGCGTTCATCCACCTCCTCACGCTAGTGAGTTGGAGGCGGGCCTTCACCTGTCATGTCCTGTCCGTGCACTGGGGGTTTACCTCAGGACTCTGGCTCTCAGGGCTTCCGTTCAACTGTTTGTTTGTTACGGTGGCCCTTGCGCGGGTGAGGCGCTGTCCAAGCAGCACCTGTCACATTGGTTGTGCGGGGGCGTTGCCTTTTGCTGCACGTTGGCTGGACAGGTCCCCCCTCGGGCTGCTGCCCTGTTAGGGGGGGGCCTCGTGGAGGACATCTGTGCTGCGGCCTTCTGGTCCTCCCTGGGTCCCTTCGTTAGGTTTTACCTTGTGGACATGACTGAGGGTTCTGTCTCCCAGGCGGTTCTGAGGTCTGGGACCTCTCCTGTGTCCCACCATTTGGTGGGCTAGCAGAGGTGTGTGGGTGTGTGCCACGGGGTGCTGTGTCCCACGTGGTCCCGCCTGTGCTGTGCGTTTTCAGGGGTGTCTGGTTCCCCCTTTTTTCGCACTTTGGTGGAGTTGACTGCCTCCCCCCCTTCGTTAGGACGGGCGGGTGGACGGGACTCCCCTCCTCCTTGGTTGGGGCTTACGGGCCCTCAGGGGGTACACGCGTCGGGCCACGCATCTGCTCTGCCCCATATCTCATAATGGCGAAGAGCGAGACGCGATTGGCCAGTATGATAATATAATGAAAGGTTATCCTATAACCTAGTTATATGAATACTGGCTGAGCGTCTCGCTCTTAGCGCCCTGAGGTCCCTTGGATGGGTTTTCAGTGTTGGAAATCTTTCCGAGGAAGGTAGAGTGTGACCATGTCCGGCGTCATATAGTGGGACGCAGGAGCGTGGCCTGGTCACGTGCATGTGAGTGCATTTGTTGTTTCATGAGCACATTATGTGCTAGGAGATAAGAGATATCTCATAATGGCGAAGAGCGAGACGCTCAGCCAGTATTCATATAACTAGGTTATAGGATAACCTTTCGTTATTGAAATAATTCATACAGAGCTCTGAACCTTGAACCGCATATAATCTTCCAGGAAGTGTAGTTCGAAAAAATTCCAACGCTGATCGACCCCCTCTACAAAATAGCCGCAAAAAGCCTACAATTCCCACAGTCCTACATTTTGAAAATGGTCGCCCTCGCGACTAGAAAAATGTAATCGAAAAGTTTAATCATACGGTTATGTATATAACCATAGTTATATGAGTATAGTGACGCTCAGCGCAATACTCTTCATATCCAGTATTGAACTGAAATAAATTCTCACATGTACCTTTACCTACTATCATCTGTCTGGCCACACCCCCATCCGCTACCTACATAAGCAGGGGTGTGGCCATACCATCAGCTCCTTCCCAATCTTTCACCACAAGGCAAGATCAAGGGGTCCTCAGTGAGTCCTGACGCCGAGCGTCACTATACTTATATAACTATGGTTATATACATAACCGTACGTTATATATCGTATAGCTCTGCTCAGCGTCATAGTGCAACACAGGAGCTGAGCAGAGCTGAGCTCGACAAATTAACCCGCTGAAGCCCCCACAACCATCAGAACCGGGGAGGACCCGAGCCCCCCGAACCCCCCTAGCGGAGGACGGGGGCGTCGGATCCGACTGCGCGAAGAGGAAACTTCAGCAACTCAACGCACAGGGTGAGCAGACCTTGGGGCGTACCCACGACTACACAAACGCACAACCCGCATGCCACTAGGGAACGAACGGAAAGGAACAAACCCCTGTTACCACCCCTAATATCACGGGGTCAAGAGAAAGCCCAACCCCGTGGCAAGGCTGTAGCAGCGGAGCGCGAAGGAGGACCCAGACCCAGAAGGGACTGGACCCAGCGGAAAAAGGGGGCCTGGAGAGGCCAATGACACCATAGCATCGAGACCTCACCAAGCTCGAAGCACTCAAGAGGCTACCCACAGCAGGAGCAGGCAGTGCACCGGGGAGACGACCCCCAGAAGAGGTCGATCCCTCAATCCAGGCAACAGGCACTTGACCTGAGCCTGGAGCACTGCAGACTAGACAGGCGCCAAAGGGGTCTGCTGAAACAGCACCCCGGCGGAAGGGGCATATGCTGGCATTGTTGCGCACCATGTCACAGCCTCCACAAAAAAAAAACAGACTCTCTAGAGGGGTCGAGGCAGAGAATGCTGACACAATTGGCAGACATCATGAAACGTGCGGGGGCACACGCAAGCGGCCTAAACCGAGAGTTGACTCCGCTCCAACACACCAGGGAACCAACCACCCCCTTGGTTCAAACATGAGGTGGTCGTTCCTATAACCCCTCAAGAAAAAACTCAAACACAACTGCGGGTATACACTGGCTATACCGCAGTACAAGTGTTTCAGTTTTCAAAAAGGGGTTATCCCAGGCCTACGGGTCGACGAAAGAATTTCGGACCGGGCCCGGCGGACCGGGACGTACACAGGGATGCCAGAGGAGTTCCAAAAGAATCACCTCAACAGCCCCCTCCCAGCCATGCTTAAGCAGGAGAGAGAGGGGCGAAAAGAATGGAGAAGGACCAGGCCCCCTTAGCGCAGCGCAAGGTACAACACAACATGGACCAGTGAGGGGTAATACGTAGTAACACAACCACGAACATCTCCATAACGTCAAACCCTGTAAGACCCTGGGAGATGGGCTCATGGTGTAATGGGCCACCTGGCCTGAGAAATGTAAGGAGGAAAGAAAAAGTAAGGACTTACTTCTGGTCATTATTTGGGTAGAACACACATATTTTGAATGCCTTCGGCAGACTTGTTTTAATTTTTTTAGCCATTTTAATCTAGATTAATCTAGATTAATTCCAGGATTGCAGGTAGATTAATCTAGATTAAACAATTTAATCTATGCCCAGCTCTAAATTATACATTTGTCCAAAATAGCTGGTTCAGATATGGTTAAGCAGCTGCCCTGTGATCAGATGAATCCATATTATTTATTTTTCCGACATCAAATGCGTAATTTCTTATTGTACAAATATTGTCATATTTATTTTAATTATGATTAAGTAATTAATTCCAAGGAGGCCTGTAGCGTTAAGATGAAGGAATCACTATGAGAACACAGTCTGTCAAGTTATTACAATTTTCAATTAGTCAATCAAACATAAGTGTGCTCCTCAGGACTCTTAAATCTGCTCTCAGCCACGCTCAAATCTGATCTACGGAAAATGTGGGGACTCGCGCTACTAGCCCTAATATGTCTTAAATGGGCAGAAATCTGCCTAAGAGGAAATTTTTTGTCAGAAATTCATTCGGGACTGAGACCCTCATTCACCAACGGACTTAAGACAAAAGATCTGAAATTTGTTTTGCCACTTAAGACCTTTTCGGGGCTGATTTTGGGAATCACCAACGGTCCCTTCTCCTGGATTCGGTCATAGGATTTAGGAGCGCTGAATCACTTTCCATCACAGACCTAAAATCTAGTTTTGCTTACATACTTATATATTTCACATTAGACACGTTTGTAGAATAGTGTTCCGGGCTCTGCGGCTCTGCAGATATACTATTGGTTTCATTCAATGACCCGTTTACTTTTGTGCAAAGCATCGTGGGAGGACTAACACTAGGGGGAGCTGGTTGGCATCAGTCTGGTAGTCGGTACAGAGATGTAAAGAAGACCGGTATTATCCACGAGGGGAGGGGGTACAGGTACGGGATCTATTCGGCGCTATCCACGGGAGCGAGTGGATGTCTTGGCCAAGAGCATCCTACTTTTGAAAACCAAATGTGCAGCATCGGAGCAGAAGAAATAACGCAGCGTGCCGTAAGCTTATCAATACCAAGTATAGTGATTATAGTTATGCCAGGACGTTCGAAAGATGGACTGAAGATGAAAGTTGTTGCGTGTTAGCACGTTCAGGCAGGCTAGCCATGTCGGCTAGTAGCTTAGCTAAAGGCAGGGACAGCTAACTAGCGTTAGCTAACCTAGCTAGCTAGTTAGCTTTAGCTACGTTATCGAGTGCTAACTTGTGGTTCAGTCGGGCTAGCCATGTCGGCTAGTAGCTTAGCTAAAGGCAGGGACAGCTAACTAGCGTTAGCTAACCTGGCTAGCTAGCGTTAGCTACGTTATCGAGTGCTAACGTGTGGCAGATAAACTAGGAACAGACTCCCAAGTTCATCCCAACGGGGGGGACAATATCATGGGACTGGTAAACTTTGTCATCTCTTGTCATGTCATCTCTTGTCATGTCATGTCTTCCTCTTGGACCTGATTCTGCGTTAGGGTGAGTTTTTAATGCAATCTATTCTGTTCCCGCCGTGGATCTCTCTCTCTCTCTCTCTCTCTCTCTCTCTCTCTCTCTCTCTCTCTCTCTCTCTCTCTCTCTCTCGCTCTCTCTCTCGCTCTCTCTCTTGCTCTCTCTTTCTCGCTCTCTCACGCTCTCTCGGTCTCGCGCTCTCTCGGTCTCTCTCTGTCTCTCTCTCTCTCTCACTCGGTGTGTTGCATCATGCAACAGGGTCTGCTCCTGTATCAATATTGAATGTGCAGTAATGCTATGCACTGTTCTGCTGCCTGGACATTACTGCTCAACATGATCACTCCAGCTTTACAAGTTGCTCTCTGGGAACATTTCACACTGTGCTCGTGCAGTTTGTGACGTGTGTACTAAGCTTATAGAGTTCGATTAAAATAAGGTAAAACTGCAAATCTGCATGTCGTGCTTGAAAAATTTACCTGGCTTTAAGCTTGTTTATCAGGTTCCAGGGGTGTTTTATGCATTTTCCCTGTTACTGCCAGGTGTACGACTGTACAGGTGCATTGCCACTAAGCCTCGGGCAGCGCTATTATTTAAGAATACGTTGACTGTATCATATGCCCAGCCTCGGGCAGCGCTATTATTTAAGAATACGTTCAATGTATGCCCAGCCTCGAGCAGCGCTATTATTTAAGAATACGTTGACTGTATGCACAATATTTTTATTTATTTTATTAATTAATAAAAAAATTATTATTATATACAAATTGTTTATTTATTTTTTTAACCTTTAGGGGGGGGGGGGGGGGGGGGGGGGGGCTCGCGTTTAAATCTCGCACAGGGCCTCGCATTTCTCCCAGACGGCACTGCTTCCACCCCTGAGAACTGGTTTGACAGTGGGCTCTCAGAGGGGGCTCTCCCTGTGCGCCTTCGGCCTATAGGCAGGATTGGCATGGTGCACACAATAAATCGAATGACCTCTTGTCAGGATGAAATATATCGGCATCAAATCCGCATCCTGAGCACCATTGATTCACAGCGGCACAAGGTCACAGAGGCCATATATCCATCAACCACCTTTTACTCCTTTATGACTCAGGCATCCGTGGCATTATTCAGAGCTAAGAGAAAAGGAGCGTGCCGGTGTTACAAGGATGTTCCCCTTCGTCTCCTCATGTTCACCGTCTCTGTACATGAACCCCCTGCTGCTTTTCAGCCCACTTACACGTCCATATTTTACCGTCAGGCTCGCCAGCCGGGGAGAGTGTCACGGTTGGGAAAAACACCCTGCCAGTGCCAGGAGACCCCAACACCCCCCAAGGACCTCAACAGTTCCCTTCCACTGACATCACACCGGATGAAGACCCTGGAGAGGCCCCCCGAGCCCAAGTTCAAGTTCAAGTTTCTTTATTAGTTGACATGCAATGGACGTGCTACAGTTCACCTATCAACTGTATTTGGTTGTTTGTTTGGTGTGTGTTTTAATTACTCCCCTTACCTCTGTGATGTATGTATCATCTGTGATGTCTGTATCCTCTGTGATGTATGTATCATCTGTGTCCAATATCTTAATTGGATTGTTCCTTTTCTAAAATAATAATAATAAAAATGTTGTCCCCTTTACCTGTTACCCTTCAAGGGACCCTTTTGTCCTCTCACCAGGCCATCATTGTAAATAAGATTTATTTGTATTTCTTCCAGTGCCTTCAATACCATAAAGCCCACGCTTCTTTTTTGTTATCTACTTTTTCTCCCCATTTTCAAATTTTCACAACGTCCGATCCCCACCCACCGGCTTTCCCACCCCCTAATACTGGCAATTGTATTAGTATGAACGACCAGCCAAGCCGGAAGCAACGCAGAGAGCTGGGCTCGAACCCAGCATCTCCTGCGTTAGTGGCGAGCGCCTTGCCTACTGCGCCACTTAGCCACCCTTAAAGCCCACGCTTCTGAGGGAGAGGTTGGACCGCCCCCTCAAACCATGGACCTCACCAACCCACCACATGTATGTGAGGATAGCATGGTTGTCTGCAGCACGAGGCCCCGGCAGGGAACAGCTCTGGCTCCCTTTCTCGTCACCCTCTACACTGCAGACTTCACACACGCAACTCAGCTAACTCCCACCTGCAGAGGTTCTCTGATGACTGCAGGGAGTACAGAGAATTGACCCAGGGCTTTGTGGATTTGGTGCCAGTGGAACCGCCTCCAGATCAATGCAGATAAAACCAAAGAGAGGGTGGTGGACTTATTTCCTCCTATACCAGGGAATGGACATTGCGATGGTGAATAATAAACTGGACTGGACTGGCAATACAAATGCACCATATAAGGACAGAGAGGACAGATCAGACTCTTACTGTATTAGTGAGGAGTCTTTTGGAGTGCAGAGGGAACTCCTGAGGACCTTTCTTGACTCTTCTATGGAGTATGCTGCTGTGGCAGCAGCATCTCGACTGCTGAGAGGAAGATAATAAGTGATGCCACAGATTACTTGTAAAAGTAATCCGATTACTGATTACTGATTACTCCTTTAAAAAGTAATCCAAGTTACTTTACTGATTACTTGATTATCAGAGTAACTTAGTTACTTTGAAAGTAACTAGGTTACGAAGTCGTCGTCGTTCCCCCAACAGTTTTTTTAAACGCTTTATTGAAAGTGCATAAATTGTTTTTAACTTGTTTCTCTGCACATAACGTAAATTGTTAAACTAGTGCTTCAGCTTCTGTACCATCAAGTATGGTAAAGCAACAGTCTATGATGCTCACAGCATTAGAGCAGCCAGCCAGTGGTTTTACAAAACCAGTGTATCCATTCACATCTAACAAATGCAGGCTGAACTATTCAATTATATCAACTGTAACTATTAAATTGTTTTATAAATGTCTCTCTATAAACATACAATCAGTCTCTCTTTAACATGTAAATTAACTGTAAATCTGGCAAATAAGAGCTTTTCTCTCTCTCTCTCTCTCTCTCTCTCTCTCTCTCTCACCCCTCTCTCTCTCTCTCTCTCACCCCTCTCTCTCTCTCTCTCTCTCTCACCCCATGCCTCTTTCTCTCCAACCCCACCCAGACAGCCTACATCTCTAATATAATAATAATAATAATAATAATAATAATAATAATAATAATAATAATAATAATAATAATAATAATAATAATAATAATAATAATAATAATAATAATAATAATAATAATAATAATAATAATAATAATAATAATAATAATAATAATAATAATAATAATAATAATAATAATAATAATAATAATTATTATTATTATTATTATTATTATTATAATATAATCCCTTCTCTCCCTCTCTGTGTGTATGTGTGTGTGTGTGTGTGTGTGTGTGCGCGCGCGTGTGTGCGTGTGCTTGTGCTTGTGTGTGTGTGTGTGTGTGTGTGTGTGTGTGTGTGTGTGTGTCTCTCTCCCCTCTCTCTGTCACTCGTGTTCTCCCACCTGGAGAACTGTGGGAGAGCATTAGAGCAGCCAGCCAGTGGTTTTACAAAACCAGTGTATCCATTCACATCTAACAAATGCAGGCTGAACTATTCAATTATATCAACTGTAACTATTAAATTGTTTTTATAAATGTCTCTCTAGTCTTCTTGCGGTTTCACTTCGTTTAGACAAGCGTTTTGGGGTGGAATTCTCAGACGAATGCAACGGAGCACTGCTGTCACACGATTGGCGCATATGTCACATGACGTGCTGTGAAGACCCGCCCTACTCTGCCTCTGATTCGCAGACTGTGGATGGGGAATGTGATTGGGCCAAAGCAGAGTCACTCACAGACAGAGAGTCCAGTCACGCCGCGAGGACACATTCTTGTGTAACCCTTTCACTGCCACACCACGTCACTCCCAAATAAGAAAAACAGCTCAAAAATGTATTTTTGACTGTCGAAAACGAAATAAAATACTGCATTCCGCCTGCATTATGAATTTATGATGAGATAGTAACGAAATAGTAATGCACAGCCACTTGGACAAGTAACTGCAATCAGATTACTGGCTTTTAAAGATTAACGCGTTAGATTACTATTTTCGGGGGAAAGTAATCAGATTACAATAACGCGTTACTTAGTAACGCGTTACCGGCATCACTGACCGGTACAGAAGTCCAGCTCTGTCCTGGGGCGCCTCCTCAACCCAGGTGGTGGTGGGGAAAAGGAGAATGATGGCTAAGTTATCATCCCTGATGGAGAGCATGTCTTAACCCGTGCAGGACACTCTGACAGTGACAGTGCCTCACTGATAGGCTGCTTCACGCGCCGTGTATGAAGGAGAGATACCACAGGTACTTCAATCAACACAGCTCCCAGTAGACCACACACACCAACACCACATACACCAACACCACACACACCAAAACCACACACACCAAAACCACACACACCAACACCACACACACTAAAACCACACACCAAGACCCAGGGTTGTAAAGTACTTGAGTAATTGCACTTCGTTACAATACTAAGTACTGTTTTGGGGGATTTGTACTTTACACAAGTATTATTAGGTATGTATACTTTTACTTTTACTCAATTACATTTCAGAGAAAAAAAAACACTTTTTACTCCTTATATTTAAAATGCAGACCTACAAAGTACAAATCGTGCAGGTCCAACCATTTGTTTCTCTGGCAGAACTAACGTTAACATTATTAACTTATTAATCCTGTGGCCGCACTTTATTTAAAATCAAATCCCCATCAATGGAAAATGAACCTGCCCATACAAATGCTGATTGGTCCTTGTGTGAGCATATGCTTGGTTTCATTCCAGCCTTGCCTAAACACGGCTGAGGATTTCACTAATTGGCTCACCTCTTCAACTAACTCACCTGGTGCAATGTGTAATTAAGGAAAACTAGACCCACGATGGAATGAATTAAGACCCCTGGTATATCCCTTGCAATAAAAAAATGTTTACTTTAACTTTTTAGTACTTAGTACTTTAGTACATTTCAAAGTAGAAACTTTTTAGCTTTTACTGAAGTGTGTTTTTAGCCAGATACTCTGACTTTTACTTGCGTACGATTTTGAGACGGTACCCATACTTTCACTTAAGTATAATTTCTGGGTACTTTTTACACCCCTGCCAAGACCACACACACCAACACCACACACACCAACACCACACACACCAAAAACCAACTCTCTAAAACCCACACACACACCAACACTGACAATCCATGCATGTACAATATCACTGTATAATGTACTAAGTACAGACTGCATTGTCTGTTTACTTATTTTATTATATCTTGCTGTCTGCTTATTGTATTATATATTGATGTCTGTTTACTTATTTTAGTATATCTTGCTGTCTGTTTTCTTATTTTCTTATATATTGCTGTCTGTTTAATTATTTTATTACATCTTTCTATCTGTTTATTTTATTATATCTTGCTGCCTGTTTACTTATTTTATTATATCTTGCTGTCTGTTTTCTTATATTATATATTACTGTCTATTTATTAAATTTGTATATGATATTGCTGTCTGTTTACTTATTTTTATTATATCTTGCTGTCTGTTCACTTTTTATATTATATCTTGCCGTCTGTTTAATATCTTGTTGTCTGTTTTCTTTGCCTCCTCATTGCTGCTGTAAACACTGCAAATATCTGTGCTGTGGGATTAATACAGGATTACTGTATTTTATCTATAACTGCACCACTTCAGCTGACTTTAGTACAGTTCAAAAGTGCATAGAGAACGTTCAGAGAAAATGGCTGGATTCTGAAGGGGGCAGACACGGCTGACAATAGGGCTGGCCTGTACTGGTACAGTATGAATGTCTTTCAAAGGCAGAAATGGCAGAACTGACCTCATATCAGCATTGGGGGTCACCTTTGCCCTATGTGTGCAGTGTGTTTTCTGAAACAGTTTTAAGAAAGTTTTAAGTGCACTTTGGAACCGCTGAAGTATGCCAATCTCAATTTAAAGTTTCTGCCAAGGCAGTGGGTGTAACCAAAGTTGTCAAGGGTAGATGGAAAGTCAGTACCAACCATTATAAATGGGCATACAAAAACACCTCAATAATGTATTATCCTTTAAACTGAAAAACAGATAGTGACAGAGTTGAAAAACGAGAGAGTTCTTTACTATGATTTAATACAGTAGATCCCCTACATGTAAATGATATCCAGGGAAGGTGCATGGGTTAGAGATGTATTTAAATCACTGGGTGATGACTTCATCCACGCATGAAACTGAGAACTGGGTCAAATGAATTGTAGCATAGTATTTTTCGGCAGCTCAGGAAGAATAGAATAAAGCTAGCGTAAGAGTTGTCAGCAGCTGATGCCAAGAAATAGTGTTTTGTCGATCTGTTATTATTATTATTCGACCACATAGTACAAGATCATCAAGGCTGGTTAAGAGGGATATCTTGAACATGGAATCCATGACAGATGAGCCTACACTGTAAAAAATAAATGTTTTTTCACAGGAAATTCACTGTATTATTTTACAGATTACTTTTGTTTTTCTACTTTAATTTCAGAGCCCTTGCTTAACCTTGATTTACCTGTTGAATGCCACCATCCACTTCAATGTTAGCTTAAAAACGCCTAATCTATGTTTTAAATTATGGCTATGTGTCTAATCTGCCAGTCGCTTTATCAATGACTCGTTTGCAGTCAACATTGTCGAAGCGGATTGTTTTTTTATCGGTTCATTTTCGTTTTATAGCATTTTGAAAAGCCCTCGTTTTCAAGGAAAATATAAAGATTCCATGATAAAAGACATTTACTGGAATATTCTAGAATACACAAAAACGTAAATTTTTCTGCCTATTTATGAATCGTTTTCGAATAAACACTAGATTATCGATAGTATGTGTGACTTGTAACACCAGAGGCGGTAACATTTTAGACCACTGTTACTCGCAATTCAAGGGTGGCTTCGGGAATCTGATCATGCGGCCATCTTTCTTTCACCAAAATATAAACAAAGAATCAAGAGCACTCCGGTAGTCTCGCGAGAGGTGCAGAAATGGGATGTGGAGTCAGAGGAGACGCTACAGGCTGCGCTTGAATGTACAGACTGGAGTGTGTTCCGTGACAACACAGATAACATAAATGACTACACGGAGACAGTGCTGGACTTTGTTCGTACTTTGGTGGAAGAAACAATCCCCACTACCATAATTAGAGTTTACCCAAATCAAAAGCCCTGGGTAGACAAATCCGTCCGTGAAGCTCTGAAAGCGCGCACCACAGCATACAACGCCGGCCTGGTGGCAGGCAACATGAATGACCACAAGGTGGCGCGATACAACGTAAGGAGGACAGTAATAGAAGCAAAACGGCGCTACAGGGATAAAATGTAACTTCAGTTTGAACAGGCTGACTCCAGAGCTATGTGGCAGGGCCTCAAAACGATGACAGACTACAAAGGCACCTCCCTCAAACTGAACAGTGACATCTCCTTAGCAAATGATCTCAACACCTTCTATGCGAGGTTTGTGGCTGGGAATAACAACACCAGCCTACAAGCCATGGCAATGGGGGGGGGGGGTCTGCTGATGGAGATTCAGTGTTCAGAATAACAGAACATGAGGTGAGGAGGACCTTTAAAAAAGTGAATATCAGGAAGTGTGTGCCAACCAACTGGCCCCAGTATTCACTGACATATTTAACCTGTCCTTAGAACAGGCTGTCATCCCCACCTGCCTGAAGAAGTCCACTATCATCCCTGGACCTAAAAAATCCAAGCCTGCTTGCCTCAACGACTACCGCCCTGTAGCTCTCACCTCCATAGCCATGAAGTGCTTTTAGAAGCTAGTAAAGGGCTACATCTGCTCCTCCCTCCCCATCAACCTGGACCCCCTGCAATTTGCATACCGCCCCAACAGGTCCACGGAGGACGCCATAGCCCATGTGCTGCACACAGCAGCATCACACCTGGACAAGAGGCAGGGGAACTATGTGAGAATGCTATTCATCGACTACAGCTCAGCATTCAATACCATAGTCCCCTCCAAACTCATAGCCAAGCTCAGGGACCTGGGCTTGAACTATGACCTCTGCCAGTGGGTCTTGGACTTCCTGACGGGCAGACCCCAGGTGGTGAGAGCAGGCAACTGCACCTCCTCATCCATCACCCTCAACATAGGGGCCCCCCAGGGCTATGTTCTGAGTCCCCTCCTCTACTCCCTGTACACACATGATTGTGTGGCTCAGCGGAATAACAACACAATCATCAAATTTGCTGACGACACAGTAGTGGTGGGCCTGATCTCTGCAAACCTGGAAGAGGTCAAGGTCCTGGCGGGATGGTGCCAGGAGAACAGCCTCTCCCTGAACGTCAGCAAAACAAAGGAGATGATTGTGGACTTTAGGAGGTCGGGGGTCAGGGACTACAGCCCCCTCAGCATCGACGGGGCACCGGTTGAGAGAGTGAACAGTTTTAAGTACCTCGGAGCCCACATATCCGAGGACTTGACATGGACCACACACATTGACAGTGTTGTGAAGAAGGCACGACAACGCCTCTACTTCCTCAGGCACCTAAGGAAGTTCCAAGTCAGTCAGAAGATCCTTAAGAACTTCTACTCATGTACAATAGAGAGCATCCTGACTGGCAACATCACCTCCTGGTTTGGGAATAGCACTGCACAAGACCGAAGCAGACTACAGAGAGTGACACGTTCAGCCGAACGCACAATTGGAGGGGGGCTTCCCACCCTCCAGAACATTTACAACAAGCGGTGCAGGGGTAAGGCTAAGAGAATCATCAAGGACTCCAGCCACCCAAACAACTGCCTCTTTGAACTGCTGCGGTCAGGCAAGCGATACCGGAGTCTCATGGCGAGCACAGAAAGACTCAGAAGAAGCTTCTATCCCCAGGCCATCAGGCTGCTCAACAAACAATAAACACTATGCAACAACCATCAAATGCACACAGCACACACATCCACACGCACACACTCACTTTAAACAAACAACACACTGCGGCACCCACTCCCCACACTTTAGAACACCTAAACACACTTTATATTGATTGGTAAAGGATTTGCACTACAACCCGTACACCTTACTCTAAATTGTACCTCATCCCATTTCTGCTTTGCACTATATAGTATTGTATATTAGTACATTGCATAGTATATTGTATATTGTATGGTAACTCAGTTACTTCTATTCTGCATCGAACATTGTACATATGTCTATACTGAACACTGTGACTTCTATTTTTACAATTTTTACATGCTATACTATTTTATTTTATTTCATACTTATCTTGTCTAGCACAGTCTCTGGAGCGTAACAGTAAGAAGCATTTTGTATAAAAGTATTCTGTACTTCTGTATGACAACTATTAAAGAAACTTGAAACTTGAAACTTGAAACGTATGCACGCTATGGACGCGAGCTGAAAAATCGATTATCTTATTCCTCATCAGCGATCGCGCACTCACAGACACATCACACATAGGGCAAACGCTGAGATCTCAGCGAATACAACTCTGATTATCCCAAGACTGGTAAAATAGATTCCTTACCTCAGATCAGATGTTCTCCAAAAAGATCATTCCAATTCCTGATCGCCATTCCAAATATCGATCACGATTATTGATTGAGTATTGGCTGCTGTGAATATATATTCCAGGCTGATTCCCGTCCCGCGATGAGTTCCATGTTGATCAGACTTCTTGCCAGCACAAGGAACCAGCTGGCTTCGCCTCTACATATCTACAGATCCCAGGTCAGTCTAAGCGACTGACCTGCAGTTACACAGGGATAGACGATAGGGGGCGCTTTTTTCCATGCTGAGCTCCTGTAGGAGCTGGTGTACCAACGGGAGACTCGGTTGATGAAATATGATTTCAGATCGCTAATAAAACAATAAAGCGATATTTGTCGTCGTCTGCACTCAGTGGGGGGGGCTAATAAAACGAGTTATGTCGTCCGTGGCACTGAAAGGGTTAAGTGTAAATGCCATGAAAATACAGTAAATTACCTTTTATCAGAATATTAACCATTAAATAAAGGTTGTAATCTGTAAATGTATTTGATTTGACTGTAATTTGACATTAAGTATTTGGCAACCATTTATGCCAGACATTTACCATTTTCTTGCAGCTTTTTTTCTTACAGTCTAACTGATGCTTAAATTATTACTATTATAATTTTTTTTTTTTATTATTAATATTCTACATCTATAAAAGATGCACTTAACCCTTTCACTACCACACTACAAAGGGTTAACACTTTCACTACCACACTGCAGAATATTAACCCTTCCACTACCACAGTACAGAGGGTTAACCTTCTATAGTGCGGTAGTGAAATGGTTAAACAATACATTTATTATTTTGTATGGACTGTGATTTGAATAGTGTTGCTATCATCATCTATGACAACAATCAAAGCACAATAAAAAAAATCAAACCGGGAACCTCCGGATTGCCAGGCGACTGCTCTACCTCTTGAGCCACGTAATCATTTCAGTACCATTATTTTGTCATTTGTAATTAATCCCATCGCACATAACCTGTTGCTCTCACTCTGATCTGGATTAAAAGGGGAATGCCAACCATTCCAATAATTATTCCTCAGGACATTCCAGTCAATATCTGTTAACATGCAAATTATTCTCCTGAAGCAAGAACTCAGAGAAAACACTAAATTGTGATTTGAATAGTGTTGCTATCATCATCTATGACAACAATCAAAGCACAATCAAAAAAATCTAACCGGGAACCTCCGAATTGCCAGGCGACTGCTCTACCTCCTGAGCCACGTAATCATTTCAGTACCATTATTTTGTAATTTGTAATTAATCCCATCGCACATTGTTGCTCTCACTCTGATCTGGATTAAACAGGGAATGCCAACCATTCCAATAATTATTCCTCAGGACATTCCAGTCAATATCTGTTAACATGCAAATTATTCTCCTGAAGCAAGAACTCAGAGAAAACACAAAATTGTGAACATAAAATCTGGAGCTGCTCCTATGCCATTAATGTTTTACTATGTAGGGGCATGAAGTTTCAATTCTGTATCAGACCTGTAAGTAATACTAGAAAAACCTAATTTGGCTGTGAGAAGACATCACGTTCAAGGACTTCTACTCTGCATTGAACATTGTACATATGTACATACTGAACACTTGTGTCTACGTACTTGACTTCTATTTTATACTTGCTATACTTATTTTATTTTATACTTATCTATTTTTGTCTAGCACAGTCTCTGGAGCATAACAGAAAGAAGCATTTTGTATAAAAGTATTCTGTACTTCTGTATGAGAACTAATAAAGAAACTTGAGGACTCTGTGCAGCCATACAGTATGTTGTTCCTGGAGATAATGCACTCAATCAAGGATGTAGCAATAAATGCTCTACACATTTTTTAAACAAACCTTTTAAGAGGGGCCCCTGGGTTTCCAGTTTAATTCCCCCCAATGCCAATTCCCTGTCAACAACATCTGTAAAATAAGACCCCTCCTCACAGGCGAGTCGGTCCTTGTCCAAACTCTAGTCATTGACTTAACTACTGCTCCTCCCGGCTAGCTGGCTCCCTGAGTCCTCTACTCGCAGCCCGACTTGTCTTCACCCCCCCTAAATTCTCCTCCTGCATGGGCTCCTATCTAACTAAAAAGGAAGGAATCTCTGCATGTCTTTCTGTGGCTCACATCTCGATAATCGTTCATTCCACCGACTTCACACATGGCGTGTGTATTGCTGAGGAAGAAAGGGAGTGCAGTGTCGAATTTGGTGCCATTTGGCCAGATGGTGGCACTATAACATCAAATCTTACGAATATCTCAAGAACCGGTCATCCGATTGTCTTCGCACATGGTGAGTGTATTGCTGAGGGCTAAAGGGAGTGCAGTGTCAAATGTGGTACCATTTGGCCAGATGGTGGCGCAACAAACTTTATGTTTTCTTAAGCCCAGAGCCCTATTTTCTGAAAATCCGCCTAAAATACATACCTAAGTAAATGGAATATTGCTCCACTTCTCCAAGGTCCATTTGCATGTTCTTGGTATCTAGGGATATATATGGACCTCAGTGAATGTATTCCCAGTGTCAGAAATATTGTGTCTATTACTAGGCTTGCTTAAATTGTGATGAAACAAAGGAGAATATGAATTATGGTTTTTCTTTGCATCTATGACAGTGAATAACACCATGCTAAAAATGACCAGATATGAAGAACTGCCACTGAGCTCGTTCAGTACCTTCTTGAGATGACGTGTACAAAAAATCTAAGAAAATTAATAAATGGAAGATGATTAAACAGAAGGTTTTGTAGATGCAGTACTGAATTCTCCCATCCGGACCAATGCCATTTGAAATATTATTATAGAATATAGAATAGCAGGCCTATAAATTACCTTATTATATCCAATTCACACATTTATGGATTGGGCCAAATCTTCTCTTTTAAATGGCCAAGTTCAATTTGGATTTAGTATCACCAGGCGTGCATGAAGAACAGAGAATGAAATCTACTGTATGTACAGTAGTTTTTTTTTATTCTTGCAAGAGCTCCACCATTTTGAAACTGATTTCAAATTGGATGGTTGCTAAATGCTCAAAATAGGGGAGACAAACTAACTGCACTCCAATATATGCCAATAACGTTCAGTTTTGTGGTATATAATCCTGAGTAATAAGAGAATAAAAGAAAATTCATAACAAGTAATTTGCTTGCAGGGAGCTAGAAGCCTTTGGGAAGTCTAGTTTTAAAAAATTCCAACGCTCATTGAAAGCTCTGGATGGCCTCTTCTCAAAATGACTACATTCAGCGACGGTTGCTTTTTCAAAATGGCGGATTTTCGCGATCAAAACAACACATTTTTAAAACAAAAATCTCACTAATAACACTTTAACCTATTGGTAAACAAATGTATTGGTGAAAATATACATTATAACTGCTGTTGTGACATGGTTATGATGTTTATTCTTGAATACGTTTGGAGAAAAAAAACTATAATTATGTCAGTCTGGAGATCTTGATTTATGACGTGGTGTCATTTTGGGACCCGTCCCGGTCCCGTCGGGCTTAAGAGGTTAAGAAAAAGAGATATTCTTCCTAGGGGGATGGGAACAGGGAACAAATAGCTGTGTTGCTGCAAGCAGAACTTCAGGAGACCAAGCAATTGCCAGTTCTGAACGGCCATGTGTTGAACAAGCGCTGCACTAGTCGGATCAAATTCATAACACCAAACCTACTTCTGCAAGGAATACTTCACCTTCCCCTACCTCCCTCCTCCACACGCACGTGATCTTGTTGCATTAGACCTTGAAAAAGTTAAAAAGACTGTAGCTTCTTCCGTGTCCTTCATTCTGAACTTCTTATTCTCAGGCTATTGATGGGGCACTGTTTACTTTCTGTTATTACCACTCTTGCTGGCTACTTGCAGTCATAGGTCATATATTTGAGCTCACGCTACTATTGCTATCGCTATTGTCTGCTGTCTTAAAATGGGTGGCATTCACCTTTATGCCAAGCCTGTCATAGACTAAACATCTCATTCACAGCTATCCTAAGACTAAACATATCATTCACAGCTATCGTAAGACAAAACATCTCATTCACAGCTATCCTAAGACAAAACATCTCATTCACAGCTATCCTAAGACAAAACATCTCATTCACAGCAATCCTAAGACTAAACATCTCATTCACAGCTATCCTAAGACTAACCATCTCATTCACAGACATTTTGCTTTGCTCATAATGCATTCACAGTCCGTCTACCCATTTCTTAAAAGGTTGTAATTACCGCTTTTGATCCTAGGCCTCCCTCATGAATGTCTAAAAGTGGACAACTGGTAATGCATGTCCCCTTTATTAATGAGCTCACTACAAATATTATTCTCTCGTGAATATATTGCTTTCAGGCTCTCTGACCTGTGTAAAAATAATGTGATGACTGAGCCGGGAGAGTGCTGGTAATGAGTGAATTTAATCACAGCTTTTGGTCTTCCAATCCAGACAATAGATGGTAAAAGTCAGAAAGCTGACATTCTATCTGAAGATGGGACTTCCTACTCCTGCCCAGGCCCAGTTAGAAAATGCCTGAATTTGAACTTCATCGGTTTGTGATAGATTATTAGTTACTGGGTATTTCAAAGTACCTCATATTTGTTACCGTTTTGAAGCTACCAAATAGGGCTTTCCAATGATATAAAATGTGTATGATTATCATCAGCATTATTGTTATTATTCTTCATATGTAGTTGAACTTGAAGAAGAAAATGAATTTTCAACCCCTTTACTCACATTGGATTAGAAAAAGTATAGTGTATAGAATGTAGACGATCTTGTGGGCAATATAGAACAGCTGACAGATTAGAAATAGCATATATTGTTCAATAGTTATGAATGAATGAAACTAAATATCACGAAAAATTATTGATTATAATTTAGACCCAGAATAAAAAAAAAGATTTTTATTATTTTTGACTATTACACATTATTTATGTAATAATTTAATGTGTGTTAAAATTGTATTCAAACTTACCCCGTTCTCTTCCTCGAGCCTTGTCTTTCACGATGACTCTCTGCCTATCTACAATTGGCCACTTCTCTGGGTAAACAAGGGTGGGAGGGGGCTCTGGTTCATGGGCTAGCTCGACGTTAGCTACGAGCCAGCTACGAGGAGGCCGCAGCTAGCCTCGGAGCTAGCTGGGCTAATGAATGCTTGCTGGCTGGAAACATAATCTCTGGGCATGTGGGCCGCACCGACCCGGGCACACTCATCGTCCGTTCTGGGCTGATAAAATGAAATATATTATATATAGAATATGACCCAGTAATGAATAAACTAATAACAGCAATGTGGCTATTTGAAAACATTGCATACACTAAATAAAATACGTCAATGATCTCTCGGGCACAAGCGCTGGCACGCAGGGGACTAGCATGCGCAACATACATGAGCCCTTTTTCCTGGATATTTTTCCTATATAACATTGAGGAACAAGGGTGTGTTTTGGTGTACATTGGACCGCAAAGCAGAAAATGCATTGCAGTTACAGACAGTAGCTAAATAGTTAGCTGCACTTCTTTCTCAAACCGAATTAATCACTCTAGTTTCCAGAGCTGATGTGATTATGTACAACAATACACACTCACACACTTTATAATTTGTTCCTCAACGTTATATAGACAGGTAATGTTTTGTAAACTAACGTTACGTTTAGAATGGAATGAATACCGGGCGGTCAGGTGGCGTAACGGAGATTGCGTTCGTCACCAACCCCGGAGCGGCTGGATTCGCCTGTTCGAATCCAGCTCACAGCTCCGGGGTTGTCACCAGCTTGGCTGGCCGTTCACACTAATACAATTGGCAGTATTAGAGGGTGGGAGAAGCTGGCGGGGTGGGTCCGGGTCGTTGTAAACAGCGACTCCTACAGTTCGGTCGGGGCGCCTGCTAAGCGCGGATAGGATCTAAGTGGGATAGTGTGATCCTTCCACACGCTACGCACTCTCAGTGAGAATCCGCGCTGCCAGGTGAAAAGAAGCGGTTGATTGGCTGGACGTGTGTCGGAGGAAGCACGTGGTAGCCTCCACTCTCCCAGACCGACTGTGGGGGGTAAGTGCGCAGCGACCAGGAAGGGGATTGGGAATTGGCATAACGACTAACATTGGGATGGGAGAAAATCGGAGGAAAAAGAAGGGGGAAAAAGATAAAAAAAAATAATAATAAATGGAATGAATACATCAAGTATGCGTCGGCAAAGATAGTTAGCTCAAAGCTAATCCGGCCCGTTTTTATCAACTTCCTGTCTTTTAGAAATATGTTTTTATAGTGAAAATCATTACCAAAACATCCGGAAAAACCTCTCGGGAGCATTATAGACTGTCATACAAATGTACAAATGCTGGCAAGAAATGCAGTATAAACAATACTTTGTGGCGTCGTTTCTTGCGCTAGCTTCTGTTAGCCAGCATTAGCCTTAATTAGCGTGAGCAAGTAAACTAACAGTAAACGTTTTTACATGAAATACAGCGCAAAAACCCTGCTGACAAACGTTTGCTTATCATTCTATAATATAATAATACAAACGTTTCATTACCTCTCTGTGACGACAAAGTTGTTTAAATAACAGGAGAAAAGTTGCTAAAAACTATGTATTTGGATGGGACCGGAAGAACCATTTTCAACCTGGAAGTCCTACCGGAAATGCCTACTTCACGTTGTGCAAGTGGAGAATACCATAGTCCCCTCCAAACTCATAGCCAAGCTCAGGGACCTGGGCTTGAACTATGACCTCTGCCAGTGGGTCTTGGACTTCCTGACGGGTAGACCCCAGGTGGTGAGAGCAGGCAACTGCACCTCCTCATCCATCACGCTCAACATAGGGGCCCCCCAGGGCTGTGTTCTGAGTCCCCTCCTCTACTCCCTGTACACACACGACTGTGTGGCACAGTGGAACAACAACACAATCATCAAATTAGCTGATGACACAGTAGTGGTGGGCCTGATCTCTGCCAACGACGAGAGGGCCTACCTGGAAGAGGTAAAGAATCTGTCGTAGTGGTGTCAGGAGAACTGCCTCTCTCTTTGCTGCCTGAACGTCAGCAAAACAAAAGAGATGATTGTGGACTTCAGGAGGTCGGGGTCAGGGACTACAGCCCCCTCAGCATCGAAGGGGGCACCGGTTGCGAGAATGAACAGTTTCAAGTACCTCGGAGTCCACATATCCGAGGACTTGACATGGACCACACACATTGACAGTGTTGTGAAGAAGGCACGGCAACGCCTCTACTTCCTCAGGTGCCAAAGGAAGTTCCAAGTCAGTAAGAAGATCCTTAAGAACTTCTACTCATGCACAATAGAGAGCATCCTGACTGGCAATATCACCTCCTGGTTTGGGAACAGCACCGCCCAAGACCGTAGCAGAATACAGAGAGTGGCCCGTTCAGCCGAACGCACAATTGGAGGGGGGCTTCCCACTCTCCAAGACATTTACAACGGTGCATGGGTAAGGCTAAGATAATAATCAAAGACTCCAGCCACCCAAACAACTGCCTCTTTGAACTGCTGCGGTCAGGCAAGCGATACCGGAGTCTCATGGCAAGCACAGAGAGACTAAGAAGAAGCTTCTATCCTCCGGCCATCAGAATGCTAAATGACAATAACACTATGTAGCAACCATTAAATGCACTCACAGCACACACATCCACATGCACACACTCACTTTAAACAAACAACTCACTGCAGCACCCACTTTAGAACACCTAAACACACTTTATATTTATTGGCAAAGAATTTGCACTACAACCCATACCCCAAAATTGTACCTCATCCCATTTCTGCATTGTACTGTATAGTATATAGTATATTGTATTATAACTCAGTTACTTTTCTACTCTGCATTGTACATTGTATATATGTATATATTGAACACTTTTGTCTACGTACTTGACTTCTATTTTATACTTACTATACTTATTTTATACTTATCTATTTTTATCTAGCACAATATCTGGAGCAAAACAGAAAGAAGCATTTTATATAAAAGTATTCTGTTTTATTATAATTTTTATTTCAGATAACGGTTGAAGAAGTGTGTCTTTAGTCGACAGCAAAAGATTGGGCGGGTTTCGGCTGTCCTAACTGGGGTGGGTTGTTCATTCCATCATTGTGGGGCAAGGACTGAGAAAAGGCAGGTTCTCCTTGATGACCCTCCCGAAGCTCGGATAGGAGTGGGTCTGAGACAGCCAGAAGATGCAGAGCATAGGGGTCTTGAGGGTGTGTAGTTAGAGACCATTAACCGGAGGTAGGCGGGAGCAGTTCCCTTTGCCGCACGGTATGCCAGGTTGATGGCCTTGAAGCGGATTCGTGCAGCAATGGGGAGCCAGTGCAGGTCCCTAAGAAGTGGGGTGACATGGGCTGACTTCGGTAGGTTTGAGATCAGGTGGGCCGCTGCGTTCTGAATGAGTTGAAGAGGCTTGATGGCAGTGGCCGGGAGGCCAGCAAGCAGTGCGTTGCACTATATGTCCAACAACTGCCTATAATTGATTAAAAACACTACTTCCATTTCAAAATGCACGCTGCAGATTTATTCCTGGCTAGAATAATTTTTCAAGACCGGGTGCTCTGAACATTTCTTCAAATGAGATGAGCATTTTACAGAGAGCTCGCCTAGCGTCCCTGTTGGGACTTGCTGAATGAGACTATTATATAAATTAAAGGGGAAGTCCTCACCTTCAAGAATCTGTTGAGATTTCATCCCTCCGACAAAAATGTACTGAATGGTCCCAATCTGCATGACTCTCTCTAGCGTCGACGCAGCATTCGGTGCTAGGAAACTTAAAGGAACACACCAACTTTTTGGGGAATTTGCTTATTTGCCATCTACCCTGGAGTTAGACAAGCAGATCCATACCCTTTTCTTCTCTGTGCATGCATTAGGTTTAAGGAACTTGTCTTGATTATACAGATCCACTCTTAAAAATCGCACCTCTACTGCAAGGGTGCAGCGTCGTTAACACCTAGTTCAAATCAAGTCAAGTCAAGAGTTTTATTTGTCACGGCATACAAGTATACAGTGAAATGCGGGGGGTCTTGCCCGCAACGATTGTGCATAATACAATAATACAATAGTAAGAATCCAATAGGATGCGAACGACATTTGTCGTTCTGCCAGGTTAATGGTACATGATTACCGCAGTAGCAGTGCAGAGCAGGGCCCTGTTTCTTGTACCTGGATAACTGAGTTAGCCGGATAACTTTAACTGGATAACTGGGTTAGCCGGACTTTCCGGTTTCATGTACGTGGATTTTCCAAATCACCATGACAACATATCCAAAAGTTTGAGCCTGGTCGAAAGCAGAGTTCAAGTTCAACTTAGCCTGAACCATCGCCACGCCCCCGCAAAGAAGTGACGGCCCGTTTCCTGAAACTATTCCCACAGTCTACGATCTGCATTATACCATTCTGAATTACGTTCTTGTGCTCCATTCTTCCAGAGGGGGCTTTTGAAATGTAAAATAGACCCAAAATGCTGATACTAAATTCACTTTGTCCTAAATAATGCACGTTATATATACCGTGGCGACGGTGGCGCTCGCTCGTGCGATGTACACATTATGTGGTTATTTTAATTGTAACTGGGATTAAGATGTCTGATGAGATGCGCTGTTTGACGGATTTGAGAAATTGAATGAGCCGTTGACGTCACATTAATGAATGAGGATAAAGAGATAAACTTCATTCATAACAAAGGATATTCTAAACACGGGTCTCTCGTTCATTAATGTATAAACAATGAATTTATTGCATCTGGCACAGTGGTCCAGCAGTAGTGCTCAAGCATGCCAACCCAGCGACCCGGGTTCAAAACCCGGTCTTTCCAATATGATTTTTTTGAATATAATATTAATGATTATACGCCAAAGTAGCCTGGTTTTAAGTTAAAATATTATAAATCTACATGCATTGAGGATGTCATTCTTTATATAGCTCTCAACGTGCACCAGATTGAATTATTCCTATATTGCAAAAAGAAGGAGACGACTAGGGTCTTGAACCCCGGTCGTCTGTGTGAAAGTCAAAAGAACAACCCGTTAGACCACATTGGAGATAAGTTAAAGATTGACTATACATCAATCAATGGGTAAGAGAGCCGTATCGTAATTCTGTATAACAGTTAACTAATTATTTTCGCTAGCAAGATCTCATTTGATTATTCAATCCAGCAGGCAAGTTTAAAGAAATATAATCTGATTGATTGAGGTAATGAGGGACTTAAAATTAGCCTATAGATAACGCATTTAACTTGTCGGCGAGGCGATTGAGCCGTACTGCAATATGTTAATAAAGTTTTAAATCAATTAATCAATCAATGCCGCTAGAGAATCAGGATTTCTGCGATCGACACCTGCTGTCTTCTCAGCTGAGGCGGGCGCGCGCACTGATCCTGAGAATCAAGTCTGGCTTGAGTTAACAAGACTGAATCCACCTTCTTGGAACAGGAAAATCCCGGCTTCAAACATCGGGTTAACTGAAGCTGGATAATGACATCTTGATCGACTTAGTTGAACCACGTACAAGAAACAGGGCCCAGAGCTCAGAGTCCAAAGAGCTGCATCTGTAATGGATTATTAAAAATGCTGTCTAGATTTCTTGTAATTGAAATAAAGTTAACATCTGTTAAGTATTTTTACATGAATTATTATGGCTTCATTGTTTTAAAATCCCAATAATGTTGTGGGTCCACCAGACAACATTAGGTCAGTAACAAAAACACAAACGCCACACAAGGGTTAAGAAGATGATTTTCTGATGAACGGCACAGCAAAAGTAGCCTAATACTTTAAGAGACAGTGGAGAAGTTAATTGTTGTTTTGTCGTTTGTACTCATGAAATAGACAACCTCCATGATGATGACTTCTTAACACATCCACCGCCAGAAACGGCTTACGACGGGTTTCAAGGTCATGCAAATTCCGCCATTCCATGGCGTACAACGTTATTGAGATCATATTTCATTTTTCCGCCATGGTATTCATAATTCCCTCACCCAGCCTCGGCTGAGACAGTGGGACTTGGCACAACCGTGCAACGCTTCAATACCGCCACCTGGTGGATGATCGGGCGGGTTACAACCAGAAATGGATCTCTGGTGATCTCCATGCATCTGGGAAATGCGTCCGGCAGTCACATATTGTTGCGGGACTCTAGACACACATCCGTGTATATGGATCGCTGCCATAACTCAATAATCGATATGATTTGGGCGTTTATTTTGCCATACAAACCGTAAATGGATCTAGTCGATCGACGTCAAATAAGTGGAGTCTTTTTCCTCCAGTCTCATCGGCGAACGGTAAGAGGACAGTAACGTTACTTTCAGCGTGATTGTTTATTATTATTAATGAAAACCGCTCTGATCAATATATCACCCATACTACATAAAGCATTTACTGACGATCACGGAATTATAAACGACCCCCCCCCGTTCATCCGCGCATGATGAGTCATAACGCTTAGGATCGTATTCTGTTGGATTTTTTAATATACCGTGTATCACAAATAAACTGCAATCGATAATCTATAATATTATGCGTTTAGGCCTATAACGTTAGGTTATGACTATAACCAAGTTCTGTTAGTTAGGGGCGATGCTTGGCATCGCTACTGCACTATCTCGCGTACGTGCACGCGTACTGAATAAACCACAAATGTACCTCTAATACCAGTATTAGTCTGACCACACCCCTCATCAGCTTACCTTCATAAGCAGGTGTGTGGTCACCTGCTCTCCTCCTTCCCAAGCTTTCACCACAAGGTGAGGACAAGGGCTGCAGCGGCGTCCGATGCCAAGCATCGCCCCTAACTAACAGAACTTGGTTATAGTCATAACCTAACGTTCTGTATCGTTAGTGGCTTAGCTTGGCATCGCTACTGCACAAGGGAGGCCAAGCGGAGCCACTTGGCTGACAAATACACCCCGCTGACAGCCCCCCAAAACCATCAGAACAGGGAGGGCCGAGCCCCCCCGACCCCCCCTAATGGAGGGTAGCCCCCCTATTAGGGACGTCACGGGAGGGCGACGGACCCGACCGTGCGAAGAGGCACTCAAGCAACTCAACGCACAGGGTGAGCAGACCGTGGCTTGACCCCACGACTACACACACGCACAACCCGCATGCCACCCGGGAACGAACGGAGGAACAACCTCGTTACTGCCCCCAGAATCACGGGGTCAAGGGCAAACCCAACCCCGTGGCAAGGCCGTAGCAGCGGAGCACGAAGGAAGACCCAGACCCACCAAAAGGACTGGACTCCCTGGAATGGGGGCCCGGAGAAGTCCATGATGCCAGCATCAAGACCCCACCAGGTGGGCACGTAGTGCCCCGCCCCCCACATCGCCAGCGTATTCGGACAAAGGCCCCTCAGTTACTGCACCTGGTATTCCCAGGCGGAACCAACCAGGCCAGAACCTGCCCAGCTTCCGAGATCGGACGAGACCGGGCGTGTCCAGGTCGGTATGGCCGTAAGCCGAGCGGGCCCCGTCCCCCCAATAGTACACCGCCTGGCACACTGACCCTGCAGAATAGGCAGTCAGCATGGCCGTAAGCACACAAAAAAGGTTAACCAACGGAAGCAGGCAGCGCACCGGGGAAAAACCAGGCAACAGGCTGTTAACCCTAGCCTGGAGACTGCGGACGAGACAGGCGCCAGAGGGGACAGCTGAACACAGCCGCCCCGGCGGAAGGAGCGTAAGCTGGCGGTGTTGCATGACCAAGCCTCCATTTAACAACCCCCACCCAGAGGGGTCGAGGCAGAGAAGGCTGACACGATTGGCAGACGTCATGAACGTGCAGGGGCACCCTCAAACGGTGAACCCGGGAGTTGACACTGCTCCAACACACCAGGGAATCAACCACCTCGGTGTTACCCAATGCGGTGGTTGTTCCTATAACCCCTCAAGAAAAAACTCCAAAACACACCTGCGGGTATACACCGGCTATACCGCAGTACAAGTGTTTCAGTTTCCAAAAAGGGTTAACCCAGGCCTACGGGTCGCAAACATCACTTCGGACCGGGCCTGGCGGTACGGGAAGCACAGGGTCACCAGAGGAGGTCAAAAAACCACCCCCACAGGCCCCTCTTCGCCATGCGTGAGAGAGGAGCGAAAAATAATGGAGAACCAGCCCCTAAGCACACCGTACCTGGTATTCCCCGGCGGTCTCCCAACCAAGTACTAACCAGGACCAACCTGTGTAGCGGCCGAGATCCGACGAGATCGAGCGCGTACAGAATGGCATGGCTGTAAGCCATGACGACAGTGCTGAGTAAAAACATACCCAACCAGGGTCTCCATAGCGCTTAACCCTGTGACACCCAGACCGACCTGGCATTTTTCCCCCTGAAAAAAGCCCAAGTCCCTCAGGGTACCAGAACAGCAGATCTGCATCCCCGGCGGACAACGGGTTCAACTGATCTGGACCAGCGTGACCAGAACCAGTCCCGTGCCCTAACCACGCCGACATGCCTACTCCAGGAGAAGGGCAGATATGCGTGTTGATCTTAACATGAAAAGAAGGCGCCACCCAGACGTCGGGACGAACCGCGCCTGGTGGCCCACCCCAAGGGCGTGAGACCCCACTACATATGTTCAGATCCATCCCGTCATCATCCCCCAGACATGAACGAGAATCCGTCGACAACCCACCCAGGTCATGGGATGTGGTCGCCGGAAGAGGAAAAACCCCCATCTCAGTTGCTTTATAAAAACGCTGTTTCAACCACAAGCAACTAAGGCGTGCCAGTCAATCGCCTGTTTACAGCGAGCTAGCACTATACGTGCGTCGGGACACACCCCCATCAATGAACAGGCTATTTAGACCTGTCATTGAATCCCCAAGGCGCCCAGGGGAACGACAAGAGGGGTGTGACACTCCCTAACTCCAACACTTCTGGAATAGAAAGAAGGAAGCATCAACAGTATGTATCCCAGTCTACACAGCCGGGGTAAAAAATGTTCACATTTTTACATCCCACCACCCTCCCATAGGAAAGAGACGGGGATCCCCAGAGAGACTTCCCACGCGAGCTGTACAGATTGAAAAGAATATATTGCACCTTGAGCCATGTAAAAAACTGGTTTTAGGGCCTCCGGGGAAGAGGCACCGAACCCATACACACTCAATAAACGAATTGAATCGAATATACATACAATAGAAAAGGACCCTTCTAGAGGGTCCACTCACTTTGACAATCTGAGGAGGAAGGCTCTGTACTCTGATGGAGGCTTCCTCACATGGAAGAAGGAGTCCGAACTCACAGAAGGCCTGAGTAGGCGCTTGGTGAGGAGGAGCCCTGACCACCCCCCCTGAAAACAGATCCATCACATGGACCTGAACAGCACACGGAAGTCCTACCAACAGAGACGCGCACGGTGACGTACTCTATGGCGGGGGAATTCCTGCGGTGCACACGCCCAATATACCAGGCCGTGGGACCAGGAACTCCCTCCCCCCCCCCCCCCCCCCCCCCGTAACGTGCCGAACCGCCACGTGACGGGAACCTCGAAGGACAGGGGGTGTACCCCTGACCGACAGAACAATGGGGAGAGGAAAGGTTACCAGTTCACCCCTTTACGACCCCACACCCATGATACGACGTAACGACAAAAAGAGAATATGACACAGTCATAGTCAGCTCTATGAAGCGTTTCACAGCTCCACACAGCGCACGAGCTAACCTGCTATCTGATTTTTACTAAGGAAAAACACAGAATAGAGAGGGCTCTAAGAACCCCGGTCCAACATACACATGTGCTTCTGTGGCCAGTACAACCCAGTTGTAGGTCACATGACACACACAACCCATCATCACCTACAAAAAATGGCAAAAACACTCAACAGAGGAACGCCGTTTTTTTCACAATGAGAGAATACATCATTCTTGATTAGTATCGACCACAGGCCTTGCTAAGCACACATGACAGCAACCAAACCAACTTCCCTTTAGGAAATAAGTTTCTCCAGCAGATTTAGCACAACCTCAGCAATCAAGCTGAGAGTTACATCGTATCCCTACCACACAAAAGACACAATTAATGCACAACATGTCTGATAGGAGGTGATAAAGTCCCCAGGGAACCGGGGGGGGAAACACAATCCTCCTATTTTACCCTCAATACGGCCAGTTAAAACAGGAAAACCTGTTAATGTGTGAACTCACTGTTCATTGTCATTACAGTCTGAGAAAGAACATTCTTTTACTCACTCGTCACCAAGCATAGCTTCATAGGTTAGTTGCCTTAGTAGTGAGTACACGGTACACATAAACACCATGATGTTTCTCACACAACAACCAGATCAATACATCACGACCTGCACGGAGAAGCTAACTGCCAGTGACAAAAACAGCTCACACACAACCCGCAACGTATCTCAAATGCATTGCAACAACACACGTTTTGGGAAAAAACACCGTTATTCACAATACATTTAGCAAGGTAAAACCAGAAGACGTGTTATGAGGTCTGGCCAACCCCGTACCTGCCCGGAACGCAGATCAGCGAAGTGCAGTCACAAGCCACCGTAGAACACAGCCGTCCCGTGTTGTTCGATCCGGGCAGCGTCGCCGCTCCACCAGTCGCTACAGTCCTCTTTGTTGACGCAATCCCCGTCTAGGCTCAGGCAGGGTCGACGAACATCCCCTGTCAAGGATGACGTCGTGGTCAAGAGTGTAAAACATGTTAAAATCAAAGCACGTTCAACAGAATAGCATCAAGCTAACGGCTGCTCCAACCGTTCGGGTGCTATTGCTTCCGCTCGCGAGACGCCGATCTACGACGCACGCGATCAGGAGCGAGCTCCCGGCGGCGCGCGAGAAGCCAAGCTACCCCGCGCCAGGCCACCGACCGGCTAACCGTAAGCTATGAACATGTAAACAATGACATAACACTCACCCAGACAGGCCGCCGTTCTGAACCCTCCTCACTTTTTAAGAGAAAAGAGAAAACAAGACGTCAACACCGCTTCACAACGGTGACATTAACACGTCCGGCGGAATCAGCACAGTACCAACTGGCCTGTATAGCTGACTTTGAACATGAATCTGCCGCTATCGCACATTACATGCACATATCCCCTCGTGAAGGAATACTCTCATTTGGATATGAAAGATGGGGTCTTAACACGGTGACAGAGAGAATCCACTCGTCCAGAACACACAGGGATCACCAGTGTCAATGGTCGCGGCCCACTAGTTAAAACTATAATGGTCGCCAGACCAAGGCCTTCTGTCGCCTAGACGGCTAAACAAAGGACCCCAGCCTGGGGCCGGTTTCCATAAACTTTGTCAAGTAGCCCCCATAGCACTAACAGACAAGTGGAGCCCGCCAGCAAACACTACTCACCCAACCTGGAACGCACCGCTCCTCACAACAGCGGCATGTCCGACAGTTCAGCTGTGGCCTGACAGGTTTCACCCCAACAAACACAGCAAGGAACTGCAGTTGAGAAGCATGCAGCGGCGTGCTCCCAATACGAAAACCGGTGGAGGGTTTGTAGAATGATCATCATCTTCTAGACACTCCAGTACGAAGACAATATCGCCGTATTTTCTCGAAAATAGTGAGAGAGAAAATAAAGATATGATGTCAACGTATCCTTGTTTCCCAAGCTGTTCCTAATCCAATTTCTTCCATCATGGTGTCAAGTGTGGGGATCTACCGAGGCACCTCTTCCTTGTGGTGAAAGCGAGAAGGAGGAGAGCAGGTGACCACACACCTGCTTATGAAGGTAAGCTGATGAGGGGTGTGGTCAGACTAATACTGGTATTAGAGGTACATTTGTGGTTTATTCAGTACGCGTGCACGTACGCGAGATAGTGCAGTAGCGATGCCAAGCTAAGCCACTAACGATACAGAACTAGCGTTCTAGGAATTACTGCAGAAAACGATAAAAACATATTTATATTCTAGACGGTATTTTCGTATGAATCTATGAATGAAAAAGTATAACGTTCCTACATCCTGAACGATAGATAATCGATGTTGAATGGGCCATAGTAATGTCAATTTAGCAATACAATTTAAAAAGTTATAGCCCTGCAAAGAAGGTGAACATCTCCATAGGCTTAGAGTGGTGGCAGAGAGTGGTATGAGAGGGGCAAACTGCGTGGCAGTTAATGTGTTAACCTGCAATGGCCATTTTGGCCATTTTAGTTTTAGTTTTTGAGGACTGCATACTTTTTTTGCAAACCAAAACAACATACTTTATACTTATAGCACATGCATGAGCCGGGTCTCTTTTGAAAGAGAAAGTTAGTGCTAACGTAATATAGTAACATAGGTCTGAACTTGACTTGTAGAAAAACTTGTTACTCAAGTTTTTCTGTAGTAGTTAGTAGTCCAGAGGTAGTATTTCCCCAGAAGGTGGTATGGCTTACAAATCCATACGGACCCATAGCCTGAAGCCTTATGTAGTACATTTCATAAAGATCCATTCAGAAATGAGTGATTAGGAGTGATTTTGGTAAACTGTGTACAAAAGAAAAACTGAGTTTTCTCATAGACTTCAATTTATTCTGCTATTTTTCTCCTCCTGTTTTCGCTCGTTATTTTTATTTTTTTTATTTATTCATACATCCCCACGTGGGTTATCATTGGAAAGCAACACTCATTGGCTACAAAAATCCACAATCATTTTCATGATCGGATCTAGATTGATGGAACTACTGCGCCAAGAGGCGGGAATGGTATTTTGCGCAATACCGTGTACTTTGCACAAGCCTCAAATACCGGCATGTAACTTGAGAACTGCTGAACGGATTTTGTCGCTATCGACAGGCAACAAATAAGCCTTCAATTTGATATATATAGTATTACAAAATATGCACACCCGAGCCACTAGGGGCCGCCAAAGTGCCGGTGGGCAAATCGTCCTAAAAACGTCCCGCCAGCGGGTCGGCGCATGCTAAGAGGTTCTAGCACATCGTATAGACCCCCGAACTATTGCAGAGACCCCCGAACCATGGTATTGTAGAGACCCCCGAACCATGGTATTGTAGAGACCCCCGAACCATGGTATTGTAGAGACCCCCGAACCATGGTATTGTAGAGACCCCCGAACTATGGTATTGTAGAGACCCCCGAACTATGGTATTGTAGAGACCTCCGAACCAACTTGTGCTTTTTGTTTCAGCGAGAGTCGAGATATTCACAACGTATCTGGACAGCAGGGAATGCAGGTGTTTAGATACACTTAAATATACATACATATTTAAATCCCCCCTGGTCACATAACTTATACAAATGGCACAGATGGTGCCATTATCAGAGTTGGGGGGGCCTGAAAAGTCCTATTATTTCCTCAGATATTTCACTTTTCTGCCACACTCAATCAACTCCGCTCTCTCACCGTGCTGGTGGAGAGAGTCTGGGAAGGAAATTGAAGGCAAAGGCTGTTATATGGTTGTCATAAGAGTCCCCACTCCACGCTTCCTGATTTATTTTGTTTTCTCTCCCTGGGCTTTTCCCTTCTCTCTCTCTGTCTCTCTCTCTGTCTCTCTCTCGTTCTCTCCCTTCACAATTATCTCTTACAGCCTGTGAGGTGATTAATGGGTTTCATTTGATGTCCTCTCCAACCCATCGCAGAGCAACCAACAAATAAAACTAGAGACCAACACACAAATTGTCCCTCAGAAGAGCCGTAAAACGAGGGTTGGGGGGGATGTGGGTTTACGGAGGACAATGAAGCAGAGAGGTCTGGCCTTTGGAAATAAAAACATTTGCACAGGAAAGGCCTGGAACGCTTTTCTTCAGTGTAGCAACTCTCTCCCTTGAGAAATCCCCTCCTGCTAATCTGCAGTTATTGCTCCCGCTGTCGGCAGGCTCCAAATTAAAGCGGGGGGTGGGCGATAAAAAACACTTAGACCTTATCGTTTCTCCTATCCCCATCTCCCACTTTGTCTGCAGTCATTGCTACAAACACTACTCTTTAGTTCTGTTAGTGTGTTTGTGTAGGTGTGTGTGTGTGTGTAGGTGTGTGTGTGTGTGCCTCATTGAAACTTTGCGGGTATGCTGTTTGAATAAAGCTTGTCATTGGTTCAAGATATGTGAACGAGGATAGTGGCTGACTTCTGATAAACTAAGCAGCTGGGTATCCCATTTCAACAGTTATTAGCTATTCAAAAGGAACTATCCACTACTTGATTTACCGTTTCATATCTAGTAGGTTATAGGGTATTCACACTCTTGCACCACAATTTACATTCCTGTTTGGTTGGCTGACTTTGAGCCATGAAGAGAACATGAACCTGCACTTTGCGTACTAGATGGGAGTCGAGACCCAAGGCCTCTCTTCCCCGACGACTTTCATCGAACTAAAGTTGAGTGTGAGGTTGATTGGATAAGAGGTTCTCGACAACGCAGCAAGTAGCAATAATATCGGGGGAGTGGGGGCAAGCAAAAACAGCACTAGTTCCGTGTCAGAGGACCACACTGTGAGGGTCTGATGGAACCCTTCTGTCTACGGCTTTAGAGAGACTTGCTTCTCCTTCCTCCTCATCCGAAAATGCCAGCCAATGACATTCAGCTCAGTAAAGGGTACATCAGTCCATCTGCTTCCAGTTCACAGCTGTCTGACCATTTACCAAACTCTGTTTGTATGTCCGTATGTTCGCTGCCCTTCCAACAAGTGGACCCTGTGTGAGACTAACACAAAGGCAAGCCCCGAAGTCATCTGGGAGTGGGAGTACCAGACCGGGCGAAAGGACGCTGATAATGGCCCTATCTGCTCAGCATTTACTATGACTGCAGCTTGTAAGTGTCACAGCATGCTCTACAGCTATCATTCCATACAAGTGACATTCAAACAGGCATGACGGTAATGCTGTGACCAACCCCCCCCCCCCCCCCCCCTTAGTATAGATGGTCTGCCAGAGATTGACTGGTCCTGCAGCAAGTGTCACGGAATGTGATCTGAGTACCGATGACATTCAAACTTGCGCCATGCTAATGTCATGACCAAAGGCTTGTTTTCCCCCCAGCATATAAGATAAAATGTCATTGTCATGCAAACGGTACACCAGCAAAGTCACAGAGCCTCCCGGGGAATACTCGGTTCACAATTAGCAAATGGTAAAAATGAGAGAGGGCACCCCAGAGCACACTGCGTTGAAGGATGGCAACGACATTCGGAGGAAGCGGCTCTCCCAATCAGCAGAGTGCCGGGACATATGGAAGCGTTTTACTTTAACAAGGAAAGTAAAGTAATGGAGACGGGATGGGATATAAATCATTCAAATCGCCTGTCCTGAAGCCTCACAGGGATTTATCGCTGACCGGGGAACAGCGTTTCCCCCGGGAGAACTTTACAAGCCTCTCAATAAACATATGAATAATTTTGAGAGGCATTAAGACCGGCCTGCACTCTTGATCCTAAATCAATGTGTCGAGGATAAATTAAAACGCCGGGGAGACGTAGAAGAAGCAGGGAGGGAGCAAGGATGAACTGAACAGGGGGTGGTATTACAAGGTGATTAAGACAATGTCTCTGTGAATTGCTGAACTGGGAGAGCAGGAGGAACGAGGGAGTGAGGAAGGAGGCTATCTTTTAGCCTGGATTCGTCGAAGGAGGTTTTGTTTCTCAACAGTCATATTTTAGCATTCGCAAAGGGGTCTGATAACGATTTTTGGACACACTGGCAGCATAACGTTGTCAGCATAATCACTAATAACACTTGCCAGCTGTAACAGTACGAACACGATAATGGCTCCATGATGCTTACCCACATTCTTCAGCCCCATGAGAAACAGCACCACAGGCTTAGTGAGTATCAGTGCCAAATGTTTAATCAGGGTAGATATCTATTGTTGTAGAATATACATGTATCTAATACTGCATAACCTAAAACAGAATAAACACTAAAAAATAGTGAAAGGTTGACCCAGAACTGTTTTTTGGGGGTTGTTTGTGTAGAGCAGGGGTTCCCAAACTTTTTCAGCTCGAGACCCAAAAGAGAAATTTGGTGTTTCCCCGGGACCCAAACTTACAAAAATACATCATGAATTGCCATAACATACATTTATAAACTACTGATAAAGAACACAACAAACCATGAATGTAATAATGTAATGTAATGTTAACCTCATAAAATATGTACATACAATTTTGTAACACTTTTAAATTAACAAACATGTTCTACTCTCCTTTCTATTTATCACCCCCTTTTCAACTCTCCATTTCTTACCCCTCCCTCTGTCCCTCAACCTTAAACCCCAACATTGAGCAACATTCTGATAAATTTTTACTGACTTATTTTTTTATTCTACTGACCTGACATGCTAGAAGGGGTATAATATTTCATCTATGGTGATAGTATCAAAAACTGAATTTGTTGGAGAGATTCAGGAGACAAAGGTGAAGTCAATCAGTGGTTTTTATTGACAGGAACACACGGAGAACGAGGAACAGTCCTGGAGACCAGCCCTCCACGGGGCTAGAAGCCTCTAGAATGTTAACAACCATGGCATTATATACTATGTGGGAGTTCCATATATAGGGAGGTTGGCCGACTGGTTAATAATGGATTATCCGACAGGCTTGGCATAAGGTAGTCTACGGATGAATCTGATATTATGCTCAGGTTTGCTCCTCCTCAATGGCCTGTGGCCGGAGGCCCGATGCAGCCATACATGCACCGGTCATCAGGTCACACAGGTCATCAGGTCAAAGTATATCTGGGTGCATGGCCTGGCTTGGTCACAGATGCACATTCCAGAGTGGGGGAGATGATCATGCTTTGACCAGAGGAGCTTAAATGTAAGATATTAGATATTAATGAACTAAAAATAACTATCAACGGCACAATGAAATCTAATTAGAGGTATGTGGCTGGTTGAAGTTTTCAACCAGCAGATCTATTCTGGGCTTGGTTTTTTAAAGTGCTATTCTGAGGTCATGCTGAGCATTTAGTCTGTTTCTGTATTTGTTTTATCTACAGCTTTCCTAGCCAAGCAGGAGAACTCTACCTGCTGGAGATGAGCAATCCAAAAATGTATTCACATATCATAGAATTGTTCACATAACTTAATATATCATTTAGAAACAGCAGCAGTCTTTCAAGTGTATTTAAAGTAGAGGTGGGCATAGATTACTTTTTTTAATCTAGATGAATCTATCTGCAATCCTGGATTTAATCTAGATTAATCTAGATTAAAATGGCTAAAAAAAATATAAATAAATCTGCCGAAGGCATTCAAAATATGTGTGTTCTACCCAAATAATGACCAGAAGTAAGTCCTTACTTTTTCTTTCCTCCTTATGTTTCTCAGGCCAGGTGGCCCATTACACCATGAGCCCATCTCCCGTTTCCAAAATGCATTACAGACTGTTTGAAAAAGCTGTTTGATATGATAATTGGTAATGAAATATCAAAATAATGTTAAATAAGATGTACTTGTGTTTAATAAGTTGTTTTATTCAGAAGTTAACACAAATAAATAATATTACCAGTACAGTACAGTATCTAGCACACTCTCAGGAGCAAAACAGAAAGAAGCATTTCAAACTTGAACTATGTGACATGGCTTGACTCAATCAGTCCAATCTCTATTTCTCCTTCTTCCACCAGTCACTCAGGCAGACCAGCTTGTTTTATGTAGCGGTGTCTACTTATAGTGCCTATAATATTTTTCCCGTTGGGTGCCAGACAGGGCCAAACCCTGCCAATGCAAATCAACTGCTCCAGTGGAGTTGCTCAGTGGCCAATGGTGTCAACTGTTGTACTGGGCAGCTCCCAGGTGTGAATGGAACTGTGTGAATGTGAAGCAGGGCGTTCCTGAAAAAGAGCATCTGTGCTCAGCGAACCTACCCTGGGTAAATAAATGTAATTTTTTTTTAAAAAATTAAATAAAAAAATCGAGTAACTGCGTCAATTATATTATCGCGCAATACTAGTATCGCGTTAACGCAGCACGTTAGCGCCATTAACGGCCCAGCTCTAATTTAAAGGTATGTGCTTGTTTGTACAGAGATCAGTACAGTACAGGTAGTGCAGGAATACTTGCATGATTGACAGCCTTTATGGTGGTTGTATTCCATTGGATGTCCTTTTCTGTACAGTTGCACATTGCTGTACTCCACCCAGTAGGTATGGGAGTTTTCCGTTATTTGTCATGTTTTCAAACTCTCTTTGGGTGTTTGCAATTCATGGATGAATGACTTTTATTTATATAGCACCCTTTACAGCACGAATGCACAGGGTGCTTTACACTACAGCTTATATAAAAAAAAACACAACAAAACAAAATCGGAAATAAATGACAACAACAACAGGCAGCAGTTATAAAACAGTGAAACCAGATAAAAAAGTAGAATAAAATTATTTTGATAAAATCATGAGTCACTAATTAAAAAACAAAACTATAGGAACAGTGAGGACAAGAAAAAATGCCTATGTATGACCAAAGGCCTGTCTGAACAAATGTGTTTTTAGTTGTTTTTTAAAAGAGTTTTCAGAGGGGGCAATTCGCAGGTCCAGGGGGAGAGCGTTCCAGAGCCTTGGTGCTGTCACCTCGAAGGAAAGTATATGTCTCTGATATCTTGGTACAGTGGGCAGGTTGTTAGAAAGTACTTGAGAGAGGCTCCGATTGAATCCGATTGAATTCAATTTTGTTTTTAGCGGTCGGCTTACACCTTCCATAGTTACACATATTTGTAACCCGTTTAGCGTTATTAAGCTAACGTTAGCTAATCGTTATAGCAGCTAACGTCGGGACAGAACGATAGCGGATGTGACGTCAGTAAACAAGCCATCAAGCTCACGTTTGATCGGTTAGAATGGTCACTGTCAACTCACAAGGCACGAGTGTACAAACTAGTGAATGTACAGAAAAGGGACGTTTGGGGAGGAGGAGTGGGGAGGAGGAGGGATTTCGAGCCCTGTGTTATGCATTTTACTCTGCCAATTGGCGACCCAATACAAACGGGTCTGCAACCTAAGTTTGGGAAATGCTGGTGTAGAGAGTCCATGGTGCCAGGAGGAGTGAGAGGAAGTGGCTTGAACTCCTGCTCTACTGTACATTGGATTAAAACTGATCTGATTTTAGCCTGTGATCAATCTGATTGGGTTTGTGAGTCCTCATTTCACTACAGTGACGTGAGGACGAGGAGGAAGCTGGCAGAGAGAGAGAGAGAGAGAGAGAGAGAGAGAGGGGAGTGGTTGGCAAGGGCCAAGAGGAGATTAAACACACATCCCTACCTTAAATGCACTCAAAATCCAGTTGATAGGCACTAAGTATACATTTACCCAGGAGATGGAAAGAGGGGGTTAAGAACGGACGGAAAATTAACATGTCCATAAAGTCCTTTGACTAGCAGATGAAAGAAAGTAAAACCTATTAACAGCCTTGTAGTACACCAGTGGTGTAGGGGCTCTTATCATACACACACTATCCTTCAACCCCTGGAAGACAAACTGCAGCTGTACGCCGGTACGGCTGAAGTTACAAACTAAAGATGATTACCGGTTTTTCCTTCAAGGGCCTCGTTCTTTCCAAATGTCAACCTTGCAACACTCGTGAAGAGAAAGGTTCATAACAGCCGGAGTGTCTTAAATCTGCTCGTTGACATTTTTTATTGCTAGGCGCAAAGTGATTTAAGCCGTCCCGGTGGCACGGCCTGTGGAGTAATATTATAAATTTGAACAAATTCAGTTTTGTGACAAAGCTCTCGCACTATAGGAACCCCCTTCTCCCAATGGTCCAATGGCAGGGAAGTAGCCAGCGGCAAGAAGACAGGGGCAGAGCATACTGTCCCAGATTTGTGTTAATGAGAGAGCCATGGAAAAGCTTTTAGTAACACAAATGTCACAACAGGCTGCAACACCTCTTGCAAATAGGGTGTGGGGAGGGTTATCACAATATTCAGAAAGTTGTTTTTCAATATCGACATACAGTATATCACAATCTCTGCTCAGGTGGACATTTCTACCAAATCGATGTCCGTCTTCTAGGGTGACTAAATCCGTATGATCCAAATGCAGGACAGCATGTCGATTTTGCGGGAAATTTGTTGAAATTGCAATATTGTTGTGTCTTAATTGCTTATTATACTCGTAATTATATAGAAGACCATACCGGTACCGACCCATGATGAGTCCATGATGTCTCTTGTAATATGATACTGAAGTGCATACATTGTCTACACTGGCTACCTTGATTATAAACCTGTCTAGACCACTAAAAAGTTTTCATTTAGCAAATATGCTCTTCTGACCAAGAGCATATTTATAATATTTTTAGAATATAATTTAGAAATTCGCTTTGACTTGAATTGCACTCTTCACGAGCTCCACGCTGCATCTATTTCTCTGGTCTGCACTGGTCATGAGGGAGAACAGCCTCTCCACGAACGCATTAGTGACAGGGATGCTCAGGAAGAATGAAGCCAGCTGGGTCAGGTTGGGAGTCTGTACGTAACCCTGTACGTTAGCGTAACCCTAACCCTAACGGCATGAAATAAACCACTAGGGTGGTCAAATGGGTAACTTTTCTGTTAGAGATGTTCAAAATACAATCTTTTCAAATTATTATTAATTATATAATTATGTAAAATATATGAAAAATAAGCAAACGGACCAAATTTCATGACATAATCATCAACACAGCCACCGTTGTACACACAGACAAAAAGGCTAAATACACGAAATCATTGCTAAAGGTGCTCCCATAGTCGAGCAGACTGTACACAGAGCAGACTCCGCGGAGTTCCGCGCGGCTCTTTGAGCTTTCATAGTCGAGCAGATCTCAGCGGACGTCCGCGGTCTATTTCCTACATTTCTCGCACCAGTTTTACTACATTTCCCACAATTCTGTCTGTTCTACTGCAGATCAGAGGGAACATTATCAGCGGGAGAGCGCAAGAGAGAGAGAGAGAGAGAGCGCGAGAGAGAGATAGAGAGAGAGATAGAGAGAGAGAGAGAGCTTCACGGGCTCATCTCTCTCCTCGCGCCACCAATCGCTCGCGCAGTGTCACATTTAATGCAGTTCGATGTCAACCAAAACGCCGAGCAGCGTTTTGTGTGACACCAAGTCAGCGGCGCGGATGTCCGCGCCTCAGAAAATAGGAGCGTCGCACCTGTGGGTCTGCTGTCCGCTGAGATCAAAGCTCAAGAGTCCGCGCGGACGTCCGCGGAGTCTGCTCTGTGTACAGTCTGCTGGACTATGGGAGCGCCTTAAGAAGGCAGAAGCATTAAGGGCTTCAGCTGTAGCACAGAGGTCAGTGAAGCTGACGTTTCTCTTTAGAGACATGACAGAAATGCGGGAGATTTTTCTTCTGTTATGGCAGTGTTTCTCAAAGTGGGGGGCGCGCCCCCCAGGGGGGGCGCAGAGGCATGACAGGGGGGATTTATTAAAAAAAAAAACATTTTTTTTTTGGATTACATAAAATTATCACTAAAGTTCTATCTGTTGCAGCTGCACTGCATTTCTCCATGAAAATACCATTTCTCAAAATCTGAAAATCATTATTTAATAAAACACAGAAAAGGATCACCAAGTTACTCTGGATAAAAAAAAAAAACTTTACAGACAACATTGAGACAAAGCTTCCTGACACATCTCCATCCAAACTCTTGGAAGAACTCTTTGAAATCTCATCTGATACCACCTGGAGAGCTAGTTTCAGAGTGTGGTGCTGAGTACCAAGTATCTCATCTCATGGCCCACCAAGTATCTCATGATGCAGCAGTTAAGGTGTTGATACCATTCAGCACCACATACAGTATCTGTGTGAAGCTGGCTTTTCATCCATGACAGCTCTGAAAACAAAATATAGGGCCAATTTGAAAGGTCACGATATTGGTGTTATTTCAATAAATTTAAACATGGCCCATTTCATGACTATTTTGTTGGGGCGAGGGGGGGGGGGGGCCGAAAATATTTTGGTCCGCCAAAGGGGGGCCTGACAGAAAAAGTTTGAGAAGCACTGTGTTATGGCATGCGGGACAGAGGGCTAAAATGCGGGACTGTCCCGCACAAATCGGGATGTTTGGTCACCCTATGTCCGCATGGTAAAGTGATGCATGATACAGTATCACACTGAAACTAATGACTTCATATTGTCTTGTATTCTTCATTTTAGTCAACAGAATTGAGTATCATGGTTCACAATATAAAAAAATCAATATGATAGATTATGAATGGCAGATGTCGATATGGCACAGTCCAACAATTGTTTACAAATACAAACACAAAAAATACACGGGAGGACATTGAGAAGCACGTATGTTCTAGCTAAGCATTCCAAAAAGGGACCCCATATCGTACTAAATTTGTTCAAGGTCTCGGACCTACTGGATGCTTTCCAGCTGCAGAGAGGAGACCATCTCAGTGAGCCATCTTTTAAAACACGGAGACGGCGTGTCTTTCCATTCTTTTAGGATAATTATTTTGGCCACAGCCATACCAAACATCAGGGCCTCTTGCTCATTGTAAGGTAATTCCGCAGTGTTAGCTGAGCAGCCGAGTAGAGCTAGAAGGCAGTCTGGGGCGATCTCTCTCTTATACGCCTTGGTGTACCAGTCAAAAATGTCTACCCAATACTTAAATAGCTTGGGACAGAACCAAAATAGTGAAAGATTACCCTCGTCGGACATGCAACGATCACAGAGAGGCGATACAGAGGGATAGATTCTATGCAGTTTAGTTTTATAGTGCATGAATGAATGACCTTAATTTGTATAAGTTGGACTCTGGCATTAATAGAACATTTATGTATCCTGCTAAGTCCCTCCTCCCACATCTCATCAGAGATTTCCATACTAAGCTCTGTGGACCATACATCTTTAATGTGGTCGGAGAAAGCCATAGATTGGACCGAGAAATATGAAACAAAATCAGAGATCAGGTGTTTTGAAACTGGTGATCGGCTCATGAGATTGTAAAACTGGTAATCAGCAGTCTGGGATATTACTGCGGACATCATTTCTAACCTGCAGGTATAACGAAAGAAGTGTGAGCTTGTAAGATAAACTTAGACTTAAGTTTGTTAAGTGTGCCGCCAAAGTGACGATCAACATATAGATCTTTGATAGTGGCCAGTCCCTTTCCCTTCCATAATGAAAAAACAATATCAGATTTACCAGGAGGGAAATTATGATTATCACATATTGGAGCATATACCGAGGTTGAAGGTACTTTGAAAACCCTTTTGATTTGACTCAGTATTCTCAGTGAGTTCCGAAGGATACAATTATTGAGAGCCATCTTATTAATCGTGTCACAATTAGAAAATAACATTGCAGGAAGAGATCTTTTTAAGTTCACGTGCGCCTCCATGTCTAGCCACTTGGGGGCGTCCATGGCTACTGTAGCATCACCTATGAAGTAATCTTGCCAGAAGGTCATGGCCCTTGCATTAGCAGCCCAGTAGTAGTGCTGGAATACCGGCAGGGCCAGCCCCCCCCATATGCTTTGGCTTCTGTAAGTGTGCTTTAGAAATACGGTGTAGGGGCGGTCGGGTGGCATAGCGGAGATTGCGCTCGTCACCAATGCAAGAAGCTGCGGTCTCGACTCCTGGAGTCAGCATTGCCTGCGGCTTGGGCCGATCGTCATACTAAGTTAGCGGGAGGGAAGTTGTGGGTGGTAATCTGGCGTTGTGGACAGCGACGCCTACAGGTCAGGTCTGGGTGCCTGCTCAGCGAAAGGCAGGAAGTGGTGAAGGCAGCGTGACCTCCCACCAATGAGAGTCCTCGCTGCCAGGTGAAAAGAGAGCCGCTGGCTGTCTCCGCATGTGTCGGAGGAAGCATGTGGTAGACTTCAGGGTTCCCTTGTACCGACCAGTAGGGGGAACATGTGCACAACGACCAGGTAGGGGAGGGGGGGAATTGGCATAACGACTAAATTGGGATGGGGAGAAAAGCATAGAAAATCAGGCGGAGAAAAAGAGGATTAAAAAAATTAAAATTACGGTGTGCTTTATAGCCCCAGACAAATGGCAGAAGTATAGTGTCTAGCTGTTTAAAAAAAGAGGCAGTCAAAAAAATAGGCACGCTCTGAAAAAGGTAAAGGAACCTGGGGAGAACCACAATTTTTATGACATTCACGCGCCCCACCAAAGACTCTGGCAAAATTCTCCAACTCTCCATATTCTTCTTCAATTTTGAGACCATTTCACCAAAGTTCAGTTTAAATAGGAGTTTGGGATCCTTTGGTATAACTACTCCCAGATAGGTGAAGTGGTCATGTTCTATTTTAAAGGGTAAGCTGTCAGTAAAGGAAGAGTCTAAGCTCCTTGAGATGGGCATGAACACACTTTTCTCCCAGTTAATGGAGTAGCCAGATAAAGTACCAAACTTAAATCTAGGAGGCATGGGACGGAGGAGGCATGGTCAGCAAGATACAGGACCACATCATCCGCATATAGCGAAATACGCCTCTCATACTTTCCAAACTGTATTCCTTTGATGTTGGGATGACTCCTGATACTGCCAGGGGTTCGAGGGCTAAATTTAACAGTAAAGGACAAGAACCACCACAGCAACAACATGAACCACCACCGTGAACCACCACAGCAACAACATGAACCACCACAGCAACAACATGAACCACCACCATGAACCACCACAGCAACAACAAGATGAACAACCATCATGAACCACCACAGCAACAATATGAACCACCACCGTGAACCACCACAGCAACAACATGAACCACCACCGTGAACCACCACAGCAACAAGATGAACCACCATCATGAACCACCACAGCAATAACATGAACCACCACGTGAACCACCACAGCAACAAGATGAACCACCATCATGAACCACCACAGCAACAACATGAACCACCACCATGAACCACCACATCATCAACAAGATGAACAACCATCATGAACCACCACAGCAACAACATGAACCACCACCGTGAACCACCACAGCAACAAGATGAACCACCATCATGAACCACCACAGCAACAACATGAACCACCACCGTGAACCACCACAGAAACAACAAGATGAACCACCACAGCAACAACATGAACCACCACAGCAACAATATGAACCACCACCATGAACCACCACAGCAACAATATGAACCACCACAACAATAACATCAAAGTCAGCTTTATTGTCGCTTCTCGTAATGTGCAAGACATACATGAACCACCACAGCAACAACAACATGAACCACCACAGAAACAACATGAATCACCACAGCAACAACAACATGCACCACCACAACAACATCATGGACCACCACAACAATAACAACAACAACATGAACCACCACAACAACATGCACCACCACCACAACAGTGGTGGTGGGGCGACAGTGGCTCAGGAGGTAGAGCAGTCGTCTGGCAATCCGGAGGTTCCCGGTTCGATTCCCGCTCCTCTGGGCAGCGTGTCGATGTGTCCTTGAGCAAGACACTTAACCCCTAATTGCTCCTGATGAGCAGGTTGGCACCTTGCATGGTTGCCTCCGCCGTCGGTGTGTGAATGTGTGAGTGAATGGGTCAAATGTGAGTAACAAATTGTAAAGCGCTTTGGATAAAAGCGCTATATAAATACAGCCATTTACCATTTTATGATGAATGACAGATGTCAATATATGGTCCAGTCCTACATGTTAATCACTAATGAACGTTCATGAACACCTGCTTAAAACCTCAAACTTCCATGACATATTGATACTAACCGTTTCCTCTCCACATAACCACCACCATGAACCACCACAACAATACCATGAACCACCACCATGAACCACCACCACAACAACATGAACCACCACAGCAACAACATGAACCACCACAACAACATGAACCACGACAACAACAACATGAACCACCACAGCAACAGCATGAACCATCACAGCAACAGCATGAACCACCACAACAATAACATGAACCACCACAACAACAACATGAACCACCACAGCAACAGCATGAACCACCACAGCAGGATCAAATAAGAATGAAATAGATCTATCTTTAATTTGAACTTTTTTTGTAATGCCCCCTGCCAACACTGCTACAAAATAATTACACCACTGCTCCAAAACAATTACACTACTGCTACAAAATAATTACACCACAGCTACAAAACAATTGCACCACTGTTTCAAAACAATTACACCACTGCTACAAAACAATTACACCATGGTTTCAAAACAATTACACCACGGCTACAAAACAATTACATCACGGTTTAAAAACAATTACACCACTGTTTCAAAACAATTACACCACTACTAGAAAACAATTACACCACTGTTTCAAAACAATTACACCACTGCTAGAAAACAATTAGACCACTGTTTAAAAACAATTACACCACTGCCACAAAACAATTAGACCACTGCTAGAAAACAATTAGACCACTGCCACAAAACAATTAGACCACTGCCACAAAACAATTACACCACTGCCACAAAACTATTAAACCACTACTACAAAGCAATTACACAACTGCTACAAAACAATTATACCACTGCAACAAAACAATTACAACAATGCCACAAAACAATTACACCACTACTACAAAAGAATTACACGACTGCTACAAAACAATTACACCACTACAACAAAACAATTACAACACTGCCACAAAATAATTACACCACTACTACAAAACCATTACAACACTGCTTCAAAACAAGTACACCACTGCAACAAAACAATTACACCACTGCTACAAAACAATTACACCACTGCTACAAAACAATTACAGGGGAAACAATAGATGTAGCTGTAATAACCCCCAATCCCACGTTTCCCTACATGCTGCACTAGTGCTACGGCTCCAACCACAGAGAAGAATCGTTCTCATTATGTTCTCTTGTCAGCCATCATCATATAGTTATTCTGACAACCGTAGTTGGGTTTTATGTTACCATATGCCGATTCAGTTCTACTTAACATTTGAGAGAGAATAGATGATGGTGGTTGCTGCATGCAAAACAGAAGACTTCTATGAACGAGGGACTTCTATCATGGCTGAAGGAAATGGATACACGCACCAGTGGCGTCGTTAGCCCTGGGCTTCCGGGGCTTTAGCCCCGGATGTTTTTCTTTTTTTAAGATGTCAGCATCCCCATTGTCTGTGCTGAATGTTTGTTAGTGTTTGGTATTTTGTGTTGGTTTTTAGTACTTTTAAACATCCATTTTTAGTAAGTAGTTTTCATTTGATCCTATAATTTTTTCATTCACCGATTTGTGGACTTTTTTTTTGTGTCCTGAAAGGCGCCTTATAAATCAAATGCATTATTATTATTATTATTATTATTATTATTATTATTATTATTATTATTATTATTATTATTATTATTATTATTATTATTATTATTATTATTATTATTATTATTATTATTATTATTATTATTATTATTATTATTATTATTATTATTATTATTATTATTATTATTATTATCATCCAGGAGGGAAAAGACACTTAGTAGGATAGTAGGGACTGCATCTCTGCCTGTCCTGACCAGGAAACACTTTGCAACTGTGATCTCCTCTGGCAATAGTTGGATATTGTAATGTGTGGCGAGGGGTTGCAGCAAGGATGAGGCTGGATGACATGCCTGTATGCCTCTCATAAGTTGTTATCCAACTCATGAGAACCTGCTCTCAAGCTCTTGCAGCATTCTGTCGACAACTGGATAGAACAGTCTCTGTCTCAGCTGATCTCCTGAGCTGAGGTCTGAGCTTGTGCCACAAGATGACTCAACTACATACTCGTCCATCCTTTTCTGCTTCCTCCTTTGGCTGGTAGTATGTTCCTCAATCCAAAGGCCATTACATATGTATATAATGAAAAACACAATGCAGTTTTTTTTCGATTGCTTAAGCATGATTTTGAAAACGGGGGCCGGTGTTTCAAAACACACAATTAGCACAACCACACACAATTATCAGAACACCTCAGATCCTTTCCTAAATTAAACACTTGTCAAAACCATACACTAATTTATAAAAACTACATTTTGTTACCATATGAAACACACGTTTCATGACTTAATTCTGTTTGAACCAGTTACACACACTGCTGTGCTTAACCTAAAACACATTTAGCAATTCTACTTCTCAGTGATTAGAGTACTGTAAGTGAAGTACGCAGAGAATGTGCAAATATACAATAAATCCACCAAACACTACACAAGACCAATGCTGTAGACTGATGAAAATATGTTGTATTGTTTTGCAAAAAGTGTGAGGCTGACATTGTGCTTATAGGGGTGCAAATCTGGGCCTATGTTTTGCTCCTTGAGTGTAAGGTTTTGATAATTGTGTAATACTTTTGATTTGCGTGTTTATGCAATTGAAGAAAACTGTAAAGACTAGAGATGAACTGTTTATTTCTTTTGTACATAGGCTGTGCATATGTTTGTTTGTTTGTTTATTTGCTTATGTGTATGATTCTTAACTGTGTTTTTATTTTGTTATTGGTGTATATGTGTGTATGTATGTACAGTATATGTATATATATATATATATATATATATATATATATATATATATATATATATATATATATATATATATATATATATATATGTGTATTTATGTATATTTGTACTCCTGTTGGGGCCTCTTGGACCAGATCAATGTTTTATCTGGCTAAATAAAGGTTAAATAAATAAATAAGAAACTGATGATTTGGTCCTGTTAACTTTGAATTTTCTATGGGTACTGCCCAGATCCCTCTCATGGACATGGACCTCACTTTGAGAACCTCTAATGATTCTAGTTCTTCAGTATTCATCTCTAATTACTCTAAAATTGTGTTTTAAGCCCCCAATGTTTTCTAACCCTAAAAACGCCCCTGACACGCACACTGGATTACAGTTCCCAATACAGTAAAGTAAGACTTGTAATCCAGCGTGGATATCCATTTTCTTTAGTATTGATGTGTACCTTTATCCTGGACATGTCCTAAAGACATGTCCTCTTCCTTCATCTTTAAACTTCTCTTGTCACTGTAATCTTCTTTTTTCTGGTTCAGTAAGCTAATGCTAGTCCCTGATAGTTTGCCTCCCCTACCAGCTAACTACTGGTTGTCTTTTGCTGCTCCACTGCTTTGTCCACTCTCTCTGCCATCTCTCTCTCTCTGTAGATATCTCATGGTACTTAATTCCCTGGCCAGTCATGTGTGATATTGGCTGTGCTGGCGTGCTGCTTCCACTGTCCACCCACTGCACTCTGGCTACATTTGACTCTGCATGTGCAGTAATCATGGAGTTATGGTCGTTCTGCTATTCCAATTTCCCAAGAAGAGAGCATTTTCCAGGTGATGGGGGGTACATTTTACAACCAGTAAGCATGTATGTGTGTGAGTGTGTGCGTGTGCGTGTGTGTTGATGAGGGACTGGAGCTTGTGTCTAAATGGTAAATGGCTACATTTATATAGCGCTTGTATCCAAAGCGATTTTCAATTTGTTCTTCACATTTGACCCATTCACTCACACATTCACACACCGACTGCGGAGGCAACCATGCAAGGTGTCAACCTGCTCATCGGGAGCAATTAGGGGTTAAGTGTCTTGCTCAAGGACACTTCGACACACTGCCCGGGAGGAGCGAGAATTGAACCGGGAACCTCTGGATTACCAGACTAATGCTCTACCTCCCGAGCCACTGTCGCCCCCCTTCTGAATTAAAGTATCTTGTAAAGTTTTTGAACAGAGAGGAGCTCAGTCTCAGCGGCATCTGACAACTTCCGAGCCGCATTTCCTGGGAACATTTCAAGAGGGCTAGAGATCCCTATGGAAAATTCCACTGTTGGGGGTCTGTGATGAAATAGAATAACGTGATAACAAGGCTACCGGAACCAGGCTTCTCAGTATCTTCTTCAACTGCAATAATAAACTATGCAAAAATATAGAAAATAAGGAAAGGAGCCAAAGTGGCATCTAAAAAAAACAAAAAAAAACATGTATTTTTACTTACATAACAAGCTATGATAAATGTATTCAAGTCCCCCTGCCTAAAAGAAGGATGACACATTGCACATGCTGTCACATAATATCTCTAGTTTATATAATGTGATCTATCAAAGACTGCTTTGGATATGCGGTGGATCTCCACCTGCCAGGAGCCGCTGTACAAATGGCGCCGCTAACTCCAGGATCTTATCTGTTGTCTGTATCCTGCCACTGTTGCCATTATCTACAATGACTTAAACAGTATACTGCACTTACAGGGGAGGAGAGAAGATGTTGCGCACGCATGCAACCTGGGAAAACGCAACGCCATACCCTAACCTCCGCGTGCTTCCAGTAAATCAATTAGAGGATTCTCTCCCTCTGTGGTTGTTTTCTCTCTCATGTACTGTAAGTTATGCCCCTGAAACGCTGCTCGTTCGCCATGAGTGTTTTGCCGCTGTTTCCATAGTGATGGCTTTTCCATCCACTCGCCCCTGCACTCTTTCCCCGCTCGCAGGTACCGTGGGCACTCCGACATCACTTACCCAAGAATGTGTCATCATTAGAACACCTCCATTAGGACTAAAGTGTGATATCTCAGGGTGTCGGCGAAGCGGTCGCTGGCTGTGCTCCGCGTTCACAGCGTGTTTCTTTGAAAGGCTCCGCTTTCACCTACGACAGGCACTGCACTTATTCTTGCATCGGGTCACCATTTTAAGAGTGGCACAGGCTTTTAAGTGCATGCGCATGATAAATAACATCGTAAAAAGCATGTGTCATTGACGCAGAGACAGGCATAATGCATATCTCGGTATAACTCAGTTGTTCATTAGGAGTCACATTTACAGTGTTTGAGGTGTTCAAGGCCGCACTTCCATCTGCGCACGCTGAATGATACAGTGGCATTCTGGGGATTCTTAAACACACATTTTAGGTGAATTTATCTCCCTCCTCCTGTAAAAGAGGCAAAACGTGCTCAAGGTCGGTTCTTCCGTATCTCACGAACGCTGCCCCCCCTCTCTGTTTTCAGCTGTTCTGCTGACGATGCTCAAGCTTAAAGTGAATTATTTGGCCACCTTTTTGTGAATCAACACAAAAAAAAAAGAGGCTACACAGTGTTAGGGGGAGGACGGATGTGCGGGAACACGTTTTAAACCTTGAAAGAACCATAAAAGTGCCACGCAGTGAAGTCTGCCTTCTCATAGCAAATAAATTGAGGGTTTAATTGTTGTATTTCCAGAATAATTCAAACATAGAGTGGGTGGCGATGATCCATTATAAATGTGCCTCAGTGTACTTGGGTTATTGATTATAAAATACCTTATTTGCATAGGCCGCAAAAATTATAGCAACCACTGTCAAATTCAATATGTATATATGAAAAAGAACAGTACACAGTGTCCCAATGGGCATATTATAAGAAATAGCAAGGCTCAACTTTTGACTTTTGAGCATGTTTTTAGTGCTTGGCAGCTTTTAAACATGGGGATGTTTTTGGAAACAGTGGGAGTCGTTTCCTACGCTGGTGATTGATTTCTACTCCGGGTGCTCGTGTTGTGCTGCACAGGGCCTACTAATGCATTCACATTTGCAAGTCTTTGAATCAGTACAGGGAAGAGTAGATATGTTTAAAAAAAGAAAAATGCAACCTTTTTGGAGATAATAATACTCCATTATTGCATCACCACCACCAGGGACTGCATTTTAACTTTCTATAATATCTTTTAACAGCTCTTTTTTTCATGGGCCTTACAGTAAGTACCCCGATGTCTGAAATTATTCTGACTTGCACCTCAAGGCCTTCAGTCACAGCGTATTTGTCTTAGGTTGGGTGAGCGTGGCAGCAAACTTGCACTGTGTGCAAAGAGACGGATGACTGATGTCAGGCTTTCCTACAGCTATCTGATAAGTGGATTGGCACGTTTGGAAGTAGCAGGTAGTATATAAAATCCATCAGTGGTGCAGTGGCAAATTGACAGTAGGTCAAACGCTCCACGCGCGTGCGCGCGCATGCACAGTTTTTTTTGGCTGCTCTCGTCCTGCAGCTGGATACTATTGCCTCACAGCGCGGCCGTCAGCGCGCGGCCCAGAGAGCGCCGCTGGCTCTGCGGCTCTGCAGCTGCATGCTTCTCCGGGAGTCCGGTTGGATAATGCCATGTAAAAAGCGATTGCGCGTACTTCAGCCTCAGTGACCGAGGTATAACGCCGTTATACCGAGTTATACCAGCACTGCACCACTGAAATCCATGCAGGTGTGAACCACGGGGGAGACGGCAGAGGTAGCAGACAGAAAAGGAGCATTTTAACAATATGTTTGGTCCTTTCGTTTGAGAGCTAACCAGATCTTGGTTTGACCCCTCTTCAGCAGTCTCTCGGGTGCCTAAACAAAGCCATGTAAAAATACCTGCTATATATAACATTGGTAGGAGGCACAAAAGAGTGACGGTCATCTCGTCTTTTTTTTTTAATTATTCTTATATATATTTTTTTTTTGCATGTCTGAAATGGGGAGTTGGGATTGTGTCTGTTTTGTTTGTATATGTGTTAAAACGTTGAATAAGAATAATATCAAGTGATACTCTACACAGGGCTTAGTTTCATTCTAAAGATAATTGCAGGAATATAGTTGATCTGGAACAACGAATGGCAGCATCTCATTATCATGCTGAATTGGAACAATATATGGGGGCAGGGCCGCCTCAGGGGGTGTGCGAGCAGTGCGGTCGCACAGGGCCTCGCGGGAAGGGGGGCCTCGCAAAAAAAAAAATTTTTTTTTTTTTTTGCGAGGCCCCCCTTCCCGCGAGGCCCTTTTTCATCACATACCTAAAATCTAGTTTTGATTATATGCTTATATATTTCACATTAGACACGTTTGTAGAATGTGTCTGACTTGTTCCTGGGTCTGCACCTGGGTCACTATTGGAGCTCTGGTGCTCTGCAGCAGACATACTATTGGTTTCAACGAAGGGAGTGGTTACTTACATCATGGTTACTTACACGACTGTGTGGCTCAGCGGAGTAGCAATACAATCGTCAAATTTGCTGACGACACAGTGGTGGTGGGCCTGATCTCTGCCAACGACGAGAGGGCCTACCTGGAAGAGGTCAAGGTCCTGGCGGGATGGTGCCAGGAAAACAGCCTCTCCCTGAACGTCAGCAAAACAAAGGAGATGATTGTGGACTTCAGGAGGTCGGGGGTCAAGGACTACAGCCCCCTCAGCATCGACGGGGCACCGGTTGAGAGAGTCAACAGCTTTAAGTACCTCGGAGCCTACATATCCGAGGACTTGACATGGACCACACACATTAACAGTGTTGTGAAGAAGGCACGACAACGCCTCTACTTCCTCAGGCGCCTAAAGAAGTTCCAAGTCAGCCAGAAGATCCTTAAGAACTTCTACTCATGTACAATAGAGAGCATCTTGACCGGCAACATCACCTCCTGGTTTGGGAATAGCACTGCACAAGACCAAAGCACACTACAAAGAGTGACACGTTCAGCCGAACGCACAATTGGAGGGGGGCTCCCCACCCTCCAGAACATTTACTACAAGCGTTGCAAGGGCAAGGCTAAGAGAATCATTAAAGACTCCAGTCACCCGAACAACTGCCTCTTTGAACTGCTGCGGTCAGGCAAGCGATACAGGAGTCTCAAGGCGAGCACAGAAAGACTCAGAAGAAGCTTCTATCCCCAGGCCATCAGGCTGCTAAACGAACAATGAATGAACACTACACAACAACAACCACCAAACGCACATAGCACACACATCCACACGCACACACTCACTTTAAACAAACACACTGTAGCACCCACTCCACACACTTATAGCACACACCCACTTTAAACAAACACACTGTAGCACCCACTCCCCACACTTTATATTTATGGATGAAGGATTGCACTACAACTCGTACACCTTACTGTAAATTGTACCTAAAATTGTACCTCATCCCATTTCTGCTTTGCACTAGATAGTACTGTACATTAGTACACTGCATAGTATTGTGTATTGTATATTATATGGTAACTCAGAACATTGTACATATGTCTATACCGAACACTGTGACCTCATTTTCTTCTTCTAAATTCATGCTATATTATGTTATTATGTTATTTGATACTATCTTGTCTAGCACAGTCTCTGGAGCGTAACAGTAAGAAGCATTTTGTATGAAAGTATTCTGTACACCTGTATGACAACTATTAAAGAACTTGAACTTGAACTTGAATAGTACGCCGCCGGAAACTTAAACGAAGAAGAAGAAGAAGAGTCAGCTGCGTTTGAATATTTCGCGCGTGCAGCTTTTGACTATTATGCTTAGTTATGCCAGCCAAGGTCGGTCATTATCAGTCGGTCAGTCACCAAGGAACGTTGACGAAAGGCGGGACAAATGGCCGGAGCCTTGTCATGATGCAGTCGGGATATAGCCATGGCCCATGTTGATGTCGGCTAGTAGCTAGCTTAGCTAAAGGCTATCTAGCGTTAGCTAACCTGCAGCCAAGATGAAGAGGATGGTCGTTTGGCAGATGAACTTCGTCAACTCCACGCGGTTGTCTCCATCCTCTTGGACGTTTGGTGAGTTTTTAACCTATTCTATTAACTCTATTCTATTCCCGCCGTGGACATCGCTCTCTCTCTCTCTCTCTCTCTCTCTCTCTCTCTCTCTCTCACTCTCTGGAGCTAAACTGGCCGACTAGCTATTGTAGTACTACTAGTAGCTAACGGTGTGTGCCTGGTGTCAGCACCTGGCTGTATGTAGCCGCATAGCTTGCTTCTGCGTTAGCTAATGGTTAGCGATAGCCTGGTTGAGCTAACTGTTAGCCAGTTAGCTGTTTAGCTTCGACGTTAACTGCCGGCTGCGCTCGGCTGGGAACGTTCGTTTGATGCTATCAGTTAGCCTTGAGTTAGCTGTTAGCTTGTGCTACGACCATTGACATTAGCCGTGAGAATAGCAGGGGGTTCTGGCACTCTGACTACGACATCATCTTTGACAGAAGATGTAGTCGGGCCTGCACCATGACAAGGCTCTGGCAGCAGCTTATTTTGTCCCGACAGCGAGAGGCCTTTCGTCAACGTGGAGACCTGTGTTGCGGCCTTTCGCCCTGCATTCCTTGGTGCAGGTAAGATTAATGAAAATGTCATGACATTACCCCACTTTTCCTTCCTTCCCCTCCCGAATGTTTTGTTAATAACGATGTTTTTTTCCAGGCAAAACATATGCTACTTCACAACATTTGGAGATACGACATGTGCTGTGTGTGAATGTCTTGGTCGTTGTGTAGCTTGGGTAGCGTTGGGCCGTTGGCCAAAGCTGTGTGTGGCCTGGTGTCACAGTACCTGGCTAGCCTATTTAGCTGATGTCGGCCATTGGCTCCTTCTGCTTGGTTCTCTGGTATAGACCCTCTTCTCTTTGGATTTAAGTGTTGACCTTGTCCTTTTGGATCTCTCATACATGCTCTCTCTCTAACACACACACACATGCTCTCTCTCTCTCTCTCTTCTCTTCTCTCTCTCTCTCTCCTCATACATGCTCTCTCTCTAACACACATGCTCTCTCTCTCTCTCTCTCTCTTTCTAACACACACAGTCTGCCTATGGCGGCCTTTCTCGATGGCTAGGCTGTGCTCGCTGAGTCTGTATAGTCAAGGATCTTCAGTCACAGTGCTCAGGTATTCTGCCACTGTGTATCCCTCTGTTTAGGGCCAAATAGCATTTCAATTTCTTTCCAATGTGTCTCTCTCTCTCTCTCTCTCTCTCTCTTGGATTTAAGTGTTGATCTTTGTCCTTTTGGATCTCTCATACATGCTCTCTCTCTAACACACACACACATGACAAACACACATGTTTCTCTCTCTCTCTCTCTCTCTCTCTCTCTCTCTCTTTCTAACACACACAGTCTGCCTATGGCGGCCTTTCTCGATGGCTAGGCTGTGCTCGCTGAGTCTGTACATAGTCAAGGATCTTCAGTCACAGTGCTCAGGTATTCTGCCACTGTGTACTCTCTGTTTAGGCCAAATAGCATTTCAATTTCTTTCCAATGTGTGTCTCTCTCTCTCTCTCTCTGTACACTGTATATTGACTGTAGAACGGGAGCTCTCTCTCGCTCTCTCTTTTGCTATATGTTGACTGTATCATGCCCCGCCTCGGGCAGCGCTATTATTTAAGAATATGTTGACTGTATGAAAAAAATAAAAAATAAAAATATATATATATATATATATATTTTTTTTTTGTATTAACCTTGGGGGGGGGGGGGGGGGGGGGGGGGCTCGCGTTAAATCTCGCACAGGGCCTCGCATTTCTCCCAGGCGGCCCTGTATGGGGGACATATGTGTTCATCTACAAAAAAATTTGCACATCACTGATAAATTACAAACTAGCCCACATATATTTTAATTACTCCTCATTGTGCATGTGCAATGTATAACTTAAATCAGATATGTGACACAGTGCATTGGGTGGATGAATGAATTAATGACTTTATTGCAATATAAAAAATAAACATGTACAGAAAGCACAGTCAGGATATACTGCCAAGGATGAAACACAAAAAAGCTCAGAGCTTATTTCCATTGTGGTCCCTTGTAGGGGGTAGGGGAGTGTGATGCTTAGACATGCATCATACAAAACATGACATCACAACACATCACATATAACCATTAACATTTATATACATAACAGACTCATACAACATGAAAGGGTGCCTTAAGCTAATTAAGTGTCTAGGTTAAGTATAGTCCTTTTGAGCCTTTTGGGTAATTTCTTAATTTATACAACCTTATTACAACTAAGATCCATTGAAAAAAGCAATATCACACTAGATTTATCATTTACAACTAAGCATTTCTGGCAGATAACAAGATGAGAGTTAACCCACAACATGTTGTTCACAGCCACCTAGTGACTCCTGGTGGCAGATAACATAACAGCACTTCCAAGATAAATTATAGATACATTATGTAGAGTATAATAAATAGAAAATAAAAATGCCCGTAGATTTCAGAAAGGTGAGGAATAAAGGTACTATTGCTTTTCCCCTCAAAATGTATTTATTAATTTGAAAAAAATTTGCAGGTACAAAATGTATGTTATTGTTACATGTTTTCAGGATTTCGCCTAGGGCCCGAGAGACCCGGGGGTCGCGGGGCCATTTTGAGTGGGTCGCGGATGTGTATTTCTTTTATGATGCACTTTTATTTTGAAGACATACGTTTCCCCATGACGCAGCGGGCGTGCAGTAGCCGTTTGCTGCCAGTGTTGTCATGACAGAAACACTAACGTTGTCACATCCAGTTAGCGCTCATTGATTCGAGCATTTGTAAACATGGCAAAACGCAAATACGACACTGACTATATAAAATATCGGTTTTCTTACATGAGCTGTTAAAGTTATGTGATGTATACAATTGCATGTAACTGTCTAACTGTTTCCACAAGAGGCGCTATGGGCGGAGCTATTGACGCTGGCGCCAGGTAAGAGGGTATTTAAGGAATGTTCCCTCCCTCCTCTGTCTCTTCCAACCTACCTCCACAGAGAGAAGGTCTCATGTACTGTGTACCAATGTGATAATAAACTAGCCGATTAAAGCTGAAGTGAAAGGACCTTGTCGTCACGATAAGTTATTGTCGCCCCATAGCCAACATCTGTCAACAGAGGCCAAAAGAGAGAGACCAAAACCTCAGTGTGTTGTGTGCAGTGAAGTGCTAGCACATGAAAGCATGAAGCCATCAAAAATGATATTCTTCATAATACAATCCTGTTCAGTATCCCCTGATAGGTAATCTCTGCTACAGTTCAATTTAGATTTATGAAACTTTATGAGCATCACCAGTTTAAACTTGTTTAAAAGGCATATATGTCTGTAATTCAAGATAAGGCTGCCTTTTATTTCATATTTCATACAGTTAAATTTAGATTATTGAATAATGATGAATCACCAGTTTACACTTGTTTAAAAAGCATATTATTGCCTGTAATTCAGATAACTGCCTTCTGTAGTTCTCTGTAGCTCACTAACAATGCTGAGGTTGTGGGTTAGATCCATGGGACTACATACTGAAAATCTATGCACTCATGTACTGTACATTGCTATGGATAAAAGCGTCTGCTAAGAAGCATATATATATTTTTTTTTTTCATTGGGTTTTTAGCCCTAGTTGCACTTTTGTTGCACTTTTTCTTTTGTTTATTTAAAGGTCCTGTGTCTTATAAATGGCATTTTCCAGTGTTTAGCATTGTTTCCTAGCAATGGGGGAATATATCAATGTGGTCTGTGTCGCTAATCCTCATTTTGACTCATCAGTTTAGTCTCGAGTTCACAATAGCCTCCCTCACTCAACTAAGCCGTTCTGATTTGACTGTTTTTGCTGACGTGAATAAGGCACTGGTTGTAGTCACCGCCCACAATCAACAATTCGCTCAACAACAGAGCGAGTGGAATTATTTCCTCAACGGGTTGCGCGGGTGCCGACAGAGAGAGGATACGGAGCAAGGGTAGCATTTACACACAAACTCGACTGTGTGTGTTTTCGGGACGCATCTCTCCTCTCTCTCTCTCCCTCGTCTCGGAGCATTTACACACAAACCCAACTGTGTGTGTGTGTGTGTTTTCCAGACGCATCTCTCCTCTCTCTCTCTCCCGCGTCTCAGAGCATTACACACAAACCCAACTGTGTGTGTGTGTGTTTTCGGCAGGCATCTCTCCTCTCTCTCTCTCTCTCTCTCTCCCTCTCTGTCTGTCTGTCTGTCTGTCTGTCTGTCTGTCTGTCTGTCTGTCTGTCTGTCTGTCTGTCTGTCTGTCTGTCTGTCTGTCTGTCTGTCTGTCTGTCTGTCTGTCTGTCTGTCTGTCTGTCTGTCTGTCTGTCTGTCTGTCTGTTCTCTCTCTCTCTCTCTCTCTCTCTCTCTCTCTCTCTCTCTCTCTCTCTCTCTCTCTCCCTCTCTCTCTCTCTCTCTCTCTCTCTCTCGTTCTCTCTCTCTCGCATGTATCACGCTGTGTGGGTGACTGTCACTCAAAGCGATTATGGGCGAAGCCGGGCCAAAACAGCTTGGAATCTTTTTTTTTAATTTATTTATTATCTTTCCCCCCCCCCCCCCCCCCCCCTCCTTTTTTATGATTTTTCTCCCATCCCACTGTTAGTCGTTATGCCAATTCCCAACCCCCTTCCTGGTTGTTGCGCACTCCCCCCTACTGTTGGTCCGAGAGGCTGGAGACTGTCACATGCTTTCCTCCGACGCATGTGCAGCCAGCCGGCAGCCAGCCTGGCAGCACAGATTCTCACCGGGAGAGTGTAACGTGTGGAAGGTCACACTACCTCCCTCCAGATCCTACCCTTGCTGTGCAGGCGCCCCGACCGAACTGTAGGGGTCGCTGTCCACAACGCCCAGGACCCACCCATCAGCTTTCCCACCCCTAACACTGCCAATTGTGTTAGTATGAACGACCAGCCAAGCTGATAGCAACTCCGAGAGCTGGATTCGAACCCAGCGTCTCCAGCGTTGATGGCGAGCGCCTTGCCCATTACACCACCTAGCCGCCCAGCTTGGAATCTTGAAGTGGAAAAATGCTGCTTTTGAATACTTGATTAGAAATACAAAACAATGAATTAAAAAAATTATACATTTACAGATGTGTTCTATAGCCTCACAGGAATTGTGTAAAGTTGCCCAAATAGTGAAAGGAATAGCAAGACATGTCCCCTTTAATGTTTTTAACAATGCATGAAGGATTGTGTATTACTGTACTTAAAAAAATCAAAGTGGTTAAAATAATTGGTTCACGACTTAATGCCTAAGGAAGAATGTGGGTCCTGAGGCTAGACCAGTTGAGAACGTAAGGTTATGTATATAACCAAGTTCTGTGAGTTATGGTGCGCTCAGCACCAGTTGCATAATATCTCGCTTCAGTGGATATGCACTGAATAAATTTCAAAATGTACCTTTACATACCAACATCCGTCTGACCACACCCCCATCTGCTGCCTACATAAGCAGGGGTGGGGCCACACACTCATCTCCTTCCCAACAAATTTCACCACAATGAAAGATCAAGGGCCGCAGCGGCGTCCTGGTGCTGAGCGCACCATAACTCACAGAACTTGGTTATATACATAACCTTACGTTCTGTTTCGTTATGGCTTCGCTTAGCACCAGTTGCATAACAGGAGCTGAGCGGGAGCCATAGCCCGACAAATGTACCCCGCTGAGGCCCCCCACAACCATCAGACCGGGGAGGACCGAGCCCCCCGACCCTCCCTAATGGAGGATACCCCCCCTATTGGAGGCTTACGGGAGGGAGACGGATCTGACCGTGAGAAGAGGAACTCAAGCAACTCAACGCACAGGGTGAGCAGACCGTGGCTTGACCCCACGACTACACACACGCACAACCCGCATGCCACCCGGGAACGAACGGAAGGAACAAACCTCGTTACTGCCCCCAAAATCACGGGGTCAAGAGCAAACCCAACCCTGTGGCAAGGCCGTAGCAGCGGAGCGCGAAGGAAGACCCAGACCCACCGAAGGGACTGGATCCCCTGGAAAAAAGGGGGCCCGGAGAGGTCAATGACGCCAGGCATCAAGACCCCACCAGGTGGTCACTTAGTGACACCGCCCCCCACATCGCCAGCGTATTCGGATAAGGCCCCTCCAAGAGCGGGCCCTTTCCCCCCAATAGCACACCGCCTGGCACACTGACCCTGCAGAACAGGCAGTCAGCATGGCCGTAAGCACTCAAAAGGTTAACCAACGGAAGCAGGCAGCGCACCGGGGAAACCAGGCAGCAGGCTGTAACCTGAGCCTGGAGCACTGCGGACGAGACAGGCGCCAAAGGAGTCAGCTGAAAACAGCCCCCCGGCGGAAGGGGCGTATGCTGGCGTTGTTGATCACCATGACAAAGCCTCCATTAAAAAAAAAACCACCCAGAGGGGTCGAGGCAGAGAAGGCTGACATGATTGGCAGACGTCATGAACGTGCAGGGGCACACTCAACCGGGTAACCCGGGAGTTGACTCTGCTCCAACACACCAGGGAATCAACCACCCTCTCGGTACAGACGGTGGTTGTTCCTATAACCCCTCAAGAAAAAAACTCCAAAACACACCTGCGGGTATACACCGGCTATACCGCAGTACAAGCGTTTCAGTTTTAAAAAAAGGTTATCCCAAGGCCTACGGTATCAACAAAACTTTACTTCGGACCGGGCCCGGCGGCACAGGAAGCACAGGGTTACCAGAGGAGGTCCAAGACCACCCCAACAGCCCCCTCTTCGCCACGCGTGAGAGAGGAGCGAAAAGAATGGAGAACCAGCCCTAAGCACACCGCACTTGGTATTCCCAGGCGGTCTCCCAACCAAGTACTAACCAGGACCGAACCTGCTTAGCTACCGAGATCGGACGAGATCGGGCGTGTACAGGTTTGTATGGCCGTAAGCCATTATGATAGTGCAGAGTACAACATGTACCCAACAAAGGGTCTCCATAACGCCTAACCCTGTGACACCCGGACCGACCTGGCATTTCCCCCCCCGAAAAAAGCACAAGTCCCTCAGGGTACCAGAACAGCAGATCTGCATCCCCGGTGGACAACGGGTTAACTGACCTGGACCAGCGCGACCAGACCAGTCCCGTGTCCTAACCACGCCAACATGCCCACTCCAGAAGAGGGGGTAGGTATGCGTGTCGATCTAAAACATGAAAAGAGGGCGCCACCCAGACGGTCCCCATTTAGACCGTGCTCAGTGGCCCACCCCAAGGGCGTGAGACCCCTCTACCTATGTTCTGATCTATTCCGTTAACATCCCCCAGATATGAACGAGAATTCATCGAGACAACCTTGTAAACTGGCGCTTGGAAGAGACAAAACTCCATCCCAGTTGCCCTATAAAAACGCTGTTTTAACAAGCAACCAAGGCGCACTTAGCCCCTGCGTGATTCTTTAACAGAAACACACCGAGCCAGCACTATGTATGCGTCGAGACCCAAACACATCAATGGATAGTCTAGCAAGACACCAAACATTGTTCCTCCAAGTCGCCTGGGAGAACGACACGGAGCCGTCGTGCTTCATGTACCTTCCTCTTTTTATCCAAAAAAGAAAGAAACACAGACTGACATGAATCCCACATGACGCAGCTGAGGGTAAAAATTGTTTACATTTTTACATCCCACCACCCTCGCCATAGGGAGGAGACGGAAATCCCCAGAGCGACTTCCCACGCGAGCTGTATAGATTGAAAAGAATATATTGCAACATTGAGCTATGTAATATTTGGGTTAGGGCTCTCCGAGGAGGAGGCACTGAACAAATACACACTCAATAATCGAATTGAATCAAATACACACACAATAGAGCAGAACTCCTTTTTGAAGTTCTACTCACCTTGACAATCTGAGGAGGAGGCTCTGAACTCTGAGGATGCTCCCTCACAGGGAAGGAGAGTCCGAACTCACAGAAGGCCCGAGGAGGAGCTTCGTGAGGAGGAGCTCTGACAACTCCCTGAAACAGATCCATAACATGGACCTGAACAACTCACGGAAGTCTTACCAACAGAGACGCGCACAGTGACGTACTCTATGGCGGGGGAATTTCTGCGGTGCACACGCCCAATCTTCCAGGGCGTGGGACCAGGAAACCCCCCCCCTCTTACCCTGTAACGTGCCGAACAGCAACGTGACAGGAACCTTGAAGGACAGGAGGTTTTAACCCCTGACCAATCAGAAAAGGGGAGGAAAGGATTACCAGTTCACCCCTTTACGACCCCACACCCATGATACGATGTAATGACAAAAAAGAGCATGACACAGTCATAGTCTGCTACATGAAGTGTCTAACAGCTTCACATAGCTCATGTGCTAACCTGCTATCTGATTTTTACTAAGGAAAAAACACAGAATAGAGAGGGCCCCCTTTAAGAGCCCCGGTACCAGACTTACACATGTGCTTCTGTGGCCAAACCTAACCCAGTTGTAGATCACAAGACACACACAACCCTTCATCACAACAAAAAATGGCAGAAGTACACTCTTGCTACAGAGGAACGCCGTTTTTCATAACGAGAGAATACAGAATCCTCGATTATGTATTGGTCACAGGCCTTGCTAAGCACACATGATAAGTGACCAAACAATCTTTTCTTTAGGAAAATATAGTTTCTCAAGCGGAAAGCACAGCCCCAGCAATTAAGCTAAGGGTTACATCGTATCCCCACAAACACAGTGACACAATATATTGTAAACAACATGTCTGAGAGGAGGGTGGGGAAGCCCCAGGGAAACCGGGGGGATCACCCCTCCTTCCTTACCCTTGATACGTCCAAGTTGAACAGGTAACCCTGTTAATATGTGAACACACTGTTCATTGTCATTACAGGCTGAGAAAAGAATGAATTCCTCAATCACATGTCACTAAGCATATCTTTATAGGTTAATTAACCCCCTTAGTTGTGAGTTCACGATTCATGAACACACATGTTCTCATCACAACTAACCAGAACATTTTTACACATGTAAACAATAACCCGATTTCTATGGAGAGAGAAGCTATACCAGTGACAAGACAATTCACACACAACACGCGTCGTATCCTCAATGTATTGCAGCAACACACGTTTTGGAAAACATCGTTATTACAAAACATTTAGAAGGGAAGGAAAGAAGAAGTGTTTAAAGTCCGGTCGGGACCTTCCTACCCTGAGCGCAGGCCAAGCGAACTGCAATCTGGCTAACGGGGCACCGAAGTTGAACACAGCATCCCTGTGTTGACGACGAGGGTAACGTCGTTGTGCCACCCAGCCGCTACGTTTCTCCCTGTTGACGCAGTCCTCGCTGGCAGGGCTCCCGGTGTAGGTTCGACTAACATCCTCTGTCAAAGATGACGTCGTAGTCAGAGTGTTTAAGGCATGTTATAGTCATAGCAATGTTCAACAGTGTAGCATCAAGCTAACAGGCGCTCTTGACTGATAGCAACAAGCTAACATTTCCTAGCCAAGTGACACAACAGGCTAGCGCCGCAGCTAACAGCTGACTGGCTAACAGGTAGGCCACAACTAGCACACAAGCTAAGCAGCTATCACCTGAACTGTACACAACGACATAACAAGCCACACTTCAGACAGACCGCCGTCTGAAACCCTCCTCATCCTTTAAGAGAGAAGAGAAAAAGAATGTCAACACAGTTTACAACGGTGATTTTACCAGACATACGGCGGAGTCGGCACAGGTCCCATCTGGGCTGCAGCCGACTTGAACATCGATCTTCCGATAACGAACATCCATGCCCACATTTCCTCCTTAGGGTGTACTTTCACTTTTACGTGAAAGATGGGGCCTGCACGGGACAGAGAAGCATCCGCTTGTCCAGAGAATCCTGGGATCACCAGGTCCTGGGCCCCGTTCCCCGTACCTGGATAACTGAGTTAGCCGGATAACTTTCGGTTAAGTCTGACTTAAGCCGGACTTTCGGGCTCCCCGTACCTGGATTGTCCAAATCACCATGACAACAGATCCAAAAGTTTGAGCCTGGTCGAAAGCAGGGTTTAAGTTCAAGTTAGCCGGATGAAGCACAGCCACGCCCCCGCAAAGAAAGTGACAGCGCGTTTCCTGAAATTATTCCCACAGTCTAGGATCTGCTTTATACCATTCTGAATTACGTTTTTGTGCTCCATTCTTCCAGAGGGGGCTTTTGAAATGTAAAATAGACCCAAAATGCTGATACTAAATTCACTTTGTCCTAAATAATGCACGTTATATATACCGTGGCGCTCGCTCGGTGCGATGTACACATTATGTGGTTATTTTAATTGTAACTGGGATTAAGATGTCTGATGAGATGCGCTGTTTGACGGATTTGAGAAATTGAATGAGCCGTTGACGTCACATTAATGAATGAGGATAAAGAGAGAAAACTTCATTCAAAATAAAGAATATTCTAAACACGGGTCTCTCGTTCATTAATGTATAAACAATGAATTTATCCCATCTGGCACAGTGGCGCAGCGGTAGTGCTCAATCCTGCCAACCCAGCGACCGGTGTTCCAATCCCCGTGTTTCCAATATAATTTTTTGGAATATAATATTAATGATTATACGCCAAAGTAGCCTAGTTGTAAGTTAAAATATTATAAATCTACATGCATTAAGGATGTCATTCTTTATATAGCTCTCAACGTGCACCAAATTGAATTATTCCTACATCGCAAAAAGAAGGAAAAGACCGGGTTTCGAACCCCAGTCGTCTGCGTGAAAGTCAAAAGAAGAACCCGTTAGACCACAGTGGAGATAAGTAAAAGATCGACCATACATCAATCAATGGGAAGAGAGCCGTATCGTTATTCTGTATAACAGTTCAACTAATTATTTTCGCTAGCAAGATCTCATTTGATTATTCAATCCAGCAGGCAAGTTTAAAGAAATATAATCTGATTGATTGAGGTAATGAGGGACTTAAAATTAGCCTATAGATAACGCATTTAACTTGTCGGCGAGGCGATTGAGCCGTACTGCAATATGTTACTAAAGTTTTAAATCAATTAATCAATCAATGCCGCTAGAGAATCAGGATCTCTGCTCTCGACACTTGCTGCCTTCTCGGCTGAGGCGGGCACGCGCACTTATCCTGGGTCTCAAGTCTGGCTTGAGTTAACGAGACTGAATCCACCTTCGAGGAACAGGAAAATCCCGGCTTCAAACATCGGGTTAACTGAATCTGGATAATGACATCTTGATCGACTTAGTTGAACCAGGTACGGGGAACGGGGCCCTGGTCGCGGCCCACTAGTTGACCATCATGGGCTTCAGACCAAGATCCTCCACCGTCGCCTAAGAGGCCGAACAGAGGACCCTAATCTGGGGCCGGCTTTCGTAAAAATTGTCAGCTAGCCCCCATAGCACTAACAGACAACAGGCGCTCGCAAGCAAACATTACTCACCCAGGCTTGAAAACCAACCAGTCCCTCACAACAGACTTCCACAGTCCAGCTGCATGGCAGGAGGGCCAAACCCATCCAGCCGCAGCAAAGGAGGACTGCAGTTTGGGGAGTATATTAGCGACGCGAGCCCCTAATACAAAAAACCGGTGGAGGTTTAGAATGATCATCATCTTCCAGACACTCCAGTGACGAAGACAATATCGCCGTATTTTCTCGAAAATAGTGAGAGAGAAAATAAAGATATAATGTCAACGTATCTCCTTGTTCTTCTGTTTTCCTTTCCTCAGACTAAATATTTTCTCCACGTCAAGTGGGGTATATAACAGGCACTTCCTTGTGGATGAAATTTGAGAAGGAGATGAGTGTGTGGCCCCACCCCTGCTTATGTAGGCAGCAGATAGGGGTGTGGTCAGATGGATGTTGGTATGTAAAGGTACATTTTGAAATGTATTCAGTGCATATCCACTGAAGCGAGATATTATGCAACTGGTGCTGAGCGAAGCCATAACGAAACAGAACCACTGGTGTAGGGGACATCCGTGACCCATCTGCATGTAGTATGAAGCCTCAGTGATTTCAATGTAATGTAATTGGACAAAGGCTTTTGACTTTGTTAAAACTTTGATTCAATCTAATCAAGTTCAAGTTTCAAGTTCAAGTTTAATTTTATTTGTCACGTATAAAGTGCATGTACATTACAGTGAATGCTTGGTTCTGTATGAGCCCCTGAGAATGTGCTTCATACAGTAAAAAAGTTAAAAGAAGAATAAAGTTCCAACACTATACAAATATACAATATACAACTAAAGTACAACCTAAAATACAATTAAGTAATTTTGTACTTCAATGTATTGTAATATACTTTTAAATGCTAAAATGAGGTATGCATGTAGTGCAAATCTTTTTGTAATAAATAGATAAAAATATGGTGTAGTGTTTAAAGTGAGTGTTAACTCAATTCCCGCCAACAACGTTTATATACGATATTTGTATTCATTATTCATCCGGGGACCTCGGTGTTACCATAGGGAATGAGTCTGAGATCGCCAAAGTGCAATACCGGTCACATCCAGCTAGACGGCGGTATTGAGCACCCTTTGTAACCTTGTATTTTGGCCTGTGTAACGGCCAAATGCCCTGGTTCCATTGCAGCGCATCAAATATCCCCGATCCATATGTTGTGGTGGGTTATGCCGTGGACCAAATGGACATCGGATGTACCAGATGGTGAACAAACTATTGGAATATTATTTTTGGAATACTCCTGATCACAGGTAAGGATTATCTGACGTAAATGTTAGCTTGATCCTGCAATGCTTTTATACCGATCGGGCTGATAAGCGTGTTTAGTGTTCAATACGAATGCCGTTACTGACAATCAAATAATCAGAAATGACCCCCCCCCCCCTTTCATGCATTCATGATGAAACATAATACCTATGACATAGATGTGATTTGGGAATAGTAGCGTGTACAGGCAAGAAACGGCAACGTCTATAGTAGAATTTACGTATAAGGCTCAGCATTTCGGGAATTACCCCAGACCGCTCTAAAACCATACTTATATTCACCACGGTATAACACGGGAACGTATGGATGTAAATTTGTATTCTTTTTCACATATTGAACGATAGATAGGTGAAGTCAAATGTGCCATAGTATTGAATCCATAGCTATAATATAGAGTTATAGCTCTACAAACAAGGTGACGCACTCCTATCTTTTAAAGCGTGGCAGTGCTAGAACGGGGCCCGACTAATTCCCGGCGGTCAATGAGTTAAGGGTGAGTGTTTGTTTAAAGTGAGTGTGTGCAAGTGTGTGCAATGAATGTAGATGAATGGGTTAATGTTGCATAGAGTCATTGAGCATCCTGATAGAAGCTCCTTTTGAGTCTCTGTGTACTGGCCATGAGACTCCGGTAGCACTTGCCTGACTGTGGCAGTGCAAAGAGGCAGTTGTTTGGGTTGCTAGTCTTTGACTATTCTCTTAGCCTTGGCCCTGCAATGCCTGGTGAAAAGGTCCTGGGCCCTCATTTATCAACGTTGCGTACGCACAGATATGTGCGTAACCCGTGCGTACGATCATTTCTAAGCAAAGTGTGTGACTTATCAATTTGAACGTGTGCTTGACTTTGTGCGTATATTTACGCTCAGCTCAGGGCATGCGTATACCTGGCGCCCGGCGGTAGAATATGGAGAGTGCAGACGGACATATGCTCTCATCAGTTTCATGCATTAGTTTCAACGCGGAAATAAGCTTTCGTTCATTAGTTTGACTGACATGTTCTGTATGACCCCCGTAATTCATTATAGTTAATTGTAAAATAGCAACAGTAGTGTAATTATGGTCAAAACCCTATAATTAGCATTTGGAATAATAGGTCTTTCCTTCTGAATTAATGCAGCATGATTTATATATAGCGTTATCGGAATATACGGGGTGTACTGACTGCGCTCCGCGTAACTCAACTCGTTATTATTTTGCACATAGATTGCAGAAATACGGGAAAGTTTTGATTATATTTAAAAGGCTTTGCCATTGATAAATGAAATAAGTGGAATTTCAAAGGTGTAAGCAGAATACAAGTCATATGAACACGCACAATATAGTGTTCTTCCCCCTTCCTACTGTATAAGAAAGAATTAAAAACCCATTGCAACGAGAACAGAGGTTATTTGTTGAGTTTATGTGTATTACAAAACCCTTGCAATAAATGTGTCTTAATTGAATGAAAAGCATACATGCTCTGGATATACAGGTAGCATATATCGTGTGGGTGATATGACTTGTATTCTGCTTACATAACTTCGAAATTCCACTTATTTCGTTTTACAATGTCAAAGCCTTTTAAATATAAATCAAAATGTTCCCGTATTTCTGCAATCTATGCGCAAAATAATAACGAGTTGAGTTCTAACAAAGAACGTATTACATGCTGGGTATGCTGATAGAGTAAACTGTAAATAAAATAGCCTATAACATTATAAAGGATATGGGCTATAGCAGGGGTTCCCAACCTTTATTCCCCAGAGCCCCACGATTCCTGGGAGACATATAGGAATATGATATGATATATTATATATGTGCAAGTTACTGTTGCATAATGTAGGCTATGGCTGCTATTATATGTCATTTATATAGGCTACCTAATACCGACAACAAAATAGATTGTATGCCATGGCGGTTAGGTGGCCGAGCGGAGATTGCGTTCGTCACCAGCCCCGGAGCTGTGAGCTGGATTCGCCTGTTCGAATCCAGCTCACAGCTCCGGGGTTGTCACCAGCTTGGCTGGCCGTCTGCACTAATACAATTGGCTGTATTAGAGGGTGGGAGAAGCTGGCGGGGTGGGTCCGGGTCGTTGTAAACAGCGACTCCTACAGTTCGGTCGGGGCGCCTGCTAAGCGCGGATAGGACTCGAGGGGGATAGTGTGGTCCTCCCACACGCTACGCCCTCTCGATGAGAATCCGCGCTGCCAGGTGAAAAGAAGCTGTGATTGGCTGGACGTGTGTCGGAGGAAGCACGTGGTAGCCTCCACTCTCCCAGATGATCTGACTGTGGGGGGTAAGTGCGCAGCGACCAGGAAGGGACTGGGAATTGGCATACGACTAACATTGGGATGGGAGAAAATCGGAGGAAAATGGAGGGGGAAAAAGACCAAAAAAAAAAAAAATATATATATAGATTGTATGCCTCTACAAATCATATTATACCCGGTAGCCAATCGAACAAAACTAATAAAGGCATTCATATTCCAGCATGGTTATAATGACACACCAACGCCAAACAGTGGTTAACGGTCTTTATTAGTATTTTGAGCTGTCCAGGCAGAATTGCAGCAATGGTCTTAGGGAGTCGTTGATATCTGACATCACCGTGTACAAGTCCGCCAGCCTTTTATTTATCCCATAACACAGGTTGTTTCTTCTTGGTTCGACAGCGCCTCCGTGAACAATCTCGCTCGTGGAGTTTCTCAGAGTTCACTCGGGTCAGTCCATTATTTCACATCCCATGGGGGGTGTTTCATTACCTATATGGATAATCATGCACGAGCATTGACGGTAAGAACAAATGGTATTTATCAATACAGAGTGTGCGTAGGACCCCGTGTACGCACGGTTGATAAATCCCGATATTTCTGTGCGTACACACATTCTAAATTCCGTGCGTAGGAACGGATATAGAACACTTTCTATGCAACATTGATAAATGAGGGCCCTGGAGTAAATAGGCATTATTGTATTATTATGCATGCTATCTAGAGAATATGCTATACAGCGCCTCTATAATAGACGGCCCTGCACAGTAGCGCAGCAACTGGAACAGGAAGCAGATACGCTGTTTGTACATACACCTGCAGTTCGGCCTGTCCGAGACTTGTTTGTTGTTATCGTCCCGTTCCTTTATTAAACTGGATGGAACAAATCGAATACAAAGTTATATGGGTAGACTATCATTTGAGGTATGTTAGTATGGTTACAGTGTAAGGCAGTGTAGACAGTGAAGGCAGTAGACAGGTATACACAGGTATACTGTATACAGTATAGGCAAGTTCAAAGTTCTGTACTGTACAGAATCAATTTTTTTTTAATTAATTTATGTATGTATACTTGACAAATTGATGGATGAGTTTTTTTGTTACTCTAATAAAAATATCCGTAAAAGAAAACTAGCATTTTATGATGGCACTATTCTTCCTCGACATTACAACTTGTGCCGTTCGTCTCCTCACACCCCTCTGTCTCGGCAAAACTCTTACTATTTCATCGGCACATAATAACGTTTTACAGACATCCTCTCCAAAATATGTCTCCTCCACACTAAGGTGAATATAAGTTGAAATTCCATTGTCGGTGAACAGACAGCATATGACATTTCTGATTTTGCCAGAAATAGCTGAGGACCAGTAGGGCACAGATCCAATGTGCTGACAGGCTCACTTTGTGCGTGTGTGTGTGTGTGTGTGTGTGTGTGTGTGTGTGTGTGTGTGTGTGTGTGTGTGTGTGTGTGTGTGTGTGTGTGTGTGTTTGTGTGTGTGATTGATTGAAAACTTTATTAACAGATTGCAAAATGGGTACAATACAGTACAGCTCAATACACACAATTGTTAGGGGGATGCAGACCAGAGAAAGACTTTCGTCTTGTTTACATCAGGGTCCCCCATTTTCAATTCATCATAACATATATGGCATACACGACATACAGATAGACAGTACTGCTACATCTATACATTTATGACGTACCAGATTTACAAATACAGTACTGTTTGTGATACAAAAATTGTCTAAAAAAGAGAGTATATACATTTGACGTAGAAACTGTACATTGGAGGAGGTTGGGTAGGTGGGGTGGGGGGGGGGAACTGTACATTGAAGGTGGGGGAAACTGTACAACTGTACAAGCAAAACTGTACATTGGAATATCGACAACCTTACTTGGTCCCAAGAAGAGGGTCTTGTGTATTATTTGGTTAGGACATTTACTGTACATTTACAGGGGCCAGTTTCGAATTGTAGTCTCCTGTAGGTGCTCTTTGAGAGTGGTTTTGGAAGTTGGTAGTGATTCACATTCCTTTACAGCTTTGGGTAGGGCGTTCCACATTGATATGGCATATTTGCTAAACGTGTTTAGTCCCTTGTTTGAGCCGAATCTGGGTGTTACGAAGGATCAGATTAAACCGAATATATATATTTATTTATTGATATATATTGAATAGTATTTGTATATCGTTTGATATCCCTTGTATATTCCTTGTACATATACACGGAATATCCCTTTAGCCTACTATAGCCCATAATAGTTCATTCTCTTATTGGACAAGGACCTGGCGCCAGGGGACAAGCCCCTTGGAGCCAAGTTCAATGGTACCGACGAGACATGTCTCTACTAGCCCCGGCTCTGCGCAGGAATACGGCTACCGAAAAGAGAGTGGCACTATTTGTTCACCGTGCATATAAATATGGCGCAAGTAAATGTAGAAGACCCTTAGTCCTTTACCCTTCTACCCAACTAAGTAACAGAACGTGAAGCCTCACCCACGATACCGCGTGCGGTGTAGTATGGCCTGTTTGGCCTTAGAATAGCATTGAGACCTCGCGCGAATTAATAGCTGAATTGTCAGAGTTTGGCACTGTACCGTCGAGTGCGACGTATTTCTATTAAGTAATAATAGTCTATCGTGTATGGTGCATCGTGCGGTTAGAGTTCTAAAGTGACCAGCATCTCCAACGCTTCCTCGTGTTATCTAGAGTCTTATCCAGGCTGGGGCCGACCACACATGGCGCTTTCTTCCGAGGAGATCTAGACGAGGACCGAGGGACATGTACACTGGATTACCTACCCGACGACTGCTGAGCCCTATGCGGCTGGAATATATTTGCTTTGGTACTGTGATTTGTGGAGCGGATAATCGCCGACGCCTGTGAGTGTTGGATTTACCCCCGAGAGGAGTCAAGTTGAGTCGGCGCTCAGAGACTGAGGTCGCCTAGCTTCTTCTTCACTGTGGAGCTACAGCCTACGAGAGAACCAAGGTGTATTCATCTGCGGATCAAGAGTCTACTGCACTGTCTTCTGTACTTGAAGTCTCCCTAGATATCGTTGACCAGACGGTCTACTACCGACGGCTCTCCTACCCCCCCTACCGGCCTACAACCGGGAGGACCCCTTCCAGAATATCCTGCTATATCATTAAGAGTACCATAGATCTAATTCCCTAAGAGCCAGGTTGTATACTTGCTTCCTGCGTAACCAGAGATTGGACATTCAGTGTTGATTTGCCTACGAGTACTCATTTGCCTTACAAGTGCATTCAAATCATAAATGTAATAGTAACTATTATATGTACCTTTTGCTATATATTAAATATTTGATTATTACCTTTGTGTGGACCCGATTTCATTGTGGGAAAGTGTTCATCATATTCATATTTAGATATCGTGTACTGTATGGCCAGTAGTTAAAGTACATAAAGCGGTAGTGGTTTAATGATACCATACTTATCAATACAGTCAGGGAATTGTACCCCTCAGTTACAATTGGTCCTTCGAGCCGGAGGGTAATTAGTGTAATATTAATATAGTGGTATTAATATTGAAATGGCCTATGATGAACACTCCACGAAACGGTCCTCCTAAAGTAGAACGCCCGCAGCGTAGACGACAGCCACCAAACGTACACAACAACAACCACCAAACGCACATAGCACACACATCCACACGCACACACTCACTTTAAACAAACACACTGTAGCACCCACTCCACACACTTATAGCACACACCCACTTTAAACAAACACACTGTAGCACCCACTCCCCACACTTTATATTGATGGATGAAGGATTGCACTACAACTCGTACACCTTACTGTAAATTGTACCTAAAATTGTACCTCATCCCATTTCTGCTTTGCACTAGATAGTACTGTACATTAGTACACTGCATAGTATTGTGTATTGTATATTATATGGTAACTCAGAACATTGTACATATGTCTATAACGAACACTGTGACCTCATTTTCTTCTTCTAAATTCATGCTATATTATGTTATTATGTTATTTGATACTATCTTGTCTAGCACAGTCTCTGGAGCGTAACAGTAAGAAGCATTTTGTATGAAAGTATTCTGTACTTCTGTATGACAACTATTAAAGTAAAAAAAAAAAAAAGCCACCTCAGTACTTAGAGGATTACGCTGCCAGTATACTACCTAGCCTTCTACAAACGGTAAACGCGGTAAAAGTAGAAAGTAAAATTATGTCCGACCCTATCAACCAGGATACCCCGACCACAGAGGCCCTAGTGGGTTCTAATGTAACTGACCAAGCTCACGGTGGGGACCAGGAGGGAACTGACACGACTTTACCCCCCGCCAAGACCGAAGAAGTAGTCCCCCAAGAGCTCCGGGAGGAAGACAACCCTCCAGAGATGGAACTCTGCACGGAACAAGATGAGGAGAGCGCCGAGGAGATAGAGCTCCAGGACTCCCCGCAGGGGAACGCATCCCCAACGGGTACTGCCAGGAGCGGCTCACCTCAACCAGCGTCTTCCCCCAGCGAGGCGGAGAGGATGCTGGCACAGGCGTTCCTCGCCAGCCTAGCAGCCTGTACGGAGCGTGATCGACTCCAAGCAGAGCGCGATCGACTCCAAGCACAGACGCTTAGCGAGCGCGAACATTCTACCATTGAAAGAGAACGCCTCCAAGCGCAGCAACGGAGCGAAGAAGAGCGCATACGTCTGGAGATGAGACGCCTTCAGACGGAAGAGAATATGGCAAGAGACCGGGCCGACACCCAGCGTGCCGCTGCCGGTGCCCAAAGAGAAGCAGATCTCACCAAGCGCGAAGCCGAGCGCGACAGACTACAAGCCGAGCGCGACAGACTACAAGCGCAGCTAATGGAGCAGCTGATCACCAGGGCAACACCCCCTCCCTCCACAAGGGGTTCCAGGGCCTCGTCAAGACACGGGTCAAGGGCACCCTCCCCTAACCGATTAAGCGACCCTGAGCCCGACCACCAGAGAGAGCCTACACCCCCCTCCGAACTCCTTCCCCGACCGGTCCAAGTGAGACCCAGCTACAAGGAAGGAACGGCGGACACCGCGGAGAGGCTAAATAGACGACTACAGGATCTAGAAGACCTGGCAGAGGAAGAAGAGGGAGAAGAGGAGAGTCAAGCCCGACAGCAGCACATTACTCCACAGGACCAGGAGGTCCAGTACAGCCCAGGCTATACCCCCGCAGCTCTGCGCTACAGACCCCCGACTCTATTCACGGGTGAGCATGACGCACGACCAGTCCCGAGGAATAGTACCTGGACCAGCGGGCCATGGTACCCTGCCGGTACCAGCCCACCGAGAGGCGTAAGAAGAGACTCGCCCAGGAGGCCTCTCTTCCAACGCTCACCGATGTGCCAGCCATCCACGGCGTCATACATTGGCACACCGACGTTTCCAGACTTCACCCATGAGAACCGAGCACAGTACACGGAGCTACGGATGTGCTTAGAGACAATGATGGTGGATGTAGCTGATGAACGCCACAAGTATGCTATCCTATTGAAGCACCTGAAAGTGCCCAGAGCGCACAACATAGCGCTGGCCTATGCCACCTCTACTACCCCATACACAGCGGCTCTAGCAGCACTAGACCAAAGATATGGACGTATATGGGATTACGTAATACAAGAGATAAGGCATATTGACCGCCTACCCCCAGCAACAGACAATCGCTCACTAGACGACCTGTCTATCAAAGTACAATCCCTGGTAGGGATGCTGGGGGCGCAACGAGAAAAGGGTATGCACGAACTATACGCAAACTCGAACGTCGAGAGGATTTTAGAGAAGCTGCCGCCCGCCCGACAGGAGCGCTTCAGGCGGCAAAGAGACCACCGTGATCCTAACGGTCCCGAGCCATCCCTCCTAGACCTAGCCGACTTCCTGGCGAGAGAAGTCAGCAGCCTACGGCTGGATACGTTCGTGCGGAGCACACCAAGCCCCAGAGAGGGACCTAGGAGAGCAAACGATGGCCGAAGATCGGTGACCGTCATGCACCAATCAGAATCAGTACCGAGCAGCAAGAACCACAGTACCCCCTCGATGAAAGAGAAGTGGAAGATGGTGTGCCCGTACTGCGAGAAGGAACACTGGTTGTCACAATGTGACCTGTTCAAGAAGATGACCGCTGAAGAAGTGAGTCACTGGATAAAGTCCAACAGGCGCTGTTACCGATGTGCGCGCAGTCACATGGCAGCCGAGTGCCGCCTCAAGAAGAGGTGTAGTCGGTGTGACGGAGCCCACCTAGATGTCCTACACGACAGTAACAGAAGAAAGCCTGCACCATCCAGCAGCACAAAGGCAAGTGTTATGTACATTGACCCCGCTAGCAGCAGCGGCGCCCAGGTGCTCTTAAAGGTGGTCCGCGTAACACTGAGTTACCAAGATAAGGTCATGGACACTTACGCCGTCCTTGATGACGGGTCAGAGAAGACCCTTCTCCTCGCGTCCGCTGCGGCCCAGCTGGGGCTGCGGGGGAGCGAGAACCAGATGACGATTCGGACAATAAGAAGAGATCTAAAGACGATAAAGGGCGAGAATGTATCCTTCACTATCGCAGCAAGCGGGCAGCCCGAGAGACGGTATAGGATTACTAATGCTTTCACCAGCCAAGAAATAGGACTATCGCAGTACACCTACCCCATCGCCAAGCTGATGGATAAATATGTGCACCTGCGTCAACTCCCTATCCCGCTCATAGACGGTGCCACCCCGACCCTGCTGATAGGCTCCGACCATGCAGACCTCATAGTCCCGATAGACCGGGTCCATACAGGACCCAGAGGTTGTCCTGCAGCAGTCGAGACCCGCCTAGGATGGACATTACAAGGCCCCCTCGCCAAGTCTCTTAACCGAACAGCAGCCACTAGCTGCCTCCACTCCGGAGCGACAGAAGAAGACACCACACTCCTGCAGCATGTCGAGAGGCTATGGACACTAGAGACAATGCCCTTTAAGAACGAAAAGAAAGACATTCATTCTAAGGAAGATATTTACGCCATAACCCTCCTCGAGCAAGGGACAAAGAGAGTCACAGTCAACGGAGTGATGAGATACGCAACTCCACTCCTGAGGCGAGAGGGAATGCCCACCTTTCACGCCACAAAAGAGGCGACGGAGCGGTATCTATTGAACACAGAGCGGCGCCTAGCCAAAGACCCCGCTCAAGAGGCTGTGTACCGCGCTGAGATTAACAAGCTAATCACAGCGGGACACATAAAGAAAATTGACTGGCGACGTCGTGCGCTGCTCCGCGCCTCCCTGATCAGAGACGGCTTTGATCTCAGGCAGTGGGCCAGCAGCGACCCGCAAGTACTGCGCAGCCTCTCCCCCGAGGACAAGGCAGCGAGCAGCGACACCTGGATGGCGACCATCGCAGGAGAGGCCCAAGAAATGACACTAGGACTAGTCTGGCGCTTCGAAACAGACTCGCTCCATTATAGACACAGACCCCTGACCAAGGAGCAGGGAAGGTCGACGGCAATACCGACCACCAGACGGAGTGTATACAGAACACTCGCCAGACAATATGACCCGTTGGGATGTATTCTACCTTACACCACCAGGGCAAAGATGATTGTAAGAGCGCTATGGGACAAGGACCAGGGCTGGGACGATCCCATACCCGAACACCTTGCATCCACATGGAGAGAGTGGGAGACGGAACTCCGCTCACTCCCAGGTGTTAATATACGCCGCAGCTACTTCCCACCCACAGTGAGGCCAGAGACATGCAAGATCAACTTGCACGTATTCAGCGACGCCTCCGAAGTAGCCTACGGTTCGGTGGCCTACTTGCGTGCCCGAGAGGAGGGAGGAGAAATACATACTGCTTTCATCCTGGCTCGCTCAAGAATAGCCCCACGAAAGCAACAATCTATCCCGCGTCTAGAGCTCTGTGCAGCCCTAGCAGGAGCGCAGCTCGCCACGTTAATCCAACGTGAACTCACCATCCCGGTGCAAAGAACAATCTTGTGGTCAGACTCCACGACCGTACTCACATGGATCCGGTCTGATTCGTGCAGATACAAGGTCTTCGTGGGAGTCAGAGTCACAGAGATTCAAGAGTTAACAGAAGTAGCGAGCTGGAGGTATGTGGACACCAAACACAACCCAGCTGACGTCATCACCCGGGGAATGTCCCTGGATGACCTCACCCGTCACAACCTCTACAGTGACGGGCCAGAGTTCCTCAAGCTCCCGGAAGAAGAGTGGCCTACACCCACCCCACGGGAGGCGAGTAAAGAGGAGGCCGAAAACAAGAAACCTATGTTCTGTGGATTGAACACACTTGTCTCCACAGACCCCGTCATAGACGATTGCCTCACCCTACAGAGTGCGCAGCTAAAGGCATTTCTGTGGCACCACCCAGAGGTCCAGCCCACAACTGACATTTCAGCAGCTGACTACGAAGAAGCAGAACTTCTTCTACTACAACGAGCCCAGAGAGACTCGTTCCCCGATGAGCTAGCCTGTCTACAGGGAGCAAAGCCCGTCCCATCAGACAGCAGACTGCTCCACCTAGCCCCCGAGAGCGACGCCCATAATCTCATCAGAGTGGGTGGTCGTCTGCGGAGAGCCCCAGACTTACCGGATGACGTCAAGTACCCGATAGTCTTGAACAGCCGACACAAGGTCACAGAGCTGATCATAAAGAAATACGACGAGGATGTGCATCACGCCGGGGCAGAGAGAGTCTTCGCGGAGATCAGACGTCGTTATTGGATACTGCAAGGGAGAGAAGCAGTGCGGCGCTTCCAGCGAACCTGTCTAGACTGTCGTAAGTGGCGAGCCCAGCCCAGTATACCCCGGATGGCTGACCTACCTCCCTGTCGCCTCCGACTCAGCGACAAGCCTTTTCACTCCACCGGTATGGACTGTTTCGGCCCGCTGTATATAAAGAAAGGAAGAGGAACCGAGAAGCGGTGGGGTATTGTATTCAAATGCATGACCACCAGAGCGATACATATCGAACTCCTTCCAACCATGAGCACAGACTCATTCCTTATGGCCTTCCGAAGATTTACATCACGGAAAGGAAAACCGTCTACATTATTGTCTGATCACGGGACAAACTTCAAAGGCGGAGAAAGAGAGCTGAGAGAGAGCTTCCAAGCTATGGGCCCAGAACTTAAGACCCACCTCGCTCCATCCCAGATTGACTTCCAGTTTAATCCCCCGAACGCACCTCACTTCGGTGGAACTTGGGAACGAGAAGTACGTTCCATAAAGACAGCCCTGTACGCCGTGCTTGGGGCCCAGACCATGGCGGAAGAAGTCTTAATGACAGTCCTCACGGAGATCGAGGGAGTATTGAACTCAAAGCCCCTTGGTTACGTCTCAAGTGATGTAGCAGATGTCGACCCAGTCACCCCCAACACACTCTTGATGGGGCGGCTGGACCCCACGCTACCACAGACAATGTACAGGCCTGAAGAAGCGAACGGCCGAAGAATGTGGAGGTGCAGTCAAGTACTGGCTGACAAGTTTTGGAACAGCTTCCTACTCCACTACCTACCGTCTCTACAGACTCGCCAGAAGTGGGTGAAAGAGAGAGACAATTTGACAGAAGGAACAGTCGTCATGATTATCGACCAGTCACTACCCCGAGCTATGTGGCCGGCTGGCCGCGTAAGCAAAGTGATCACCGGTGCCGATGGAAAGGTCCGAGCAGCTGAAGTGCTCGTCCAAGGGCGGACCTACACCCGACCCGTGGCGAGGCTAATAGAACTGCCAAGGCTCCCCGATACTATCGATGACGACCATGACCCCATGACTTTGTGAACTGACTGACCCTCACAGCGGACATTGAGTAGTGGACAGTGCGGTTAATCTGTCTCTGCTTAGCTAATTAGGTGGGACTAATTAGGGTGCGGCTGTTACGAAGGATCAGATTAAACCGAATATATATATTTATTTATTGATATATATTGAATAGTATTTGTATATCGTTTGATATCCCTTGTATATTCCTTGTACATATACACGGAATATCCCTTTAGCCTACTATAGCCCATAATAGTTCATTCTCTTATTGGACAAGGACCTGGCGCCAGGGGACAAGCCCCTTGGAGCCAAGTTCAATGGTACCGACGAGACATGTCTCTACTAGCCCCGGCTCTGCGCAGGAATACGGCTACCGAAAAGAGAGTGGCACTATTTGTTCACCGTGCATATAAATATGGCGCAAGTAAATGTAGAAGACCCTTAGTCCTTTACCCTTCTACCCAACTAAGTAACAGAACGTGAAGCCTCACCCACGATACCGCGTGCGGTGTAGTATGGCCTGTTTGGCCTTAGAATAGCATTGAGACCTCGCGCGAATTAATAGCTGAATTGTCAGAGTTTGGCACTGTACCGTCGAGTGCGACGTATTTCTATTAAGTAATAATAGTCTATCGTGTATGGTGCATCGTGCGGTTAGAGTTCTAAAGTGACCAGCATCTCCAACGCTTCCTCGTGTTATCTAGAGTCTTATCCAGGCTGGGGCCGACCACACATGGCGCTTTCTTCCGAGGAGATCTAGACGAGGACCGAGGGACATGTACACTGGATTACCTACCCGACGACTGCTGAGCCCTATGCGGCTGGAATATATTTGCTTTGGTACTGTGATTTGTGGAGCGGATAATCGCCGACGCCTGTGAGTGTTGGATTTACCCCCGAGAGGAGTCAAGTTGAGTCGGCGCTCAGAGACTGAGGTCGCCTAGCTTCTTCTTCACTGTGGAGCTACAGCCTACGAGAGAACCAAGGTGTATTCATCTGCGGATCAAGAGTCTACTGCACTGTCTTCTGTACTTGAAGTCTCCCTAGATATCGTTGACCAGACGGTCTACTACCGACGGCTCTCCTACCCCCCCTACCGGCCTACAACCGGGAGGACCCCTTCCAGAATATCCTGCTATATCATTAAGAGTACCATAGATCTAATTCCCTAAGAGCCAGGTTGTATACTTGCTTCCTGCGTAACCAGAGATTGGACATTCAGTGTTGATTTGCCTACGAGTACTCATTTGCCTTACAAGTGCATTCAAATCATAAATGTAATAGTAACTATTATATGTACCTTTTGCTATATATTAAATATTTGATTATTACCTTTGTGTGGACCCGATTTCATTGTGGGAAAGTGTTCATCATATTTAGATATCGTGTACTGTATGGCCAGTAGTTAAAGTACATAAAGCGGTAGTGGTTTAATGATACCATACTTATCAATACAGTCAGGGAATTGTACCCCTCAGTTACACTGGGTTTAACATGATTTGTGGAGCTCCCTCTGGTGTTGTGGTCGTGGTATTCACTGACCTTTGGGAAGTATTTTGACATGTACATGGGTACCTTAGTCGTGTAGTGTATCTTGTAGACCAGGCCCATTGCAAGTTGCTGTACTCGTCTACTCTAAGCCATCCTAGGTAGTCAAAGTAGGCAGGGGTGAGGTGGGTTCTAGGAGTAAGGTCAAGTAGTAGTCTGACCAGTTTGTTTTGAGATGTAATCTTGTTTTTAGCGCCTTTGCATAGTCGTAGTACCCTTGAATGAGTGCTCCTGCCAGAGTCTTCAGGGTATTCTTGTTTACCAGAGAGGAGATCCGGTACAAGAATCTAGTTCGTTGGTTGACTTTTTTGATTACATTGGATGCCATTTTGTCACAGGTCCCACACATGGTGTGTGTGTGTGTGTTTATTTATTTTTAAGCCCTTATTGGTAAACAACCTGTTTATATCTCTTCACTGTTAGATTGGAATATTGGAACCTATTCAACTCGATCGAATGGCTGGATGGTTCTTAGGGTCCCTCAAGTTTGTTCTGATCTAGGCAAGTCAGCTTTTTCCTTTGATGCCTCCAAGTCATGGAATGTCCTCCAACTCTCTCTGAAATTGGAGGTTCTCCCTTCCCTTGGTATGTTTAAATGTATGATTTCAGACCATTGTGTGACTACCTGTAACTGTTTTAGCTGATCTTTTAAATTATTTGTAACGTTTTTTTTTAATTTTACTCTGCGTTTAATTTTCTGTGAATATTGCTTTTTTTATGTTCTATTTACATTTGTACAATCGTCGTTCCTGGAAATGAGGGAAACCTCAGAAGTTTACGATTTTAAATAAAGGTTGACATGAAAATGAAAAGTGTGTGTGTGTGTGTGTGTGTGTGTGTGTGTGTGTGTGTGTGTGTGTGTGTGTGTGTGTGTGTGTGTGTGTGTGTGTGTGTATGTGTGTGTGTGTGTGTGTGTCTGTGTGTGTGTGTCTGTGTGTGTGTGTGTGAGTGAGTGAGTCCAAATGTGTTTTTTGTGTTTGTTGTATATGTGCCGTATTGTGCTGCGAGTGAGGCTGAGCGTATACGCAGGGGATGTGCAGCATCATTCTAGTAACTCTGCAGGGAGTGTCTGATATCACAGAGCAGCATGGCAGGAGATCAATGAGGGCAGTTGAGCAACACTCTGCCTAGCCCCCGCTGCTCCCACTCACTCACTCTCACACCGTCCAACACACACCCACACACACATGTCCACCATGCACACACACATACTGTGGAATAACTGTATCCCCCGCCGCACTCACACACCCTGTGTCCCTCATCTCCAACCCCCCCCAGTTCCTCCCAATACACTAGTTTTTGTCTACCCTTCCCCCATCCACCCACCTACTGCACTAACTCAGACCCCCCTCCCTTACCTCGTCCCCCTCACCTGAACCCCCCCCCCCTCATCAGAACCACCCTCCAACCCTGACCTGGGCCAACAAACCTACCTTTTCCATCCCCTAACTCAGACCCCCCCCATCAAATCCAATTGTCTCCCTCGCCTGCACACACCCATCTCAATGACCTATAAAGCCCATCGTTCCTGTAACTGAGGGGTACAATTCCCTGACTGTATTGATAAGTATGGTATCATTAAACCACTACCGCTTTATGTACTTTAATTACTGGCCATACAGTACATGATATATAAATATGATGAACACTTCCCACATTGAATCGGTTCCACACAAAGGTATAATCAAGTATTTATTGCAGCAAAAGGTACATAATATACTTATCTATTTACTTTGGATGCGCTTATAAGGCAAAGGAATGTGCGTAGGCAAATCAATAATGAATGTCCATTCTCTGGTTACGCAGGAGGTAATTATACAACCTGAATCTTAGGGAATTATATCTATGGTACACTAGTAATATATAGCGGGAGATACTGGAAGGGTCCCCCCGGTTGTAAGCCAGCAGGGGTAGAGGATCTGTCGGTAGTAGAGAGTCTGGTCAACGATGACTAAGGAGACTCCAAGTACAGGAGACGGTGCAATAGTCTCTTGATCCACAGACGAATACAGCTGTTCTCCGTAGACTGTAGCTCCACAGTGAAGAAAGCTAGCCGGCCTCAGGCTCTCTGAGGCGCCGACTCGACCTGGCTCCTCACAGGGTAAATCCCACACGTGTAGGCGTCGGCGATTCTCCGCTCCATAAATCACAGGACCAAAGCAAATATAATCCAGCCGCAAAGGGCTATGTAGTCGTCGGGTAGATTAATCCAGTGTACATGTCCACACGGTTCTCGTCTAGGTCTCCTCGGGTGAAAGCGCCATGAAAGCAGCCCAGCCTGGATAAGCACTCTAGCTGGTACGAGGAAGCGTTGGTGATGCTGGTCACTGTAGAACTTTAGCCGCACGATACACTATACACAAATAGACTATTACTGACTTAATAGAAATATGTCGCACTCGACGGTATAGCGCCAAACTCTGACAATTCAGTTATTAATTCGCATGCGGTCTCAATGCTCTATTTGGGGCCAAACAGGCCATACTTCACCGCACGTTGTATCGTGGGTGAGGCTTCAACTTATTGGGTAACTCTGACTTCTGACTAAGTGCTTCTGTATTCACCTGCGCCATATTTATATGCACGGCGAACAAACTAGTGCCAATCTAATTTCTGTCTCGTATCCCTGAGCAAGGCCGGGCATGTTCAGACATGTCTTGACGGTGGCTTTGAACCTGACTCTGGAGGCACGGCTCTGGCGCCTGTGGACCGCTGTCCAATAGGAGAATGAAATATTATGGTCTGCACTAGGCTAAAGGGACATTCCGTGTATATGTACAAGGAATATACAAGGGATATCAAACGATATACAAATCAATCAATCAATCAATCAATCAATCAATAAATATATATATTCGGTTTAATCTGATCCTTTGTAACAGTTCCCCTGTCTCGAGGAGCCCGTTTAGGGACCCTCCGGCCAGGGGTTTCCCGTGTCTCTCCACGCCAATTCTCCTGGGTTCCATGTAAGCTAATAAACCTTATCAACTGAGTTCACCTTTGTCTCTACACTCATTGATCGGGGTTAAATTCCTCGACAATACACACACACACACACACACACACACACACACACACACACACACACACACACATGTACAGTATGCACATACACACAATACATACACCATTATGTGCACCAGGCTATTCTCCTGAGTGATGACTTTTAGTTGGATTTCCTACCAATTAGTGAGTGTGCAACAGTCTATATCCCTACCTTAACCATAACCTAACCCTAACTTAACTGAAAAGTTAAAGGGGAATACCACTGTCACACCACCCATTGTAAGCATTCACATATGTTGTTTCTGTGCCCCAGGACAGTGTATAGTCAGTAGTATCTCTGGGATGCTCCATAGACAATGAATGGGGTTCGGACTATACAGCCATAAAACATTTGTGTGAATTATTATACCCAAATGGGGTTTAAATTCAGCTTCAGACTGTGTCACAATGCTAGAATAGAAACCTAATTTTGGATGTAAGAGCTCACATAAATATTGTATTGCATCATAAAGTCAGAGCCTCATTGACTGTCTATAGAGCATCCCAGTGACATCGCCACCTTGGAGAGTTCTCTCTCTGATGTCTAGTTTTAGGAGAGAGTGGTGCATGGTCACAAATACTGACTTAACTGTCATGGGGCACAGGAAGAACACATGTGAATGAGTGGCGTTCCCCTTTAAAGAGAAGCTCAAAATTAGTGTGCAGATTTATAGTATATGAATCAATCAGGGCCGCCTCAGGGGGTGTGCGAGCAGTGCGGTCGCACAGGGCCTCGCGGGAAGGGGGGTGAAACGGAGGGCTAGGGCCTCCACGGGTTGCGTTTAATAGAGCTGGCGGACACTATGGCGTTTTGACTCCTATTAGAGAGTCACAGAGGCGTGCTGCAGGTATTGTCCTTTATTGGGAACAGAAAGGTGTGTGTGGTTGGGATATTTCCATGTGTGTGGTGTCTACAGAGGAATACAATACAGTATACATTAATAACACAGTAGTGATACAATACAGTATACATTAGTAAACACAGTAGTGGCGTACATAAACATAAGGTCATAAACATGTGGTCTATAGCTACAATGATATTCATAGCAATACAGTGCAACTATTAACCAAGACATTCACTTAACCGGAGTTATTATATATATAACCTACATAACCTATGCAGGGGAATTACTCATGCAGTGCATGTAAACAGTATAGGTAGGTGGACTGTAAACCAGGTGTAAAGATACATTCTATTCACTAGAACAGGGGTGTCAAACTCATTTTCACAGAGGGCCACATCAGCATTATGGTTGCCCTCAAAGGGCCAAAGACCGTATAAATGTTAATGTAATGTAAAATAAATGTAGCTAGACATTTACATATTGTTAAACATGGTGTTTCTGTATTTATTACTTATTCAAGTTATACATATTGCATATTAATTTGCATAAATGTAAAAATATATGTTAGCTTATGTTATTTTAACAAATAATTTTAGTTTATCAGAACCCCATATTACTCCACCAATCAATGATCAAACCATTCAAGTAAATAACAAAGAAGAATATCATCAAATACAAGCTATGACATTAAGTTTGTTCAAAACCTTTTTGTCACAGTCAAGAGGGGCAGAACTAACAACTGTGAGCTGCAAAGAACACGTGGGACAGATGTAGCAGATGTTACAAAAACAAATGGCTGCACACAACCTTGCAGAGGCCATACATCCAACTAATGGAAGATAGTTTAATTAACTTTAATTAACAGATTGCAGAATGGGTACAGTACAGTACAGCTCAATACACACAATTGTTAAGGGGATGCAGACCAGAGAAAGACTTTCGACTTGTTTACATCAGGGTCCCCCATTTTCAATTCGTAATGAAATTGCTATTATGTGTCTGCATGAACACACAACTGTAACTGTACTCAAAAATAACAAAATAAGGGTTGTCTCAGTTCACAACTATATTGGTCAAGTTTTGGGTGGGACTTGTTTGCGTCCCTACAGCTTCTTATTCAATTGAGCGAGATGCTCGGTTATGTCACACAGCCAGTTTGCATCTGACAGTTCAGACAATATTTCTTCAACCCTTTGTTACCTATTCCGCCTGGATCGTTTTTGTATTTTGGGCTGTAAAATTGTCAAAGAATGTCTGAGGAGTAAGTGCTTTTGGCTTTTTTCCTTTGTTACCTCAGATGTTCAACATACATGTATGTGTAAGAATGTGTAATAACTAAGGCTGTCAAAGTTAAAGCTTTATTAACGCATTAACCCACAATTATTTTAACACTGGTATTTTTTAACCCAATATTAATGTAAAAAAAAAAAAAAAAAAAACTTTTTTTTTTTTTACCTGAGCTCTTGGGGGGCCACATCAAATGACGTGGCGGGCCGGATTTGGCCCGCGGGCCGTGAGTTTGACACCTATGCACTAGAAGTAGTGAGTGAGTTATATAGCCTAAGCTAGCTCACGTGCGGCTAAGCTAACCACGCAGCATCTCTTGCAGGCAACGTATGTTGGCTAACGTGTAGCTAAGCTAACGGCGCGGTGTTTCAATAACAGAGGGAATGACGTCGACAGGAATAGAACAGCGGAGACACACTATAAAGGTAGAGTAAGCTGAATGAATGGATTAGGCAGAACTAAGCACAGGTAATGTACTCACGTTCATTGACGCACACGTTATCCCAAAGGGACGGACATTACTGCTACAGCAGCCGACCATCAGGCAGCAACACAGAGAATAGCTTGTGCACGTTAAAGGGGAGGGACTCTTAAAGGGCAGGTACAGAACGAAGTAGTCGTCAGGCAGTAACACGGAGACCGGCTTGCTCACTTAAAGGGAGAGAACTCTTAATGGTCAGTAACGTTATCAGAAGACTAGAGTGCAACACTTGATCGGGGCACATGGTACTGAACGATTACACAGGCATAAATCAATTACCCTTTCCTGTCAACAACAACATATGAAAGGGCTATTACAACAAAATAGTCTTATTAGCAGGCTTTCCTACACAGCCGCACCCAAAAGTCTACTTAGACCTTTTGAACTAAACAGGAAAGTCTCAGTGGTCCTCTGTATCCGGGAGACTCTGGAGCTGCACCGGCCGGAACACAGGGCGCAGGTATATTCTGTCCTTCACCTGGACAGCTGCGGTGCGAGTGCGCCCGTCAGTTCCAGGGTAAGTCTGAGTGACCTTCCCTGGCTGCCAGAGTGCCCGAGGAAGCCGCGGGTCAACGATGAGGGCCACCTGGCCGAGCGGCTTTCTTGCCTTCCTTCCTCCACTTCTGCCTCTCCGGAGCCCTATCTTGGTGTGAAATGGCCCAAAATAGTCTACTCTGGTGGAATAGAATGGGGGCTTGTAGAGACGCGGGCGACAGGGCGGAAGGGCGGCCATTTTAGGCATGTCAGGCTTTGCTCGCCTGGCGTGACGTTCTCGGCAGGTGTGCTGATGCTTGCGGATTGCTCCTCTTCCATGTAGGACCCAGAGTCGGGATCGAAGATCAACGAGTACCCTCTCAGGCCCGGGGTGGAGAAGAAGGGGGTGATGTGGATCCAAGACGATTGGGTGAATGTCATCCATCTCCAAGTTCTCGGCCCCGTGCGGCCTACCGCCTACTCTGAGGAGACAGGAAGCCTTGTCGTACTCTGGAGATAGAGTGGCGAAACGACTGTCTGGGGGAAGAGGTCGGTCAGACTTGAGGGCCTTGATCTCCTCTGGGAATGAGTCCAGCTGGGTTTGTTTAAGGAGGACCTTCTCAGCGTTGAGGAAGTCGGCCGCTTCATAAGGCTGATCAGTGGTCTGGGCATCAGCCGCACCGTGAAGGGACCTGACTGTTGCTTGGACGAGATCTTTCCATGAAGAGAGGTCTTCAAAGGCAGGGAGCGGAGGACTGGGAGAGGTCCTAGGTTGAGTACTAGGTTGAGTACTAGGTTGAGTACTAGGCTGAGTACTAGGCTGAGTACTAGGTTGAGTACTAGGTTGAGTACTGGGCTGGGTGCTAGGCTGAGTACTAGGTTGAGTACTAGGTTGAGTACTGGGTTGAGTACTAGGTTGAGTACTAGGTTGAGTACTGGGCTGGGTACTAGGCTGGGTGCTAGGTTGAGTACTAGGCTGAGTACTAGGTTGAGTACTAGGTTGAGTACTAGGTTGAGTACTAGGCTGAGTACTGGGCTGAGTACTAGGTTGAGTACTAGGCTGAGTACTAGGCTGGGTGCTAGGCTGAGTACTAGGTTGAGTACTAGGCTGGGTGCTAGGTTGAGTACTAGGCTGAGTACTAGGTTGAGTACTAGGCTGAGTACTAGGCTGAGTACTGGGTTGAGTACTAGGTTGAGTACTAGGTTGAGTACTGGGCTGGGTACTAGGCTGGGTGCTAGGTTGAGTGCTAGGCTGAGTACTAGGTTGAGTACTAGGCTGAGTACTGGGTTGAGTACTAGGTTGAGTACTAGGTTGAGTACTGGGCTGAGTACTAGGCTGGGTGCTAGGCTGAGTACTAGGTTGAGTACTAGGCTGGGTGCTAGGTTGAGTACTAGGTTGAGTACTAGGCTGAGTACTAGGTTGAGTACTAGGTTGAGTACTAGGTTGAGTACTAGGTTGGGTACTGAGTTGAGTACTAGGTTGGGTACTGAGTTGAGTACTGAGTTGAGTACTGGGTTGAGTACTAGGTTGGGTACTGAGTTGAGTACTAGGTTGGGTACTGAGTTGAGTACTAGGTTGAGTACTGAGTTGAGTACTGAGTTGAGTACTGGGTTGAGTACTAGGTTGGGTACTGAGTTGAGTACTAGGTTGGGTACTGAGTTGAGTACTAGGTTGGGTACTGAGTTGAGTACTGAGTTGAGTACTGGGTTGAGTACTAGGTTGGGTACTGAGTTGAGTACTAGGTTGGGTACTGAGTTGAGTACTAGGTTGGGTACTGAGTTGAGTACTGAGTTGAGTACTGGGTTGAGTACTAGGTTGGGTACTGAGTTGAGTACTAGGTTGGGTACTGAGTTGAGTACTAGGTTGGGTACTGAGTTGAGTACTAGGGATGGTCGCACCATAGGTAGGACTCTGGGTACTGTGAGTAGCTACAGGGGGCCCTGTGTGAGATTGTAGGTTGCTCAAGTGAACCAGGCATGTTGGGAGCTGGGTTGGCGACACAGGGGGAGCGGCAGGGCGAGGCGTCGCCTGTGCTGGGTGGTGTATCACTGGAGTGATGGCGGCTGGATTAGCCGGCAGGGGATGCATGTGCTGTGGTACGGTAGGAAGGGCTAGAGGCACAGGTGCCACTACGTGGTGCTGTTGTCCAGGTGGTGGATAGGTCGGCTCAGATGTTGCTGCACGTACAAGAGCCCTCGTCTTTGACTCTTGAAGTGAGGTGACCAGTTTGGCTACTTGAAGTTCCTTCTCCTTCTTCTTAAGCCGCCTCTGCCTGTCCAGGCGTTTAACGATAGCTTCCCGTGCGTCTTGTGCTTCCTGCTCTATGCGTTGTAAACGTTTACACTCCAGGTTGGCGTCGTAGTCTTCTTGTACCTGGCGCTGTAGCTCCTCAAGCTCCATGGAGTGGATGTACTCCTGGAGGATTGCTTCCTGGGCTGGTGAGAGAGCGTGTTGTCGGTGTACACTCCCAGATGAACGATGGGAGCCAACACCTGACCTTATGGTGGGTCTAGGAATTGACAGACGTGAGGACCTACTACCTTCATACGGGGCCCTTGTGGTACTCGCCGGGTATGAACGATGGGAGCCGACATCTGACCTTATGGTGGGTCTAGGAATTGACTGATCTGAGTACTGACTGATCCGAGTACTGACTGATCCGAGTACTGACTGATCCGAGTACTGGCTGATCCGAGTACTGACTGATCCGAGTACTGACTGATCCGAGTACTGACTGATCCGAGTACTGAGTTCAGGTTCATGACCCACCCTGAGGTCACGTAGGTGGCTTGGTAGGTGGCGCTCTCTCTGCGGGTGAGCGGTGGTCTCTGTGGTGTCCTGGTCTGCCATAGCGTCTTGGAGGAGCTCTATCCGGCTTCGAAGGACCATGAAACGGAGGGCTAGGGCCTCCACGGGTTGCGTTTAATAGAGCTGGCGGACACTATGGCGTTTTGACTCCTATTAGAGAGTCACAGAGGCGTGCTGCAGGTATTGTCCTTTATTGGGAACAGAAAGGTGTGTGTGGTTGGGATATTTCCATGTGTGTGGTGTCTACAGAGGAATACAATACAGTATACATTAATAACACAGTAGTGATACAATACAGTATACATTAGTAAACACAGTAGTGGCGTACATAAACATAAGGTCATAAACATGTGGTCTATAGCTACAATGATATTCATAGCAATACAGTGCAACTATTAACCAAGACATTCACTTAACCGGAGTTATTATATATATAACCTACATAACCTATGCAGGGGAATTACTCATGCAGTGCATGTAAACAGTATAGGTAGGTGGACTGTAAACCAGGTGTAAAGATACATTCTATTCACTAGAAGTAGTGAGTGAGTTATATAGCCTAAGCTAGCTCACGTGCGGCTAAGCTAACCACGCAGCATCTCTTGCAGGCAACGTATGTTGGCTAACGTGTAGCTATGTTCAACATACATGTATGTGTAAGAATGTGTAATAACTAAGGCTGTCAAAGTTAAAGCTTTATTAACGCATTAACCCACAATTATTTTAACACTGGTATTTTTTAACCCAATATTAATGTAAAAAAAAAAAAAAAAAAAAAATTTTTTTTTTTTACCTGAGCTCTTGGGGGGCCACATCAAATGACGTGGCGGGCCGGATTTGGCCCGCGGGCCGTGAGTTTGACACCTATGCACTAGAAGTAGTGAGTGAGTTATATAGCCTAAGCTAGCTCACGTGCGGCTAAGCTAACCACGCAGCATCTCTTGCAGGCAACGTATGTTGGCTAACGTGTAGCTAAGCTAACGGCGCGGTGTTTCAATAACAGAGGGAATGACGTCGACAGGAATAGAACAGCGGAGACACACTATAAAGGTAGAGTAAGCTGAATGAATGGATTAGGCAGAACTAAGCACAGGTAATGTACTCACGTTCATTGACGCACACGTTATCCCAAAGGGACGGACATTACTGCTACAGCAGCCGACCATCAGGCAGCAACACAGAGAATAGCTTGTGCACGTTAAAGGGGAGGGACTCTTAAAGGGCAGGTACAGAACGAAGTAGTCGTCAGGCAGTAACACGGAGACCGGCTTGCTCACTTAAAGGGAGAGAACTCTTAATGGTCAGTAACGTTATCAGAAGACTAGAGTGCAACACTTGATCGGGGCACATGGTACTGAACGATTACACAGGCATAAATCAATTACCCTTTCCTGTCAACAACAACATATGAAAGGGCTATTACAACAAAATAGTCTTATTAGCAGGCTTTCCTACACAGCCGCACCCAAAAGTCTACTTAGACCTTTTGAACTAAACAGGAAAGTCTCAGTGGTCCTCTGTATCCGGGAGACTCTGGAGCTGCACCGGCCGGAACACAGGGCGCAGGTATATTCTGTCCTTCACCTGGACAGCTGCGGTGCGAGTGCGCCCGTCAGTTCCAGGGTAAGTCTGAGTGACCTTCCCTGGCTGCCAGAGTGCCCGAGGAAGCCGCGGGTCAACGATGAGGGCCACCTGGCCGAGCGGCTTTCTTGCCTTCCTTCCTCCACTTCTGCCTCTCCGGAGCCCTATCTTGGTGTGAAATGGCCCAAAATAGTCTACTCTGGTGGAATAGAATGGGGGCTTGTAGAGACGCGGGCGACAGGGCGGAAGGGCGGCCATTTTAGGCATGTCAGGCTTTGCTCGCCTGGCGTGACGTTCTCGGCAGGTGTGCTGATGCTTGCGGATTGCTCCTCTTCCATGTAGGACCCAGAGTCGGGATCGAAGATCAACGAGTACCCTCTCAGGCCCGGGGTGGAGAAGAAGGGGGTGATGTGGATCCAAGACGATTGGGTGAATGTCATCCATCTCCAAGTTCTCGGCCCCGTGCGGCCTACCGCCTACTCTGAGGAGACAGGAAGCCTTGTCGTACTCTGGAGATAGAGTGGCGAAACGACTGTCTGGGGGAAGAGGTCGGTCAGACTTGAGGGCCTTGATCTCCTCTGGGAATGAGTCCAGCTGGGTTTGTTTAAGGAGGACCTTCTCAGCGTTGAGGAAGTCGGCCGCTTCATAAGGCTGATCAGTGGTCTGGGCATCAGCCGCACCGTGAAGGGACCTGACTGTTGCTTGGACGAGATCTTTCCATGAAGAGAGGTCTTCAAAGGCAGGGAGCGGAGGACTGGGAGAGGTCCTAGGTTGAGTACTAGGTTGAGTACTAGGTTGAGTACTAGGCTGAGTACTAGGCTGAGTACTAGGTTGAGTACTAGGTTGAGTACTGGGCTGGGTGCTAGGCTGAGTACTAGGTTGAGTACTAGGTTGAGTACTGGGTTGAGTACTAGGTTGAGTACTAGGTTGAGTACTGGGCTGGGTACTAGGCTGGGTGCTAGGTTGAGTACTAGGCTGAGTACTAGGTTGAGTACTAGGTTGAGTACTAGGTTGAGTACTAGGCTGAGTACTGGGCTGAGTACTAGGTTGAGTACTAGGCTGAGTACTAGGCTGGGTGCTAGGCTGAGTACTAGGTTGAGTACTAGGCTGGGTGCTAGGTTGAGTACTAGGCTGAGTACTAGGTTGAGTACTAGGCTGAGTACTAGGCTGAGTACTGGGTTGAGTACTAGGTTGAGTACTAGGTTGAGTACTGGGCTGGGTACTAGGCTGGGTGCTAGGTTGAGTGCTAGGCTGAGTACTAGGTTGAGTACTAGGCTGAGTACTGGGTTGAGTACTAGGTTGAGTACTAGGTTGAGTACTGGGCTGAGTACTAGGCTGGGTGCTAGGCTGAGTACTAGGTTGAGTACTAGGCTGGGTGCTAGGTTGAGTACTAGGTTGAGTACTAGGCTGAGTACTAGGTTGAGTACTAGGTTGAGTACTAGGTTGAGTACTAGGTTGGGTACTGAGTTGAGTACTAGGTTGGGTACTGAGTTGAGTACTGAGTTGAGTACTGGGTTGAGTACTAGGTTGGGTACTGAGTTGAGTACTAGGTTGGGTACTGAGTTGAGTACTAGGTTGAGTACTGAGTTGAGTACTGAGTTGAGTACTGGGTTGAGTACTAGGTTGGGTACTGAGTTGAGTACTAGGTTGGGTACTGAGTTGAGTACTAGGTTGGGTACTGAGTTGAGTACTGAGTTGAGTACTGGGTTGAGTACTAGGTTGGGTACTGAGTTGAGTACTAGGTTGGGTACTGAGTTGAGTACTAGGTTGGGTACTGAGTTGAGTACTGAGTTGAGTACTGGGTTGAGTACTAGGTTGGGTACTGAGTTGAGTACTAGGTTGGGTACTGAGTTGAGTACTAGGTTGGGTACTGAGTTGAGTACTAGGGATGGTCGCACCATAGGTAGGACTCTGGGTACTGTGAGTAGCTACAGGGGGCCCTGTGTGAGATTGTAGGTTGCTCAAGTGAACCAGGCATGTTGGGAGCTGGGTTGGCGACACAGGGGGAGCGGCAGGGCGAGGCGTCGCCTGTGCTGGGTGGTGTATCACTGGAGTGATGGCGGCTGGATTAGCCGGCAGGGGATGCATGTGCTGTGGTACGGTAGGAAGGGCTAGAGGCACAGGTGCCACTACGTGGTGCTGTTGTCCAGGTGGTGGATAGGTCGGCTCAGATGTTGCTGCACGTACAAGAGCCCTCGTCTTTGACTCTTGAAGTGAGGTGACCAGTTTGGCTACTTGAAGTTCCTTCTCCTTCTTCTTAAGCCGCCTCTGCCTGTCCAGGCGTTTAACGATAGCTTCCCGTGCGTCTTGTGCTTCCTGCTCTATGCGTTGTAAACGTTTACACTCCAGGTTGGCGTCGTAGTCTTCTTGTACCTGGCGCTGTAGCTCCTCAAGCTCCATGGAGTGGATGTACTCCTGGAGGATTGCTTCCTGGGCTGGTGAGAGAGCGTGTTGTCGGTGTACACTCCCAGATGAACGATGGGAGCCAACACCTGACCTTATGGTGGGTCTAGGAATTGACAGACGTGAGGACCTACTACCTTCATACGGGGCCCTTGTGGTACTCGCCGGGTATGAACGATGGGAGCCGACATCTGACCTTATGGTGGGTCTAGGAATTGACTGATCTGAGTACTGACTGATCCGAGTACTGACTGATCCGAGTACTGACTGATCCGAGTACTGGCTGATCCGAGTACTGACTGATCCGAGTACTGACTGATCCGAGTACTGACTGATCCGAGTACTGAGTTCAGGTTCATGACCCACCCTGAGGTCACGTAGGTGGCTTGGTAGGTGGCGCTCTCTCTGCGGGTGAGCGGTGGTCTCTGTGGTGTCCTGGTCTGCCATAGCGTCTTGGAGGAGCTCTATCCGGCTTCGAAGGACCATGAAACGGAGGGCTAGGGCCTCCACGGGTTGCGTTTAATAGAGCTGGCGGACACTATGGCGTTTTGACTCCTATTAGAGAGTCACAGAGGCGTGCTGCAGGTATTGTCCTTTATTGGGAACAGAAAGGTGTGTGTGGTTGGGATATTTCCATGTGTGTGGTGTCTACAGAGGAATACAATACAGTATACATTAATAACACAGTAGTGATACAATACAGTATACATTAGTAAACACAGTAGTGGCGTACATAAACATAAGGTCATAAACATGTGGTCTATAGCTACAATGATATTCATAGCAATACAGTGCAACTATTAACCAAGACATTCACTTAACCGGAGTTATTATATATATAACCTACATAACCTATGCAGGGGAATTACTCATGCAGTGCATGTAAACAGTATAGGTAGGTGGACTGTAAACCAGGTGTAAAGATACATTCTATTCACTAGAAGTAGTGAGTGAGTTATATAGCCTAAGCTAGCTCACGTGCGGCTAAGCTAACCACGCAGCATCTCTTGCAGGCAACGTATGTTGGCTAACGTGTAGCTAAGCTAACGGCGCGGTGTTTCAATAACAGAGGAAATGACGTCGACAGGAATAGAACAGCGGAGACACACTATAAAGGTAGAGTAAGCTGAATGAATGGATTAGGCAGAACTAAGCACAGGTAATGTACTCACGTTCATTGACGCACACGTTATCCCAAAGGGACGGACATTACTGCTACAGCAGCCGACCATCAGGCAGCAACACAGAGAATAGCTTGTGCACATTAAAGGGGAGGGACTCTTAAAGGGCAGGTACAGAACGAAGTAGTCGTCAGGCAGTAACACGGAGACCGGCTTGCTCACTTAAAGGGAGAGAACTCTTAATGGTCAGTAACGTTATCAGAAGACTAGAGTGCAACACTTGATCGGGGCACATGGTACTGAACGATTACACAGGCATAAATCAATGACCCTTTCCTGTCAACAACAACATATGAAAGGGCTATTACAACAAAATAGTCTTATTAGCAGGCTTTCCTACAGGGGGCCGCGCACAAAAAAAATTAAATAATTTTTTTTTTTTTTTTTACATTTTTATTTAAATTTTTTGCGAGGCCCCCCTTCCCGCGAGGCCCTTTTTCATCACATACTGTCATGTACAGAGGTCTAACGACCATACAGGATAGTAACTGGGCAGGTGGTACATGAGCAGAAACAACCCCCTCAGTAGAAAATGCTTTTCAAAACAGTCCCGGGTAGGCAGATAGTAAACAAAGACGTTTTCAAATGGTAAATTGTATTTATTAGGTGTGGGGCTTCCAACCCACGGCCTGTTCCCCAAAGGGGAAAAGGGGATGTTATTAGGGGATTTCAACCCTAGATCACACAAAGGGAAAAAGGTAAGGGGAGAACAAACAAGGTAGATATAAATGGACAAACAGACAACACTAGGGATTAAATGATAAGGCCAATAATATAGACATGTTCCCCCATGAATGTGTCAATTAACACCGAGGGCAATCTATATATATATCTCTATATGTTACCTGGTAGCAACGCTAGCACAGATACCTACCAGTGTGAACAGGACGAACACAAGGACTTCAAAATTGCGAGGGTGACCCCTCTGCACAAAAAGGGCAGCAAATTAGACCCAGGCAACTACCGCCCTGTTTCTATTCTCACCTCCATCTCGAAAGTCATGGAAAAAATTTCTACGAACAGGTCGAAAAGTACCTAGCGGAAAAAAATCTAATCTACGAATTCCAATCTGGCTTCAGAACATCCCACTCCACTGACACATGCCTTCTCTATTTGAATGACCACATCAAACAAGAGGTGGACGCAGGCAAATACTGCGGCATGGTCATGCTGGACCTACAAAAGGCCTTTGACACGGTCAATCACTCTGATTGACAAGCTAAAAGCAATTGGTTTTGATAGTCTATCAGTGAGCTGGATGCAATCCTACCTTGAGGGGAGGGAACAGATGGTGGAGGTAAACGGTACCCTATCCCCCCCCCCTCACAGTGAGCTGTGGTGTTCCACAAGGAAGCATACTAGGACCGCTACTGTTCCTAATTTATGCAAATGACATGTCGTCAGCTTGTGACTGCAACTTGTTCCTGTTTGCGGACGACTCAGCCCTGCTGGTCTCTGACAAGAACAAGTTACAGGTTGAAAAAACCCTCAGCTCGGAACTAGGCAGAATCTGCATATGGCTCGCTGATAACAAACTATCATTACACATGGGCAAAACAGAGTCCATTCTCTTCGGTTCAAATAACAAACTCAGCAAGACCGACGGCTTCTCAGTTACAGTGGGTGACAATATTGTAACAAGGAAAGATGAAATTACCTACCTGGGTTCCATCCTAGAGGCTAATCTCTCCTGTGACAAAATGGCATCCAATGTAATAAAAAAAGTCAACCAACGAACTCGATTCTTGTACCGGATCTCCTCTCTGATAAACAAGAATACCCTGAAGACTCTGGCAGGAGCACTCATTCAGGGGTACTACGACTATGCTTGCACCTCATGGTACCAAAGCACCTCATAGGCGCTAAAAACAAAATTACAAACATCTCAAAACAAACTGGTCAGACTACTGCTTGACCTTACTCCTAGAACCCACCTCACCCCTGCCCACTTTGACAACCTAGGATGGCTTAGAGTAGACGACAGAGTACAGCAACTTGCAATGGGCCTGGTCTACAAGATACACTACATGACCAAGGTACCCATGTACATGTCAAAATACTTCCCAAAGGTCAGTGAATACCACGATCACAACACCAGAGGGAGCTCCACAAATCATGTTAAACCCAGATTCGGCTCAAATAAGGGACTAAACACGTTTCGCAATTATGCCACATCAATGTGGAACGCCCTACCCAAAGCTGTAAAGGAATGTGGATCACTACCCACTTTCAAAACCTCTCTCAAGGGACACCTACGGGAGACTGCAATTCAACACTGGCCCCTGTAAATATCCTAACCCAACCCCCTCCAATGTACAGTCATTTACCTAGTATGGTTTTGTCAATAGTCCAATGTACAATTTTGTTTGTTTGTACAGTGTCCCCCCCCCCCCCCCCTCAATGTACAGTTTTGCTTGTTTATACAGTGTGCCCCCCCCCCCCAACCACCTCCAATGTAAATTACCCAGTATGGTTGTCAATATCCCAATGTACCCAACCCCCCCCACCCAACCTCCTCCAATGTACAGTTTCTACGTCAAATGTATATACTCCCTTTTCTTGACTCCTTCTGTATCACAAACAGTACTGTATTTGCAAATCTGGTATGTCATAAATGTATAGATGTAGCAGTACTGACTATCTGTATGTCATGTATGTCATATATGTCCTGATGAATTGAAAATGGGGGACCCTGATGTAAACAAGACGAAAGTCTTTCTCTGGTCTGCATCCCCTTAACAATTGTGTGTATTGAGCTGTACTGTATTGTACCCATTCTGCAATCTGTTAATAAAGTTTTCAATCAATCAATCAAACACAGTCCCATACAGTTATGGAGACAAGGCCAAATACAATACAACAAGGGCAAATGAAACACAGTTCCACCACAGTGGCAACCACAGGCAACCTCCGACACCGTGATCACCAGCAAGTGACACAATGAGGCGCCCCGACGTGTGTGTGCTGTCAGCTACTTGTGCACCCGTCCCTCTTGATGTGATTGCCATCAGCTGTCCCTCATTAGGCAATCAGCACCCTTCAGTATAGGGACGGGCAGCACCTGACAGGAAGAGAAGAAGAGATATCATTAGCTCCCATGTTCACACACACACACACACATACAAATGATACTAATCTGATGTTCACATGGTCTTCCAAATACAGTAATAATGATAATGACCAACCCACGTACGTCACACCTCCCCCCATAAGAGCGAACCCGCAGGGTTAGCAAAACATTATCACTTATTATCAACCAACATCCGATTAGCACCAACAGAACAAAAATAAATAGAAATCACACTCCATATAGGCCACATGCCCCTATTTTGGGCCCACACGGTCAACCACCACCTCACCCAATACCAGATACATCAGCCGTCGGACGTGGCTGGCACATTCCTCATACCGAGGCCATGACGGTATACTGTAGTCAACCATACGCGAATTGCTCAATGGTGTTCGCACTCCCAACATCAACACCGTGCGTCCTGTAAGGCACATTAGAACACAACACAGCATGTGAAACAACAGTCCTGTCACATCTCAACTCCGACGAGACGCGGGCAGGACTTTTCATTAGCCTATTCACATGACACCAGCGTGTCCTCCTCCGCCGCCCGAGCGCATGCAACATATACTTAGTGGCAGACACCTTTCCTCTTACCACATAAGGTCCTGAGAACCGGGCAGTGAGCACCGTACTAGGCGTGGGCAGCACAATAAACACCTCATCCCCCGCCTCAAAATGCTGCGTCACCGCCAATTTGCGAAACTCACCACAGACAGAGTCACCCAACGCTAGACCTTGGTCTCGCTTCCGCTCCTGTGCCCTAGGGACAGCACAAATAGAAGGGACATTGGGGTGATTATCAATCAATGCATCACACAATAAGTTAGTAAATGGAGCGTCTCCAACCTCCAACACAGGGACGACCTTACCCCCAGCGATATCATTCCCCATGACGAAATCCACGCCCTTTACGGGAAAACATGGGCGAACCGCGACCGGAAAGCAACCTGTAATCAGTGCAGACTGTACATGCACCTTATGCAACGGCACGCGCACACACCCCATGTCAATACCTCTCACCAATTCGCTCGACCGACAGGAGTCCACATCCAATGGTAATACATCAGCCAGGATGAACGATTGAGAGGCTCCTGTATCACGGAGTATTCTCACCCGTTGGTAGTCCCCAACTTTACCCGACAGGGACACATAACCATCAACTAAAAAGGGCTCAAAAGAGCTATGCTGGTCAGGACATGACACCGTACCAATCAACCCCACCCCTTTCGGTTCCTGGGCTGACTCCCTAGTCTCCTGTCGATCCCTTAGCGCATGACAGTCCCTCATAAAATGCCCTTCTTTCTTACAATAATGACACACCAAGGTGGCCTTTTCAGACGGCGGTGAGCGTGGTCGGAATGTCCGCTCGTCACCTCCCCAATACGGCGACTCAGATGGAGAAAACGCGCCCCCTCCTACATACACATAATTTCGTACAGCAATATATTTGTGGGTCATTGCTAACTCGTCACACAAAACCGCAGCTTCCTGGAGGGTAGAAACCTTTCGCTCCTCCAAAAGCACAATCACAAATTTTTTAAATTGTTCAATGAGGATTAACTCGCTCAAAGCCTCGACCCCATCCACTTTACATGCTTCACACCAACGAGTGAACATCGTCCGTTGTTCCTGGGAAAATGCCACATGTGTTTGCAAGGGAGCTTTACTTAGTGCCCTAAACCGTTGCCTATACGCTTCCGGCACCAGTTCATATACGCGCAAGACATCACCCTTCACTTTCTCATATACCATGCTGTCCTCCTTTGATAATAACTGGCATGCCCCCTTAGCCCTACCTGTGAGCTTATATCGCAATAATAGTGCCCACTGGTCCTTCGGCCACTGCAAAGCCCACGTTACCTGCTCAAAATCAGAATGTACAGAATTATCACTGTCAATCTCCTCAGCCTTGGCACCGCTACCCCTCCGTTCCTGTATAGCACCACCTGTTCCCTCACTGGACTCACCAGACGCCTCGTCATGCGTGACGTCCTCCGAGTCATTTCCCCCGGCTACGGGCGAACTTAATATCTCCCTATCAACCAACCCAGCGAGCACAATTGCTTTCACCTCCTCTTTACTTTTTGAACTTTGGACCGTAATGCCATAATGCTTGGCGACCCCACACAATTCAGCTTTCGTGCAGTCATCAATCTGATCCCTCGTAGGATCCGCCACAAACAAATCCAAAGTAAAAGCCGCCCCAGCCATAGTCCCTACAGAATATGACTACACCACAAATAACCTACGCAAAATAACACAATAATAATAAACGAATCACAGGTGACAAGAAAATACCCCCTCACCTACTCCACAATATCCGTGCGTAACACATTTAATCATTACATTCCGTAGTATACAATTCAACCACTCTGATTTACTGCCCACATCTACCATCTATGAAAACAATAAATGCTGGTCTAACCACCTAACTAGGATCACCCACGTCACTCTAGCATACCCCAGCTAAACTACTCCCCTGCCGGGATGAGGCTACACATATCTTCAGTCGCTTACCGATTTCATTGCGCACTCCACCGGAATTACGACGCGTGCCCCCCACCCGCTAACCAAGTAGGCGATCCCCCTGTTACCTATGTGGCAGAAAAAACAGATTAGTTCAAGAGTATCACATACAACAATGGTTTACATCAATCAAACTGTGTAGCACGGACAATGGAACCACACTAACTTACCAATTAGAAAACGCTATCTTATCTCACCTGACATGCTTCAATCGACAAGTCACCCACGTTATTTTACCAACAAGGAACCATACAATTGCGCAAACTAACGAGCCCCCATGTCATGTACAGAGGTCTAACGACCATACAGGATAGTAACTGGGCAGGTGGTACATGAGCAGAAACAACCCCCTCAGTAGAAAATGCTTTTCAAAACAGTCCCGGGTAGGCAGATAGTAAACAAAGACGTTTTCAAATGGTAAATTGTATTTATTAGGTGTGGGGCTTCCAACCCACGGCCTGTTCCCCAAAGGGGAAAAGGGGATGTTATTAGGGGATTTCAACCCTAGATCACACAAAGGGAAAAAGGTAAGGGGAGAACAAACAAGGTAGATATAAATGGACAAACAGACAACACTAGGGATTAAATGATAAGGCCAATAATATAGACATGCTCCCCCATGAATATGTCAATTAACACTGAGGCCAATCTATATATATATCTCTATATGTTACCTGGTAGCAACGCTAGCACAGATACCTACCAGTGTGAACAGGACGAACACACAGTCCCATACAGTTATGGAGACAAGGCCAAATACAATACAACAAGGGCAAATGAAACACAGCGTGAACCGACTAATTGCCAGACGTGAGCGATTCGACTCACGCTCACGGCAATGAATCGGCTCTTATGAACGAGTCGCTCATGACCGACCCATCACTAGCGTCTGACTATTTCGCGCGTGCAGCATTGGAGCCTAGGTTATGCCAGCCAAGATGAAGAGGACATCGTTCGGCAGATGGACTGAAGATGAAAGTTGTTGCATATTAGACAGTTCAGTCAGGCTGGCCATCCCGGCTAAAGACAGGGACAGCTAGTTAGCTTTAGCTACGTTATAATATTAAGTGTGGTTCAGTCGGGATATAGCCATGATGATGTCGGCTAGTAGCTAGCTTAGCTAAAGGCTAACTAGCGTTAGCTAACCTAGAGACAGCGCGTGCAGCATTGTTATGCCAAGATGAAGAGGATGGTCGTTCGGCAGATGAACTTCGTCAACTCCACGCGGTTGTCTCCATCCTCTTGGACGTTTGGTGAGTTTTTAATGCACTCTGTTCTATTCCCGCCGTGGATATCTCTCTCTCTCTCTCTCTGGAGCCAAACTGGCCGACTAGCTGTTGTAGTACTAGTAGCTAACGGTGTGTGGCCTGGTGTCAGCACCTGTATTGCTTTTCTCATGTTGTACAGTTTTTCAGTGGTAGCCGCATAGCTTGCTTCTGCGTTAGCTAATGGTTAGCGATAGCCGGGTTGAGCTAACTGTTAGCCAGTTAGCTGTTTAGCTACGACGTTAGCTGCCGGCTGCGCTCGGCTGGGAACGTTAGTTTGATGCTATCAGTTAGCCTAGAGTTAGCTGTTAGCTTGTGCTACGACCATTGACATTAGCCGTGAGAATAGCAGCGGGTTCTGGCACTCTGACTACGACATCATCTTTGACAGAAGATGTAGTCGGGCCTGCACCATGACAAGGCTCCGGCCATAGCTTCTTTTTGTCCCGCCAGCGAGAGGCCTTTCGTCAACGTGGAGACCTGTGTTGCGGCCTTACGTCCTGCGTTCCTCGTGCAGGTAAGATGTCATGACATTACCCCACTCTTCCTTCCTTCCCCTCCCAAATGTTTTGTTAATAACGATGTTTTTTTCAGGGCAAAACATATGTTACTTCACAACATTTGGAGATACGACATGTGCTGTGTGTGAATTGTCTTTGTCTTGTGTAGCTTGGGTAGCGTTTGGGCCGTTGGCCAAAGCTGTGTGTGGCCTGGTGTCAGTACCTGGCTAGCCTATTTAGCTGAATGCTGTTTAGCTGTTTTCTCTGGTATAGACCCTCTTCTCTTTGGATTTAAGTGTTGATCTTTGTCCTTTTGGATCTATGTATATTCATGTTGCCTTTGTGAAGTTATCTTTTCCTTCTGTTTTGTTCTTCCATTAAAAGTTGAATATCCTTTTAGGGGCTCATCTTTGCTTATCTCTCTCATACATGCTCTCTCTCTAACACACACACACACGACAAACACACATGCTCTCTCTCTCTCTTTCTAACACACACAGTCTGCCTATGGCTGCCTTTCTCGATGGCTAGGCTGTGCTCGCTGAGTCTGTACCTAGTCAAGGATCTTCAGTCACAGTGCTCAGGTATTCTGCCACTGTGTACTCTCTGTTTAGGGCCAAATAGCATTTCAATTTCTTTCCAATGTGTCTCTCTCTCTCTCTCTCTCTCTCTTTCTCTCTCTCTCTCTCTCTCTCTCTCTCTCTCTCTCTCTCTCTCTCTGTACACTGTATATTGACTGTAGAACGGGAGCTCTCTCTCGCTCTCTCTCTTGCTATATGTTGACTGTATCATGCCCAGCCTCGGGCAGCGCTATTATTTAAGAATATGTTGACTGTATGAAAAAAAAATAAAAAATTATATATATATATATATATATATATATTTTTTTTTTTTTTTTTTACCTTTTTGGAAGAGAAAACGTTGGCTCACACAAGCTAACAAGCACACATGCACACAAACACACACATGCAAAACACATGTGAATGCACATACAATTATGCACACATGCACATGCCCACGCACACATACAGGTCTGGCTCAGGCTACAAACACAGCTATGTCAGCTAAACACACACATACGGTAACATAATTATATGTGATATTTTGGGTTGCCAGATTAGATTGAGAGACCGTCTATTATCCTTCACACACTATGCTTAATGTATCATGTGCACATTAGCAGACACCATGCATTTTGTATTAAGGTGCATGGGACAGAGATCTCTCTCTCAAATACAATAATATTTGTAGTTGATGGACAGTCATTTGTATTTTGTTATGTCAATAGAGGCATTGCACAGAGTGTTTATGTGTTCTCTTTCTTCCAGGATGGCTGCCTGTAACATACTGTAGCAACCATTATTTTGTGCAAAAGACAACGGTTGCTATGTGCAAAACAATGGTTGCTATGTGTTGATTTATGAGAAATATAAACTAAATGAAAAGAAAGTGGTCTTATTACTGGATCTTGTAAATAATTTACAGTAGAACAATAATATCATGCTTTCCAGTCTTTGACCATACTCTACCACTGCACAGAAAGACATTTTCTTTTGAAAGTGGTTACCAATGGTTACAGGCAACAATACTGGAAGAGAAATAACTACAAACATTATGTGCAAGGCCCCTATTTGAGGCAACTTGCTACAACTTATGGTGAATATTTTATCACACATTTTGTGTGATCTGTCAACTAAACACACGTACACACACACACACACACACACACACACACACACACACACACACACACACACACACACACACACACACACACACACACACACACACACACACACACACACACACACACACACACACACACACACACACACACACACGGTTAATCTGTTGTCACTGATTCAATGGGGGAGAATGATTGTGATGACAGAATTGAAATCACCAAAAAACGTATAGCTAAAATATGTGGTTAAGAAAAAGTGTCAAACTTACAAACTGCAAACTACTTCAGCAAACACATCACATTAAATAAATAAATCCCAAAGCTGATATGAAATAAATATCATGAGAATTTGTAAATGAATAATGTTGAGATAATTTCATTTTTGAAAGTCTAAATATTCCAATACCCAACTAAAACCTTTTCTTCTTGAAGAAAATGGTTGAATTGCATATTGAAATTGAGCTATAGGGCTTGAACTCTACCGTAGTTGTATCCTTCTCTTAATAAAATTGCCTCATACAGACGCAAGCAATGTGCAAAGACATCCTGAATTCCAACATACTGATGGCTGTAAAGATCCGGAGGATGATAGAAGTGCCATGATACTTTTTTGGAAGGGCCATAGTGCAATATTGTACAAACTGATACTTTTAATTAATTAATTACATTTTCATTATTTAATTTCCTTTTGTATATTCTATGGCTCAGAGGCCGTATTGAGTGGGGTGGGGTGGGGTTGGGAATATGTTCAGGGTCCGTTCCTCAGTTGAGTCGCATAGCAAATATCAGATGTTCATCACGCTGTTCCAAAGATCACTGGCTGTACGTGGCTTCACGTTAATAGTGTCAAATCTGTCATCGAGTGACTGAACTAGCTGACGTGAAATGGTGGAACAAATTAAATTAATGTTATATGAGAAATAAACACTGTTTGTCTTCATCACTTCAATATGTGTTAAACAAGGGGTTCACAGGCGCAAATAAACTCCTAGATTTTGAGACAATGGCCCCACTGTTTCTGCTTGCTTGCCAATGTTAGCTACCCACGAAGTACAGCTAATGATCTTTGGTACAGTTTGATAAAAGTCTGACTTTTGCTATGCGACTCAACTAAAGAACATATCTGGTACAACAGTTTGGCTCCACTCTGAAAAGTGTTAAATAATTACAGTAACCACGACCAGATCTACAACTCTTGGTCAACATTTATTTTACCTTTATTTTACCAGGTAGTCACTTGAGATCAAAGATCTCTTTTTCGAGCAAGACCTGGCCATACTGTGAATCATTGTACACTTAGGCCAAGTGTCATCTGGAAAGTGTACTGACCATTCATATGATGTTGGCTGAAGTATACTGACCATTAATATGATACTGGCTGAAGTGTACTGACCATTCATATCATACGTTTCATTTGTTCATACTGTAAATTCACATTATTTGAATAACACAGAGGACAGTTGGGCTGTCCTGGCTCAGTCCATTAAATCGGTCGTTGCGGTCTTAGTCGATCAGGACTTTGTTAGTTGATTAGGTTAGTCGTCTTTTGTATGCTTTTTAGCTGTGACCACCAGCTAGTATAAGTCACTCTGTCTGTCTGTCCATCCATCCCAGAAATGTCAGAGAATGTTGTTTACTATGACATCATGATAGAGACATGCAATTTAAAATGATAGATGTCGGTGTGCCTATGCATAACACAGAATATAACTTGAATCGTCCAGATGGTGGCGCTATCAACGGTCGAAATGTCAAAATCTGAAAAGTTATAATTTGTACATTTGAAGTGTGATTGAGAGACGACTTTGCACACCTATACAGCTATAGTACTACCAGGCTGTTCACCCAATTCTCACAAAACCTGCTGTGTCGCATCTAGAAACTAGTACCAATGTTCGTCGTTGTATAAGTCAGAAAGTTGCTTAGACCAAACTGCATGTCCGCCACACTCAAAACAAATGTAGCTAAATGCACCGTAAACAGGAAGTGTTCCTCATTAACACTAGCACAGCCGACAAGGGGTCACATGACCCCTAGTTATTTTCAATAAATGTATCCTCGTCCTCGGTCGAGCTCTAGCTCTGTCGCTCAATGACTTTTCCTAAAAGTACTAGTTTACATCTGGCACGGTTTCTGAAATTTCAAAATGACTTCAGGAAAATGGAATTAGAACTTTATTTCAGCTATTTCTGCTGAGCGGCCACCTCCCTCCCTCCTTGACCCTCCCTTTTCCTTCTCCCTCCCTCACCCTCCCTCTCTCTCTCTCCCTCTCTCTTTCTCCCTCTCTTTCCCTCTCTCTAAACCTCCCTCTTCCTCCTTCTCACTTCCTCCCTCATTGACCCCCCCTCCCTTCTCTCCATCCCATCTCCATTCTAAAGGCTGTCTTCTGACCCGTTCCTGGCGGGAATTAGTGTAATTTTCTCCATGGCTGTGCTAGTGTTAACACTTTGTCTGATTTGTACCTAACTTGACACAAGTGACATGAAATGTGCTACAATGATATACAGTATACATGCCAATGCCTCAAAAAAATTTCAATCTTAAAAAAAGTCTACTTAAACATAAACTTCATAACCACAAGAACAGACCAGATGGTGGCGTTACAATCAAAGGTCAAAATGTCTACAACTGTGTGTGTGTGTGTGTGTGTGTGTGTGTGTGTGTGTGTGTGTGTGTGTGTGTGTGTGTGTGTGTGTGTGTGTGTGTGTGTGTGTGTGTGTGTGTGTGTGTGTGTGTGATGTGAAATATGTGAAGGCTAGTATGTGTGCGTGTGATAGAAAGACAGCGAGACAGAGAGAGACAGTGCGGGGAGAGAAATATGAAGGCTATGTATCATGTGTGTGAGGTAGAAAGAGAGGGACAGAGAGAGAGAGAGAACCAAGTATGTTTAATAATGTGTACATTTCCCTGTCACCCAGCTAACCTGGGTCTATAACTCTGCCACGAGATAATTGCATAGAGATAATGGCTCCAATGCTCCAGTTGAGGCACATATCAAGTCAGTGAAAACGGTAGGAAGGGGGGGGGGGGGGGGGGTTCTGTAGCTAAATTGGTTGCAACATATCACAAATTACGCACCACGCTTCCATGCTGCATGACTTACAGTATATCCTGACCTGAATTTACTCAGCAGAGTTCAGACCTCTGCAAGGCCCACTGGATAAATCTCCTCTCACTTACACTGTCACACACAACATTTTACTGGTAGGTGACAGAGACAAGCTATTCTCATTCTTTCTCCATAGTTATTTTCTACGCTGTTCAAAAGTTCTTGGTTTGTGGCTTAGGGACCTGTATTACTGTGTGGGAGCCTGCTACGAACGGACCATGTTCGATTGCCTTGACCTGGGCCATGTTTATGTCATGGTCATCAAAGTGTAGCAGGCCTGGTCCTCGCTCCACAATGGTGGAACAAACTCACCACCACAGTCAGGACAGCTGAAACCTGGCAAATTTTCCGCTGTCAATGGTTCAGAGTTTAACATCCAACTATATGCACATGGAAACAGAGAGTAGTACTTAGCTGGGGGAAGATGATTTGAAGAGGACCCCAGCTATAGGTGATCTCTGGACCCACAGCAGTGTAGATCGTTTGGAGAGGAGGATATTGAGAGGTAGGGGATGAAGGATCCAACGTTGTAGGTTAAGAACGGACAGCACGCTGTCATCAGACCTCCGTCCTGGAACAGTCTGCTATAATAAAGCTCAGATGTGCAGCCATTACCTCATCACACTCCTATCGGAAACCTGCAACGAGACATGGGAGGAGACTGGGGAACATTTCTCTACCAATCCCCAGGTCATCCCATGATGGGTCTAATCACCCACAGCTGCACCCACTCATTCACCAGTTAGATTTCTTGAAATAACATTTTACTGGCAAGGCGCTCGCCACTAACGCAGGAGATGCTGGGTTCGAGCCCAGCTCTCGGTGTTGCTTCCGGCTTGGCTGGTCGTTCATACTAATACAATTGGCAGTATTAGGGGGTGGGAAAGCCGGTGGGTGGGGATCGGACGTTGTGGACAGCGACTCCTACAGGTCGGTTGGTGCGCCTGTGCAGCAGAATCAGGAAAGTATCGGGGGCAGCGTGAGCCTCCCACGTGCTACTCCTTGCCACTGAGAGATCGCGCTGTACAGGTGAAAAGATGCGACGGCTACCTCCTCGTGTACCGGAGGGGACACGTGATGCAAGGCTTCGTCCACATTGCAGCCGACCAGTGGGAGGCATGGTCTAGCAACGTTCGAGACAGGGGAGGGAAGAATTGGATAATACAAAATTGGGATGGGAGAAAAATTGAAAAATGGGGAGAAAAAGTAGATAAAAAAAAAGATTACATTTTACTGACCAAACACTATAGCAGATGGCTGTCGGAATGTAGAGCTAATGAACACTTGAACATTTTTAAAACACCTTTAAATAATCATGTTGTTGCTCTTTGTTAAAGGTCACATATTTTACTCCTTTTCAAAGTTAATATAGGTGAACAAGATCCTACGCAAAAAAGTATAGCAGGAAGGAGAAATAAGTTACAATGCCTTTATTTGACTGCAATAAAGGCTTTTTAAGGCTTTTATTTCTCTTTCCTGCTATACTTGTGCCTGGGATTCCACTTTTTGTTCTCAGTTGTCTTCACCCAAAGTTCCAAGAGCACCTGATAACTTGTTATTTTAAAACATTGCACTCTCCTGAGCCCCTGGTGGAACACTCTGCTGCAAGTTAATACAGGTCTCTGAGGTCCCCAAAACATTGTCTTTGACATTTTAGGCAGAATAAAACACTCATTATGCATTCGAGCAGCCTCTATACCCCTCTGTTCTCAGTCCTGTTCTCAACGAGCTGTTTCAGGCTACACTGTATTCCAGTTTGGCTGTCGCTGGTTACCTGTATTAATATCATATAAAACGTACCATTAACCTCTTAAATGAACATACATAAAACCATACATTGTCTTTATTTTGGTAGCTACTAGCATACATGACACAAAGAATCATTGTAATATTTGCATCAAACCAACATTATTATGTGGTTGTCCAGCAAACCACCATCCCACCCTGGCGAACAGGCTACCTTCCTCAAATCAAATCAAATCAAATCAAATTAAATTTATTTGTAAGGCCCGACAACACACTTTAATGTCCCCATGGGCCGGACACGTCTTCTTTAACACTTTGCATGCCACGCCCGAGATTTCTCGGGGTTATCCACCGCCGGTTGAATGCCCACCCGAGAGAATTCTATTTTTTATTTATTTTTGCGATCTGAAATCATATTTCATCAACCAAGTCTACCGTTGAAAATTCAGCTACCTCAGGCGCTCAGATGTGAAAAAGCGCCCCCTATCGTCTCCCAGGTGGTAATTCACCCTTTTGGATTGAACTCAATGAAAATGAATGAGAAAAAAAAACCTGCACTCCACATTTTACTTCTCACTCACGCAGCCGGCATCTACCAGCTTCATGCTGGACTCTCGGAGCCGCGGGAAATATGTGTTTTACTGTATACACAGTGGATCACTAAAAGGTGCGATTTTTTCGAATGGCGATCAGGAATAGGAATACCATCTGATCTCAGGTAAAGAATCTATGTTACAAGTCCAAGGATAATCAGACCCGTTTTCACGGATATATAAGCTTTTATGTGATTATGTGATATCGCTGTTTGACTGTGCGCGCCGTCAGGAAATAGGAGAATCGATTTTCAGCGCGCGCCACGAGCGTGCATGCGTACACATATACTATCGATAATCTAGCGTTTATTTGAAAACGATTCATAAATAGGCAGAACAATGACAACGTTCTAGAATATTCCATTAAAAGGCGATTATCATGGAAACCTCTTTTTTCTCCGTGAAAACGAGGGGTTTTCTAAATGCTATGAAACGGAAATTAACCGATAAAAAAAGAATCTGCTTTGACAATGTTGACTGGAAATAGGTCATTGATAATGCGACGGGCAGATTAGACACATAGCCATAATTTAAAACATAGATTAGGCGATATTAACGTTAACATTGAAGTGGCCTTGGGCATTCAAGGGGGTCAAAAGGAATTAAGCTTGGGCAGTCAAAGTGTTAAACAAGTCAAGAAGAAACAACAATAAGTCAAGAACAAAACAAGAACACCATAAGGTCCAACAAATTAAAAATAAATGCAAATAAATGAATGAATGCAAGCACTCCCAGACATACCCCACGCGAAGGTAAGGAAAAACTCACTAAAACCTAACAATAGGGAAAAAATGCTCCACAGGCAGTGTGGAGGAGAGAAACCTTAGAAGGGACATTCAAGGGGGGATCTCCCTTCTTAGATGTTATATGTAGTGTTGCAGACTAACGTAAGGTTATGTATATAACCAAGTTCTATGAGTTATGGTGACGCTCAGCACCAGTTGCATAATATCTCGCTTCAGTGGATATGCACTGAATACATTTCAAAATGTACCTTTACATACCAACATCCGTCTGACCACACCCCCATCTGCTGCCTACATAAGCAGGGGTGGGGCCACACACTCATCTCCTTCCCAACAAATTTCACCACAATGAAAAATCAAGGGCCGCAGCGGCGTCCTGGTGCTGAGCGTCACCATAACTCATAGAACTTGGTTATATACATAACCTTACGTTCTATTTCGTTAGGGCTTCCGCTCAGCACCAGTTGCATAACAGGAGCTGAGCGGGAGCCATAGCTCGACAAATGTACCCCGCTGAGGCCCCCCACAACCATCAGACCGGGGAGGACCGAGCCCCCCGACCCTCCCTAATGGAGGATACCCCCCCTATTGGAGGCTTACGGGAGGGAGACGGATCCGACCGTGCGCAGAGGAACTCAAGCAACCCAACGCACAGGGTGAGCAGACCGTGGCTTGACCCCACGACTACACACACGCACAACCCGCATGCCACCCGGGAACGAACGGAAGGAACAAAGACCCCACCAGGCGGTCACTTAGTGACACCACCCCCCACATCGCCAGCGTATTCGGATAAGGCCCCTCCAAGAGCGGGCCCTTTCCCCCCAATAGCACACCGCCTGGCACACTGACTCTGAAACACAGGCAGTCAGCATGGCCGTAAGCACTCAAAAAGGTTAACCAACGGAAGCAGGCAGCGCACCGGGGAAACCAGGCAGCAGGCTGTAACCTGAGCCTGGAGCACTGCGGACGAGACAGGCGCCAAAGGAGTCCGCTGAAAACAGCCCCCCCCGGCAGAAGGGGCGTATGCTGGCGTTGTTGATCACCATGACAAAGCCTCCATTAAAAAAAACCCACCCAGAGGGGTCGAGGCAGAGAAGGCTGACATGATTGGCAGACGTCATGAACGTGCAGGGGCACACTCAACCGGGTAACCCGGGAGTTGACTCTGCTCCAACATACCAGGGAATCAACTACCCTTTCGGACGGTGGTTGTTCCTATAACCCCTCAAGAAAAAACTCCAAAACACACCTGCGGGTATACACCGGCTATACCACAGTACAAGTGTTTCAGTTTTCAAAAAAGGGTTATCCCAGGCCTACGGTATCAACAAAACTTTACTTCGGACCGGGCCCGGCGGCTCGGGAAGCACAAAGGGTTACCAGAGGAGGTCCAGAAGACCACCCCAACAGCCCCCTCTTTGCCATGCGTGAGAGAGGAGCGAAGAAAGGAGAACCAGCCCCTTATGATAGTGCCAGGTACAAAAGAGTACCCAACAAAGGGTCTCCAAAACGCCTAACCCTGTGACACCCGGGCCGACCCGGCATTTTTCCCCCCGAAAAAAGCACAAGTCCCTCAGGGTACCAGAACAGCAGATCTGCATCCCCGGCGGACAACGGGTTTAACTGACCTGGACCAGTGCGACCAGACCAGTCCCGTGTCCTAACCACGCCGACATGCCCACTCCAGAAGAGGGGGTAGGTATGCGTGTCGATCTAAAACATGAAAAGAGGGCGCCACCCAGACGGTCCCATTTGGACCGTGCTCAGTGGCCCACCCCAAGGGCGTGAGACCCCTCTACCTATGTTCTGATCTATTCCGTTAACATCCCCCAGATATGAACGAGAATTCATCGAGACAACCTAGTAAACTGACGCTCGGAAGAGACAAAACTCCATCCCAGTTGCCCTATAAAAACGCTGTTTTAATAACAAGCAACCAAGGCGCACTTAGCCCCTGCGTGATTCTTAACAGAAACACACCGAGTGTAACTGAGGGGTACAATTCCCTGACTGTATTACTAGATATGATACTTACTACCACTACCTTTGTACTTAATATTCGGCCACCCAGTACACGGCATAAATATATTATCATGAACACTCTCACGTAGATGAAACGGATCCAACACAAATGTACGAATTAGAAACAGGTCTTTATTTTCTACACAGCGATGGTGTGTAGAATAAGCACTTAATCACTTAATTACATTTATGAATTGAAATAGTATGCACTTTTATGGCAAAGAGTATTCGTCGGTATATCAATAGAAAATGTCCAATCTCTGAAGGCGCAGGTGGTAAATATACGACCTGGAATAGTTAAGGAATAACAGCAATGATACTTTAATGATTATATACTAGATACACTAGAGGGGGTTAATCCGGTCGCTTGTAAGCCGACAGGAGTAGGAGGGGGGGGGGGGTAGAATCCGGCTGCCTCGTCCGGCCAAGGGTATCCCAGGTGAACCCACTGTAGTGCCGTTCAATGCGCCGGCGATCCTTGGACCACAGATGAAAGCAGGTGGACTCTTTGTGGGCCGGCTCTCTCCGGTCCACGGGGGAGAGACGTGAAGCGACCTCGTCTTGCAGAGCGTCTCCTCACCTTGCGTCCTCTCCAGGGGGGGGGGGTTCCAACACACGGCAGTGTCGGGGGTCTTTATCCATGGAATAATCAAAGTATCCAAAGCATAATCCGTGCCTGGGAAGGCGGGCTGTCGTCGGTAGAATAATCCGGTATACAGGTCCACTCGCTCGTCGGCTCTGGGGCTCCTCGGGTGCAGCTTCACATAGGGTCAACCACCCTGGGTAAGCAGCCAGTTCTCTGCCCGAAACGATGGGGTACTGACTACGGTAGTATTCTCACCGCACGAAGCACTATATATTAACAGACTATTATTAGCTTAATAGACTACGTCCAACTCGACGATATAGTGCCAAATATGACTATTCAAATATTAATATACACGATGTCTCAATACCGATGGTAGGCCGAACTTGGCCTTACTCCCACACGTGGCGTCGCGGGGAGGCTTTACGTCTGTGACTCTATTGGAGGGTAAGAAACTGGACTGAAAAGAAAGTCCTACTTTAGTAGCGCAGTATATATACGCACTATGAACAAATAGTCCCATTAGTGGTGCGGTAGCCAAATTCCTACGCGGAACTAGTTCAAGTTCAAGTTCTTTAATAGTTGTCATACAGAAGTACAGAATACTTTCATACAAAATGCTTCTTACTGTTACGCTCCAGAGACTGTGCTAGACAAGATAGTATCAAATAACATAATAACATAATATAGCATGAATTTAGAAGAAGAAAATGAGGTCACAGTTGTTCGGTATAGACATATGTACAATGTTCTGAGTTACCATATAATATACAATACACAATACTATGCAGTGTACTAATGTACAGTACTATCTAGTGCAAAGCAGAAATGGGATGAGGTACAATTTTAGGTACAATTTACAGTAAGGTGTACGAGTTGTAGTGCAATCCTTCATCCATAAATATAAAGTGTGGGGAGTGGGTGCTACAGTGTGTTTGTTTAAAGTGGGTGTGTGCTATAAAGTGTGTGTAGTGGGTGCTACAGTGTGTTTGTTTAAAGTGAGTGTGTGCGTGTGGATGTGTGTGCTATGTGTGTTTGGTGGTTGTTGTTGTGTAGTGTTCATTCATTGTTCGTTTAGCAGCCTGATGGCCTGGGGATAGAAGCTACTTCTGAGTCTTTCTGTGCTCGCCTTGAGACTCCTGTATCGCTTGCCTGACGGCAGCAGTTCAAAGAGGCAGTTGTTCGGGTGGCTCGAGTCCTTAATAATTCTCTTAGCCTTCCCCTTGCAACGCTTGTAGTAAATGTTCTGGAGGGTGGGGAGCCCCCCTCCAATTGTGCGTTCGGCTGAACGTGTCACTCTTTGTAGTCTGCTTTGGTCTTTTGCAGTGCTATTCCCAAACCAGGAGGTGATGTTGCCGGTCAAGATGCTCTCTATTGTACATGAGTAGAAGTTCTTAAGGATCTTCTGGCTGACTTGGAACTTCCTTAGGCGCCTGAGGAAGTAGAGGCGTTGTCGTGCCTTCTTCACCACACTGTTAATGTGTATGGTCCATGTCAAGTCCTCGGATATGTGGGCTCCGAGGTACTTGAAGCTGTTGACTCTCTCTAGGACTTGTTCGTACATGTCGAGCGGTACGTTTGAACTGGGTCTGAGGGGTATGGCAGCCTGGCACCAAGGTCTCGACCAATAGTAGAATGGAGACTATTATGGGATGTTCAGTAGGCTAGAATGGATATTCAATGCATATTGTACAAGGAATATACAAGGGATATCAGGGAATATTAGAGAATATACAAATACAATTAAATATATATATATAAATAAATATATATATTCGGTTTAATCTGGCCCTTCACAACAGCCACCCCCTGAATAGGTCCCAGACCTAATCAGTTAAACAGAGACAGATTAATCGCGTTGTCTATTTACACATAAGGGTTTGCTGTAGGGGTCAGTCAACTTCACAAAGTCATAGGGTTGTAGGGTCATGGTCATCATCGATTGTGTCTGGGAGTCGAGGCAGTTCTATGAGCCTTGCCACGGGACGGGTGTAAGTGCGACCCTGGACGAGCACTTCAGCTGCTCGGACCTTGCCGTCGGCACCGGTGATCACTTTGCTTACGCGGCCGGCCGGCCACATAGCTCTGGGCAGTGATTGATCAATAATCATGACGACTGTTCCTTCTGTCAAATTGTCTCTCTCCTTTACCCACTTCTGGCGGGTCTGTAGAGACGGTAGGTAGTGCAGTAGGAAACTGTTCCAAAACTTGTCGGCTAATACTTGGCTGTACCTCCACATTCGTCGGCCGTTCGCTTCTTCAGGCCGGTACATTGTCTGTGGTAATGCAGGATCTAGCCGCCCCATCAGGAGTGTGTTGGGGGTAACTGGGTCGATATCCGGTAGATTGGGGGCTCTGCGTAGGCGACCACCCACTCTGATGAGGGTATGAGCGTCGCTCTCGGGGGCCAGGTGAATTAATCTGCTGTCGGATGGGACGGGCTTTCCTCCCTGTAGACAGGCCAATTCATCAGGGAACGAGTCTCTCTGGGCTCGCTGCAGTAGAAGCAATTCTGCTTCCTCGTAGTTAGCTGCTGACATATCAGCGGGGGACTTGCACTCCGGGTGGTACCGCAGGAATGTTCTTTGTTGTGCACTCTCTATGGACGTGCAATCGTCTATGTTAGGGTCGGTGGAGGCTACGGTGCTCAATCCACAGAACACAGACTTCTTAATTTCCACCTCCTCTGGACTTGCTTCCCTCGGGATAGGCATGGGCCACTGTCCTTCCGGGAGTCTTAGGAATGCGGGGCCGTCACTGTAGACATTGCGACGGGTGAGGTCATCCAGGGGCATCCCCCGGGTGATGACGTCAGCTGGGTTCTGTTTTGTATCAACGTAGCGCCACTCTGTTTCTCCGGTTAACTCTTCGGTTAAGTCTTGAATCTCGGTGACTCTGACTCCCACGAAGACTTTGTACTTGCATGAGTCCGATTTGATCCAGGCGAGTACCGTCGTGGAATCTGACCACAGGATTGTTCTAGACACCGGTATGGTGAGCTCACGTTGGATGAGCGTGGCTAGGTGCGCTCCGGCTAGGGCTGCGCAGAGCTCTAGACGTGGGATAGATTGTTGCTTGCGTGGGGCTATCCTCGAGCGGGCGAGGACAAATGCTGTGTAGATCTCTCCCCCCTGGTCTTGGGCCCGCAAGTAGGCTACTGATCCGTATGCGACCTCTGAGGCGTCACTGAAGACGTGTAAGTCCATTTTACATGTCTCTGGCCTCACCGTGGGTGGGAAGTAGCTTCGGCGCATATTAACGCCTGGGAGTGAGTGGAGCTCCATCTCCCACTCTCTCCAGGTGGATGCAAGATGTGCGTGAATGGGGTCGTCCCAGCCCTGGTCCTTGTCCCACAATGCTCGTACAATCATTTTTGCCCTGGTGGTGTACGGTAGAATACATCCTAGCGGGTCATATTGTCGGGCGAGTGTTGTGTACACACTCCGTCTGGTGGTCGGCGCCGCCGCCGGCCTTCCCTGCTCCGTAGTCAGGGGCTTGTGTCTGTAGTGAAGCGAATCTGTTTTGAATCGCCACACCAATCCCAGGGTCATCTCCTGGGCTTCTCCCGGGATTGTAGCCATCCAGGTCTCGCTGCTGGCTGCCTTGTCCTCGGAGGAGAGGCTGCGCAGTACTTGCGGATCGCTGCTGGCCCACTGCCTGAGATCAAAGCCGCCTTTGATCAATGAGGCGCGGAGTTTAATCAGGAGAGCCTCGGCTTCTTCCTGGGTTGAAAGGCTTTGTAGACAGTTGTCTACGTAGAAGCTGTTCTTTACGCTGTGTCGGACCTCTTCGTCCGCTGCTGGGTCCTCTGCTACATGTTTCTGTAGTGCAAATGTCGCACAGCAGGGGCTGCACGTCGTTCCGAAGGGGAGGACTTCCCATTGGTAGATGGCTGGGTGCTCATCTCCTGGCTTCTCTCTCCATAGGAACCGTAACAGGGGCTTGTCCGCCTCTACTAATCTCACCTGCAGGAACATTCCTTTAATGTCCCCGCTGATGGCCACCTTTTCCTGGCGGAAGCGGAGTAGAACGCCGAGTAGGGAGGGGCCGAGTGTGGGACCGGGCAGTAACTCTTTATTCAGATTTTGGGATCCGATCTGGTAGCTGCAGTTAAATACTATGCGGTCTTTACCGTTGTGATGGACCTTGTGGTGGGGCACGTACCACGATTCAGTGGTCTGGTCAGCCTCTTTAATGTCCATCTTTGTGACGTGTCCCGCTGTGATGAGCTTCTCAATCTCAGCGCGGTATACACTCTCTTGGGCGGGGTTCTTGGCTAAGCGCCGCTCCGTGTTCAGCAGGTACCGTTCTGTGGCGTCTGTCTTGGCGTGGAAAGTAGGCATTCCTTCTCGCCGCAGGAGTGGCGTGGCGTATCTCAACACGCCGTTGACCGGGACTCTCTTGGTCCCTGTCTCGAGGAGGTGAATGGCGTAAATGTCATCTTTAGAGCGAATGTCTTTCTTTCCGTTCTTAAAGGGCATTTGTTCCAAGGTCCATAACCGCTCTACGTGTTGCAGGAGTGCGGTTTCTCCCTCTGTGACTCGGGAGTGGAGACATCTAGTGGCTGTACTTCGGTTGAGAGATTTGGCGAGCGGGCCTTGGAGAGTCCATCCCAAACGGGTCTCGACTGCTGCAGGGCAGCCTCGGGGTCCGGTATGAACCCGGTCTATCGGGACAATGAGGTCTGCATGGTCGGAGCCTATCAACAGGGTCGGCATAGCATTGTCTATGAGCGGGATCGGTAACTTGCGCAGATGTGCATATTTCTCCATCAGCTTGGCGACGGGGTATGTGTACCGCGACAGTCCTATTTCTTGGCTGGTGAAAGCGTCTGCAATCTGGTACCGTCGCTCAGGCTGGCCGCTTGCTGCGATAGAGAATGAGACATTCTCGCCCTTTATCGTCTTCAAATCTCGTCTTATTGTCCGAATTGTCATTTGGGTTTCGCTTCCCCGCAGCCCTGGCTGGGCCGCAGCGGAGGCGAGCAGCAGGGTCTTCTCTGACCCGTCATCGAGGACGGCGTAAGTGTCCAGGACTTTATTCTGGTAGCTTAGTGTCACACGCACTACTTTTAGGAGTACTCGGGCTCCACTGCTGCTGGCGGGATCGATGTACATGACGCTCGCTTTGCGGCTGGATGGTGCAGGTGAAGGGCGCCGTCTGTTACTGTCGTGAAGTATGTCCAGATGGGCTCCATCGCACTTGGTGCACCTTTTCTTTAAGCGGCATTCGGCTGCCATGTGTGAGCGCGCACAGCGAAAACAGCGCTTGTTGGACTTTATCCATTGACCTGCTTCCTCCGCGTTCAGCTTGGGGAAGGAGTCACATTGCGCTAGCCAGTGTTCTTTCTCACAGTAGGGGCACACTATCTTCCACTTCTCCATTCTGGAGGGGGTACTGTGGCTCCTGCTGCTCGGTACTGACTCCGATTGGTGCATCACAGTCACCGATCTTCTTCCATCATTTAGTCATCTGGTTCCTTCTCTGGAGCCAGGGGTGCTCCGTCCGAATGTATCTAGCCGTAGGCTGCTGACTTCTCTCGCCAGGAAGTCTGCTAGATCGAGGAGGTTCGGTTCGGGGCCATTCGGGTCTCTGTGGTCCCTCTGCCGCCTAAAGCGCTCCTGACGAGCGGGCGGCAGCTTCTCCAGGATCCTTTCCACATTTGAGTTGGCGTAAAGTTCATGCCTCCCCTTCTCTCTTTGCGCTCCCAACATCCCTACCAGGGACTGCACTCTGATGGATAGGTCGTCCAGTGCTCGATTGTCTATTGCTGGGGGTAAGCGGTCGATGTGTCGGATCTCCTGGATCACGTAATCCCATATGCGCCCATACCTCTGGTCCAATGCTACCAGCGCTGCTGTGTATGGGGTGGTGGAAGTCGCGTAGGCGAGCGCTATATTATGTGCGCGGGGTACCTTTAAGTGCTTCAGTAGGATGGCGTATTTGTGGCGTTCATCCAATACATCCACCAACATGGTCTCCAGACACATGCAGAGTTCTGTATACTGGGCCCGGTTCTCTTGGGTGAAGTCGGGTACCATAGGCGTGCCAATGTATGACGCTGACTGTGGATACATCGGCGAGCGTTGGGGGAGAGGCCTCCTAGGCGAGTCTCCTCCCGCTCCTTGGTATGGGCTGGTACCGGCAGTGTACCATGGCCCGCTTGTCCAGGTGCTGTTCCTCGGTGCGGGTCGTGCGTCGTGCTCACCCGTGTATAGAGTCGGGGGTCTGTAGCGCAGCTCCGCGGGAGTATAGCCTGGGCTGTACCGGACCTCCTGGTCCGGTAGAGTACTGTGCTGTCTTCGGGCGTGGTTCTCCTCCTCTTCCTCTTCGTCTTCAGTTAGGTCATCCAGTGCTTGTAGTCTCTGGTTTAGCCTCTCCACAGGATATGCTGCTCCTTCCCGGTTGCTAGGTCTCGCTTGGACCGGTGGGGGGAGGTGGTCTGTGGGGGGTATAGACCTCGTCTGTTGGTCAAGTTCAGGGTTGTTTACTCGACTAGGGGATGCCGCCCTGGAGGTGTGTCTAGACGAGTTCCTGGAGCCTCTGGCGGAGGGAGAGGGTGTTGTCCGTCTGATCAGCTGTTCTATTAGTTGCGACTGCTGTCTGTCGCGCGCTGCGTCCCGTTGAGCACCGGCTCGTTCTCGGGCCACATTCTCTTCCATCTGAATGCGTCTTATTTCTAGACGTATCTGCTCGTGTTCGCTTCGCTGCTGGATCTGCAGTCGGTCGCGTTCAGCAGCGGCGTTCAGGCTGATGAGGAAGGCCTGCTGTAGGGTCCTCTCTGCCTCGCTGGGAGAAGGCGGTTGTATAGGGGAGCCTTCCCTCAGGGTACTCCTTGCGGAGCCTTGGAGCTCTATCTCCACGGTGCTCTCCCCGTCTTCTTCCGTGCCGAGTTCTCTCTCGGTAGCGTTGTATTCCTCCCGGGACTCATCGGGGACTACTTCTTCAGTACTGGCGGGGTGTGAAGTCATGTCTGGTTCCCACTGGTCCCCACCGTGAACTTGGTCAGTTACATTAGAGCCCGTAGGGGCCTCTATGGTCGGGGTAGTCTGGGCGTTGGGGTTAGACATACTTTTACTTTCTAGTTTTACCGCGTTTACTGTTAGTAGAAGACTAGGTTGTTGACTGACAGCGTAAGCCTCTAAGTACTGAGGGAGCCGTCGTTCGCGCTGCGGGCGTTGGTTAGGAGGATCGTTTCGTGGAGTGTTCATCATAGGCCATTTCAATATTAATAACACTATATTAATATTACACTAATTACCATCCGGCTCGAAGGACCAATTGTAACTGAGGGGTACAATTCCCTGACTGTATTACTAGATATGATACTTACTACCACTACCTTTGTACTTAATATTCGGCCACCCAGTACACGGCATAAATATATTATCATGAACACTCTCACGTAGATGAAACGGATCCAACACAAATGTACGAATTAGAAACAGGTCTTTATTTTCTACACAGCGATGGTGTGTAGAATAAGCACTTAATCACTTAATTACATTTATGAATTGAAATAGTATGCACTTTTATGGCAAAGAGTATTCGTCGGTATATCAATAGAAAATGTCCAATCTCTGAAGGCGCAGGTGGTAAATATACGACCTGGAATAGTTAAGGAATAACAGCAATGATACTTTAATGATTATATACTAGATACACTAGAGGGGGTTAATCCGGTCGCTTGTAAGCCGACAGGAGTAGGAGGGGGGGGGGGGTAGAATCCGGCTGCCTCGTCCGGCCAAGGGTATCCCAGGTGAACCCACTGTAGTGCCGTTCAATGCGCCGGCGATCCTTGGACCACAGATGAAAGCAGGTGGACTCTTTGTGGGCCGGCTCTCTCCGGTCCACGGGGGAGAGACGTGAAGCGACCTCGTCTTGCAGAGCGTCTCCTCACCTTGCGTCCTCTCCAGGGGGGGGGGGTTCCAACACACGGCAGTGTCGGGGGTCTTTATCCATGGAATAATCAAAGTATCCAAAGCATAATCCGTGCCTGGGAAGGCGGGCTGTCGTCGGTAGAATAATCCGGTATACAGGTCCACTCGCTCGTCGGCTCTGGGGCTCCTCGGGTGCAGCTTCACATAGGGTCAACCACCCTGGGTAAGCAGCCAGTTCTCTGCCCGAAACGATGGGGTACTGACTACGGTAGTATTCTCACCGCACGAAGCACTATATATTAACAGACTATTATTAGCTTAATAGACTACGTCCAACTCGACGATATAGTGCCAAATATGACTATTCAAATATTAATATACACGATGTCTCAATACCGATGGTAGGCCGAACTTGGCCTTACTCCCACACGTGGCGTCGCGGGGAGGCTTTACGTCTGTGACTCTATTGGAGGGTAAGAAACTGGACTGAAAAGAAAGTCCTACTTTAGTAGCGCAGTATATATACACACTATGAACAAATAGTCCCATTAGTGGTGCGGTAGCCAAATTCCTACGCGGAACTAGGATTTGTTCGTACATGTCGAGCGGTACGTTTGAACTGGGTCTGAGGGGTATGGCAGCCTGGCACCAAGGTCTCGACCAATAGTAGAATGGAGACTATTATGGGATGTTCAGTAGGCTAGAATGGATATTCAATGCATATTGTACAAGGAATATACAAGGGATATCAGGGAATATTAGAGAATATACAAATACAATTAAATATATATAAATAAATATATATATTCGGTTTAATCTGGCCCTTCACAACACCGAGCCAGTACTATGTATGCGTCGAGACCCAAACACATCAATGGATAGTCTAGCAAGACACCAAACATTGTTCCTCCAAGTCGCCTGGGAGAACGACACGGAGCCGTCGTGCTTCATGTTCCTTCCTCTTTTTATTTAAAAAAGAAAGAAACACAGACTGACATGAATCCCACGTGACGCAGCTGAGGGTAATTTTTTTTTACATTTTTACATCCCACCACCCTCGACATAGGGTGGAGACAGAAATCCCCAGAGAGACTTCCCACGCGAGCCGTATAGATTGAAAAGAATATATTGCAAAATTGAGCTATGTAATACTTGGGTTAGGGCTCTCCGAGGAGGAGACACTGAACCAATACACACTCAATAATCGAATTGAATCGAATACACACACAATAGAGCAGAACTCCCTTTTGAAGTTCTACTCACCTTGACAATCTGAGGAGGAGGCTCTGAACTCTGAGGAGGCTCCCTCACAGGGAAGGAGAGTCCGAACTCACAGAAGGCCCGAGGAGGAGCTTCGTGAGGAGGAGCTCTGACAACTCCCTGAAACAGATCCATAACATGGACCTGAACAACTCACGGAAGTCTTACCAACAGAGACGCGCTCAGTGACGTACTCTATGGCGGGGGAATTTCCGCGGTGCACACGCCCAATCTTCCAGGGCGTGGGACCAGCAAACTCCCTCCCCCCCCCCCCCCCTCTTACCCTGTAATGTGCCGAACAGCAACGTAACAGGAACCTTGAAGGACAGGAGGTTTTAACCCCTGACCAATCAAAAAAGGGGGGGAAAGGATTACCAGTTCACCCCTTTACGACCCCACACCCATGATACGATGTAATGACAAATAGAGCATGACACAGTCATAGTCTGCTACATGAAGTATCTAATAGCTTCACATAGCTCATGTGCTAACCTGCTATCTGATTTTTACTAAGGAAAAAACACAGAATAGAGAGGGCCCCCTTAAAGAGCCCCGGTACCAGACTTACACATGTGCTTCTGTGGCCAAACCTAACCCAGTTGTAGATCACAAGACACACACAACCCTTCATCACAACAAAAAATGGCAAAAGTACACTCTTGCTACAGAGGAACGCCGTTTTTCATAACGAGAGAATACAGAATCCTCGATTATGTATTGGCCACAGGCCTTGCTAAGCACACATGATAAGTGACCAAACAATCTTTTCTTTAGGAAAATATAGTTTCTCAAGTGGAAAGCACAACCCCAGCAATAGCTGAGGGTTACATCGTATCCCCACAAACACAGTGATACAATATATTGTAAACAACATGTCTGAAAGGAGGGTGGGGAAGCCCCAGGGAACCGGGGGGATCACCCCTCCTTCCTTACCCTTGATACGACCAAGTTGAACAGGTAAGTTTTCAAGTTTCTTTAATAGTTGTCATACAGAAGTACAGAATACTTTTATACAAAATGCTTCTTACTGTTGCGCTCCAGAGACTGTGCAAGACAAGATAAGTATGAAATAAAATAACATAGTAAAATTAGAAGTAAAAAAAAATGAGGTCACAGTGTTCAGTTTAGACATATGTACAATGTTCGATGCAGAATAGACGTAGTTACCATACAATATACAATACTGTGCAGTGTACTAATATACAATACTATATAGTGCAAGGCAGAAATGGAGAAATGGGACGAGGTGCAATTTAGGTACAATTCACAGTAGGTGTACGAGTTGTAGTGCAAATCCTTTATCAATAAATATAAAGTGTAAGTGTGTTTGTGTGATCTAAAGTGTGGAGAGTGGGTGCTGCAGTGTGTTGTTTGTTTGAGTGAGTGTGTGCATGTGGGTGTGTGTGCTGTGTGCATTTGATGGTTGTTGCATAGTGATTATTGTTCGTTTAGCAGCCTGATGGCCTGGGGATAGAAGCTTCTTCTGAGTCTTTCTGTGCTCGCCTTAAGACTCCGGTATCGCTTGCCTGACCGCAGCAGTTCAAAGAGGCAGTTGTTCGGGTGGCTCGAGTCCTTAATAATTCTCTTAGCCTTCCCCTTGCACCGCTTGTTTTAAATGTTCTGGAGGGTGGGAAGCCCCCCTCCAATTGTGCGTAACCCTGTTAATATGTGAACACACTGTTCATTGTCATTACAGGCTGAGAAAAGAATTAATTCCTCAATCACATGTCACTAAGCATAGCTTTATAGGTTAAATAACCCCCTTAGTTGTGAGTTCACGTTACATGAACACACATGTTCTCATCACAACTAACCAGATCATTTTTACACATGTAAACAACAACCCGATTTCTATGGAGAGAGAAGCTATATACCAGTGACAAGACAATTCACACACAACACGCATCGTATCCTCAATGTATTGCAGCAACACCCGTTTTGGAAAACATAGTTATTACAAAACATTTAGAAGGGAAGGGAAGAAGAAGTGTTTAAAGTCCGGTCGGGACCTTCCTACCCTGAGCGCAGGCCAAGAGAACTGCAATCTGGCTAACGGGACACCGAAGTCGAACACAGCATCTCCTGTGCCGGCGACGAGGGTAGCGTCGCTGCGCCACCCAGCCGCTACGTTTCTCCATGTTGACGCAGTCCTCGCTGGCAGGGCTCCCGATGTAGGTTCGACTAACATCCTCTGTCAAAGATGACGTCGTAGTCAGAGTGTTTAAGGCATGTTATAGTCATAGAAAACGTTCAACAGTGTAGCATTAAGCTAACAGCCGTCGGACTGATAGCAACAAGCTAACGTTTACTAGCCTGGTAAACACAGCGAGCTAACGCCGCAGCTAACAGCTGACTGGCTAACACAGTAGGCCACAACTAGCACGCCAGCTAAGCAGCTATCACCTGAACTGTACACAACGACATAACAAGCCACACTTCAGACAGGCCGCTGTCCAAGTCCCTCCCCTAAGAGGGAAAAGAAAAAGAATGTCAAAACACAGTTTACAACAGTGATCCAGACATACAGCGGGGCCAGCACAGTTCCCATTTCGGGCTGCAGCCGACTTTGAGCATGGAACTCCCGATAAAGAAGATCCTATGCCCACATTTCCTCGTTTAGGGTGTACTTTCATTTTTATATGAAAGATGGGGCCTGCACAGGACAGAGAAGCATCCGCTCGAGAATCCTGGGATCACCAGGTCCTGGTCGCGGCCCACTAGATTGACCATCATGGGCGTCAGACCAAGATCCTCCAACCGCCATTTAAGCCGAGCAGAGGACCCCAATCTGGAGTCGGCGTTTCGTAAAATTGTCAGTTAACCCCCACAGCATCAACAACAACCAGAGCTCGCAAGCAAAACAGTACTTACCCCACCCTGGAATACAACTGCTTCCCACAACAGTCAGTGTTTCCCACAGTCCAGCTGTATGGCCGGAGGGCCAAACCCATCCAGCCGTAGCAAGGAGGACTGTAGATGGGGAGCATGTCAGCGGCGTGAGCCCCTAATACGAAAAGCCGGTGGAGGTCACACAGAATGATCATCATCTTCCAGACACTCCAGTGACGAAGACAATATCGCCGTATTTTCTCGAAAATAGTGAGAGAGAAAATAAAGATATAATGTCAACGATCTCCTTGTTTCTTGTTTTCCTTTCCTCAGACTAATATTTTCTCCACGTCAAGTGGTGTATACAGGCACTTCCTTCTGGATGAAATTTGAGAAGGAGATGAGTGTGTGGCCCCACCCCTGCTTATGTAGGCAGCAGATGGGGGTGTGGTCAGACGGATGTTGGTATGTAAAGGTACATTTTGAAATGTATTCAGTGCATATCCACTGAAGCGAGATATTATGCAACTGGTGCTGAGCGTAAGCCCTAACGAAATAGAACAGTTGGTAAGCATGCACTCATGTGTGTAGTGAAACACAGATGAGTGCATGCAATAGCAACTGAACATTTTGAAAAATTAACATCAACATCTAGTACTGAGGACCCGTATCCCAGCATCAGCATCACATGCTAGTCACCAGCATACCCAGTGGTGCAGTCGTGGTCACACGCGGTTACACGCCGTGTTACTAGATGATCACTGAGGCAGAAGTACGCGTGCACAAAGATGCGCTCTATCCATTCGTTGTGCGCTAAGTACCCGGCCAGTGGCCACCCATAACAAAAGCGCGTCTTCAACCACGCCCCCACCCGCAAATACAAACAGATATAAACAGATCATTTGAGTACACCCGGCCACCCATAACAAAAGCGCGTCTTCAACCACGCCCCCGCCCGCAAATACAAACCGATATAAACAGATCATTTGACAACAGTATCATGTTCCTACCTGCAACGCAACCTGAACCAACGATGCCACCGCCGCTCCCCAAGAGAAGAAAGTTGCAGCTTCAGAATCAGCTTATCCAAAGCAAACTTAGTTTCGCTATACCTGCACGACCTCCAACGCCCGGGTACAGTAGAGTACAGCTCAATACATGCATACAATTGTTAAGGGGATGCAGACCAAGACTTTCGTCTTGTTTACATCAGGGTCCCCCATTTTCAATTCATCATAACATACACCAGATAGACAGTCTTGCTCTCTTAATATGCTGGTTAAATCGGCTGTCTTTAACCTGAATTAGCAAACAAGATACAAAGCATTCAGTTGACTAATTGTATATGTTCTAATGTTCTCTGTTCTAATGTTCCTGCTACCTTTTTCAGCTTCGCTATTTCAAAAAAGAAAAAAAAAATCTGTCCTGTGCGCATGCACGTACCGGCGGTCCGGCACGCGCGCGCGCGTGCATGGCGTGTTACCAGTTCCCATATTACGACTGCACCACTGAGCATACCAACACCAAAACACAACATACCAACACCAAAACACAACATACCAGCACCAAAACACAACATACCAACACCAAAACACAACATACCAGCACCAAAACACAACATACCAACACCAAAACACAACATACCAGCACAAAAACACAACATACCAGCACCAAAACACAACATACCAACACCAAAACACAACATACCACCAGCAAAACACAACATACCACCACCAAAACACAACATACCACCACCATACCACCACCAAAACACAACATAACACAACATACCACCACCAAAACACAACATACCAGCACCGAAACACAACATACCAACACCAAAAACACAACATACCAACACCAAAACACAACATACCAGCACCGAAACACAACATACCAACACCAAAAACACAACATAGAACAGTTATGCTGTTCCAATGACCTTGCTGTTATTATCATTACTCTGTCATCACATTAGTCGGGGCAACAGTGGCTTGGGAGGTAGAGCAGTCGTCTGGTAATCCGGAGGTTCCCGGTTCGATTCCCGCTCCTCCAGAACAGCGCGCCGAAGTGTCCTTGAGCAAGACACTTAACCCCTAACTGCTCCCGATGAGCAGGTTGGCACCTTGCATGGTTGCCTCTGTCATTAGTGATACCTTGTCATTACTTGATGTTACCACATCCTTTCAGCACAGGCGTGTATATAGGTTTAAAGCCTGATGCTGTTGAATGTGTTGAATCCATGACTATCAATCAACAAATAATGTATTAGGTCTTCAACTCTAGTGGTTAGTGATAGGAAAGATGAGAGGAGGGGTTCCTCATGCAACAAAAGTCCTGAGTCAGATTAAGATAAGATTCCTTCATTGATCCCCTTGGAGAAAACATGCATCATAGCAGCATGGGGGAGGGGGCAGGGTAATAGGAAGACAATAAATATAGGCAATGAAAGTCATAAATATACTGTAGGCAATAAAACATTTACCAGAAAAATGTCAACAACATAAAAATAAAAAATGATTAAAATAAAAAAAGATAGTGAGCTCACATGAATACAATTTTTTTTAGAAAATTTATTCACATATAGGCGGATGGGTAGCGCAGCGGACTAAGCGTCTGCCTACCACCGCAGAGACACTGGTATCGAATCCAGCTGTCAGCGGTACCTCCGGCTTGGTCGTTCGTCCATACTAACACAATTGGCAGTGTTAGAGGGTGGGAAGCCGGTGGGGTGGGTATCCTGGTCGTTGTAAACAGCTACTCCTACAGGTCGGTCGGGGCGCCTGCTCAGCGAGGAAGGGATCTGTGGGAAGTAGTGTGATCCTCCAGAAAAAATAAATAACGCACATCCTCCGTTTGTTGGTGCTGAGCCAAACTGTAAAAACAGTAATACATAAGATAAAGCAGGGCTCGCAACTCATTCGTAGTTCCAAGGTGTTTTATTTGACAAAAAAGGCAGATGCGACGTTTCGACCCTTCTGGTCTTCTTCAAGCAAGGTATGTACACTGTATACCCCAGTCCACTTCTCCACAGGGAGTTAATCCTCTGAACATCGACTCAGAAGCTTGATGTTGTGCCTTCTGTCACGGTCCGATAATGTATTATTAATCTACCTGGCTGTAGTGTACATACAGTAGTATTTGGAACATATATCACTACGCACCATGAGCCTGTGATACCTATATTTGCTACGTTGTGGTTAATGTCCCTCTACGCTGTATAAGCAAGTGCGAAGTATCCCATTCATCATATTAGGTGAAGGCTTGTGGCACCACTTGTCCTCCCCCGTAAATGGCCAAGGTGTGGAATCCAACGTAAATCAATAAGGGACCATTATTCAGTATGACATCTCATATAAAACAATATAGAAATCAAACTGAGTGGAAACACAGAAAGGTCATCTATTCCACTGGCTCCTTTTTTCCCTCTTTGATGTATATATTTTCATCAGCACGTCGCTTTGGAGAAACCGAGCTGTAAGCACAAAATGCAGAAGAATTATAGAGATGTACTCCACTTGAAGCGTAATAATACATAATGGACAAGGTTTCCCCAAAGAAACCAGCTCACCAGTTTATAGCAGTAAAGATTTCTTGAAAATCCACCCTGAGAGACAATTCACGTGTTTTTCACGTTTATGTTGGACAGTTCAATCACCTGAGAATCAAGGCTTTCATTTATTTGTGCTATCATAATAATCCATAGTTTTCACAGCAGGCATTTTGATTGGCCATTTTAACTAATAACCTTAAAGGGGAACACCACTCAAATTCTCAAATTAAGAATTTAAATATGTTATTTCTGATGTGGTGTGATGGTGTGTGGCCTGCTCTGGGTCAAGCTAATCAGGGATGGCTGCACACCTGTTGTACATTAAGTTAATCAATCAAGTTAAATCCACCATCCACACACACACGTGAGGGAGAGCTTCTGTCATGACAGCATCACATCTGTTCGTACCATCTTGCCACCTCAATACGGGTCAGCTGTTTATACCATCTCTGCCTGTGTCCCTGTGTCAGAGAGCCCTGTAGAAAACCACTGGCACCCAATGTGGGGCCTTCTGGCACAGGCAAGGGACACAGACGGGCCATTCTGAGACCCAATGGATGCAAGCAGGGTCGAAAGTCACCGCAGTGCCAGGCCCAGGAGATCGTCACTCGAGGTCGTCGCTCCAGCTCAGGAGGTCGTCGCTCCAGCTCAAGAGGTCATCGCTCCGGCCAGGAGGTCGCTACCCCGGCCTCTGCAGCCCCACAGCAGCCCAAGCCTTAGCAATAGCAGACTGCTGTGGCCCTGCATGAAGTGGACTCAGTGTGTCCCAAGGGGTCACATCAGTGGCGGCTGCTGACCAAATTTCTTGGTGAAGCACAAATTATTATATTATATATTAAATTATATTTTTAAAACATCCCCAAGGCTGCAACACCCCCATTCCTCCCAGGTCTCAGGCTCCTCATTCGCTTCCATTAATTTTGGGGACGATTTCAATAAAACAGACCATTCTGGGTCAATGGTACATGCTTGTACAACTGTACAAGCAAAACTGTACATTGGAATATCTAACATGTATTTACCACCTTCCTCTGCACGAGGCCACAGATGGGTTTTATGTAACACAAGGACAATTACGTCGGTAATTTGAAAGTAAACGCACACATTTCAGCCACACACACGTCACTGACACACTGGACGCAGCGGCCCAATATATATATATATTTTAAATCCACTCACCATTTAATGTACTTCTTTACGAGGAAATAGTGTCCCTCCCATCTGATCACTTGTAAATTAAATCCATCCTTCGATATTTTTTGATGAAATGTTAAATTACCTTGTCTGCTTGCAAACAGTTGCAAATCAGGCAATACAACAAACAGCAGTCTTTTGTGATCTAATCGATCCTTCATTTGCGTGAGGATGCTGTCGAAATCCACTAAACATTGTTCTGTTGATGCGTGACACACGTTCCATTTTCGGGACTCCGACTCCGACAGGTGGTCACTCAGACAGTCACCCAAGCGATTGCCAAAGCAGTGCCCTCACCAAAGCTGTGGGCTCACCTATCCCATCTTCCTCTTCTTCTTCTTCCTCTGGGTGAACGTTTCGATGACTTAGCTATTAGCTCACGTTAGCTACAACAAGTTAGCTTACAGAGTCCAAGACGGCACGTTTACGTCAATTACACTACTTCAACTGAGATACAAAAATATATATATATCATCAAACGATGCACAATAAGTTCATGAACAATTGAATAAAGATCTTATTCTCAATGTCAGTATATTTCAAGGCAAATTGCACACAGTCAGTCTCAGTGGTGAGATGATGACAGAAAAATCTAGAACATTAGATGGCTATTGACGTCACAGTCAATAGGGTCTAGCTGCAGTTCCGTATCATTAGCTGGCACCATTCTCTGATTGGATTTCAAGGCTGTCAACACAATGTGGTACGACGTGAACGCCAATCAATCAAGTGTGCTCCGTCTCACTACCCGCCTTTTTTAAACTCGAATAGCCTATTTTGATTGGATCATTATATTCTTAAGCCCAACCTGTGCAACTATTTTAGCAGTAAGTGATTGACAGCTGGCCATTACTGCAGTCAGGTCAGAGAGCTCAGAGCTGTCACTTGGACATTTTTGAAGAAAAAAAATTCACTGGCATTGTTTTTGTTCAAATTCACTGGCATTGTTCACAGAGGAAAACATTTCTAATAAAAAAAATTATAATAATAATAATAAAAAGAAAACAATATATATATATGTATATTAATAATAATATATATATATTTTTGTCTGTATATTACTAGTGAAGTACCGCCTCACTAGTTGTCATGCAATAACCTCCACTGGGTCACATGGTTACTTTCAAAGCACCTGCTGGTTTCTACTGCTGTGGCCACTGCATGCATTGTTCCAACTCTTACAAAGCGAAGTTATTTTATAATTCCCTTATTAATGGAACCAACTACAAGATAAAATAATCAATTACATGTCAATTGTAACTCCAACCACATAATTGATATGTTGTAATGTCCTTGTGGTCTAATCAGACCAAGTGAGCACTCAAAGTAAGAACCGCCATACATAATAAAAATCTTGACTATGCGATGGCGCTATGATGAAGCGAACCACAGGTCGGTTTGCTCCCTCAAATTCATAGACATAGAAAAGGTCAAGCCACCCCCAAGGGGAGGTGACATCATTAACAAATTACTGCATAGGGAAGCCTTCAGGATCCATACTGTTAATCCAGCGGCTTCTGGTGGAGTAAATAATCAACCAAGCCTCCCCTACTTCCTCTAATGATCCATAGTCTATTTTCTGTTCAGGTAATGTGGTAATCAATATGTACATCTTTTTTAATAAGGATATGAATCAATGGATGCAGTGTTTCCCCAGGATATTTTGTAGATGGGATGTAAGGGCCACTAAAGAAGCAATTTGTACTATGTACTGTAATTGTCATAGACCCCTTTAGGAATACTGAGGCTACCCACCTGCCTATAAGGGAAATATTGTTGATATGTGTAGGTGTAATATCCAAATGTCTTGTAGTGAAGAACAAACACCCTTGAAGCCAGAGTAGGTGAATAACAGGAGTCTTGAACGCGAACGACAGGACCACGTATATGGTTTACAATTTAATAAAATAAAGGAAAACATAACACGTCAACATCGCTCGTCGCACGGTCAAAAACTATGACGCTTCAATCTACTTGTACGCTGGCTCCATTCACAAAACTTGAGCTGCCTTCTACCCAGCTGATATAAGTAGTCACATGACATTTCCGGTCTATCAAAATATGTTTTTATCACATATTGTCTCATTGTCTCTTTTTAGACAAACAAAATATTATCAAATCATGAAATCATGACAAATCTTTTTATACTATAGACTATTAAACTATTATCAAATTGAAATATCAAAACATGAATATAGGACATATTAACACATTGGCTGCCAGACCCGAGATTTCTCGGGTTAACTCGCCAGCGGTTGAGTGCCAGACCAGAGATTTCTTGATTTTTTTATTCATTACAGGTTCACGGACCTCGGTGTTACCATAGGAAATCATTCTGATATCCCAAAAGTGCAATACCGGCCGCATCCTGCTAGGTGGCTGTATCTCCCACCCTTTGAAACTTTATTTCACACTGTGTGTTACATTGTATATGGTCCGGGCGGATAATTTAGACCAAGCCAAGTGAATCACTTCATCCGACCACTTCGAAACACGTTCAGCACACTTGAGGCATATCTTGTGACACTTTATGTCAGGGACCACTACTGGATCAATACTGGAAATCGCGATCAGACAATTGGAATATTCTTTTTGGGATACCTCCTAGTAAAGGTATGACATCAAGCCTACTTTGATCCAACAATGATTTCAAATCGATCGCAACGATCATAATGTAACATACTTCAAAACGTATGCCGTTGCTGACGATCAAAGCATCAAAAAACAACCCCCCCCCCCTTTTATGCATTAATGATGAAACATAATACCTATTATATAGCTTTGAATTAGCCAGGATCACTCTGAAACTATACAATATTCACCACGGTATAACACGCAAAAAAGATTCATTATTTTTCACATGTTGAATGATGGATAGTTAATGTCAAATGAGCCATAGTATTGTCTCCATAGCTATAATATAGAATATAGATATAGCCCTGCAAACACTGCGACGCACAGTGAAAATCCCTATCCTTTACAGCGGTGGCACACTGACTACAAAGATGGCTAGACCGGCTGGCGTCCAAAGTGTTAATGAACCAATTCCTAAATTGGCTCCTACGTTATGTAATGTATATTGATGTCTCTACATACATTATTTGTTAATAGTGATTTGCTCATGTGATCTTCTTTGTTCCGCTGTTGACTCTGAGGAAGACGCTTGTCGAAACAAATACTTAATTTCCTGCATTCTGATGCAGGAATTTTTTAATTGTTACCCTTTAAATGCCAGTTTGTGATGGCATCACAAATTATTGTAAAAAAAAAGAAAGTTAAATATTTTCAATATATCAAATGCAAAGTAGATTTTTCTGGGGGGGGGGGGGGGGCTATTACAGGCTAGTGTCAATGATTAGCAACAACACTGATTTAACTATTTTCAGAAAAGTGGGAGTATTTCATTTTTAATCTGACAAAAATCAAAACATTTAAATGGTTATGATCACGGCTGAAGTTAAATAAAATATTTATGACTGTTTAGACTGTGTTACTCTCTGTCTCAGTGATCTCCTGGTTGTTCCCCACCTAGGTTATCTAACTATTGTGCTGCCGCAACTAGAAACATTGGCCTCGCCTGCTTCTAAATGCAGTGGCCTGACTGCAAACATTTAAAATTAAAATGAAAGTTTCTGCACATGCCAGGCCAGGAAAACTCCCCGTGCTCCCGATGGCCAGTCCGGGCCTGGAAGTGAGAGATTTTAGATTCCCCATGTGTGAGAGGGAAGAGGAGGTGGTGGTTGGAGGAGGTGAAGCAGTTTTGCTATCTGGGAGATGTGAGGGACTGTGAGGCGGGAGTGGAAAGGGCAGTGAGGGCGAGAGTGGCGGCCGCGTGGAGGAAGGTTACTGTTGAATCGAAACATAGATGTAAAGATCAGAGGAGGGATATATGAAGCATGTGTGAGATCAGTTCTCCTGTATTGTTCAGAAACGTGGGCAATGACAAAAAGGGTGATGGTAACTAGGGGTGTAACGGTACACAAAAACGTAAGGTTATCCTATAACCCTAGTTATATGAATACTGGCTGAGCGTCTCGCTCTGCCTACTGAGATATCATAATCTCCAGCACCTACTGTACCCGTGGAAACTAAACACATGCACCCACCTGCACGTGACCACGTCACTCCCGTGCGTGCCTCTACAATAGGCAGGAAGTGGTCACGCTTACACCCTTCCAAGTTCGAATTCCATACGTGGAAAACATCCAAGGGACCTCAGCGCTCTGCCTACTGAGATAAAGGGCAGAGCGGACGCGTGGCCACGTCAAATCTGCACTATTCTCAGTCCTTATCAGTGTTTATGTTTAACAAGCTGAACGACCTCGAAGCCCTGGGCTCTATCTTAGTCTGCTGCTAACACACTGATTCTCTCTGCCGTCCTCCTCTTCTGAGATGGCACTTTGAAAAACATCGATTTCCTTCAATCCTCCCTTTGATTCTAAATCAACCTTCAGAATCAACAAACGACTTGGTTTTTCAATCATACTCGGCTGTTGTTTTAACGCACACCGCCTCCCTCCCTCGTGCACAAGAAATGAAGACGGCATACGGTCAACCCAGTGATCTTGCTGTTTGATGTCTGTTTGCACTTCCCTTCGTGCACAAAGGAAACCGAAACAGACCACCAAACCAACAACATCCAACGACTCATAACAATTAGGGCTCCTTTGTCTGCTCCCAATAATTCTATCTTGTCCTATATTGTTGTTTTTACCCCCCCCCCCCCCCCCCCATTGCAATGTCCATCTTACAATGCGGTTTCCCCTATGGGAATTGTCTCTTTGCATAGAAAACCCTCCCTTCTTTGTGGTCCCAAAATAAACTCATCTCTCCCCCCCCTAACCTGGATCCTGGTGGAGAATGGTTTGTCTGTCCCGAAAGGACTATATTAACATACTACCAGAAATTGTCATACATTTATATATCTATATATAAATCCTCAATAAGGTTTTCAATATATCTCATACTCCTGTCAATTATTATCAATGACCACACAGGACTTCACGCTGTCGTCTTCACGCTGTGTCTTGTCTCGATCTTGATCGACTCTGGAAGGAAGTCCCTGTTTGTTCATGATTCAACAATAAACCCGCCCATGATCTCTGTTTCAAGCGCCTCGAAACAGCGTCTCTGCCGGAAGGCCCCGGTGTCTGCCTCGTCCTTCCCAGAGCAACACCGCCTGCGATCGCCGGTGATTGCTGGACTCTGCCCCGTTGGCCGTCGTCCCCGCTCGCTGTCGATGGTCCTTCTTTTCGCTATCGGTCGTCTCCGGACTCCGAAAGCAGAAAAACAACCCAGGAGTCCTCTGTACACTCAACGGTACCCCTTGTGTTTTCCTGGCCGCTCATATACCATGGCCTTGGACTTGCAGCTCATCCCATATAATCATCTCCAGTTCTCTGTATATGTATATATAATTTTTTTGCAAGCCCCTGCCATGGCCACGCCCTTTCAGGCTGAGTGTCATACAGCCCATGGCGCTATCGTTATCTATTAGTCTACCCCCTTCTCAACACCCATATCTGTCCTACAGGGCGGTTCCCTGTTGTTGTCTTCCGTCGCGACACCAGCAGCTACCGATACCCACTTCCGCACCCTTATCTTCGTCCCAGCTTGGCCCCCAGCGCGATCATGCACGCTAGTTCTTTCTGGTGACTGTGTACTCTGAAGACTCTTGCCCTACCTATCAGGTGTGAGAAGGCGCAGCTGGAAATTAAACTCCATCTTTATTTTCCACATTAACCTCGTTAATTAACTGCACCTCATCTCTCTGTGAAGTTCTTATTTAATCCATTGTATAATTAAACTCTATTTAATTAACTTGTCTATCAATATTATTATTATAATATTAATATTCCCCCTACATGCTCCCTTGATACCTACACATGAACAGTTTCTCGGTTGCCTGTTCCTAAACCCTGTGTACACACAAACAGTTTCTCGTTGCCTGTTCTTAACACCGTGTATACACACAAACAGTTTCTTCCTGGTTCCCTGTTCCTAACCCTGTGTTGTCTCTCGGTCCCAACACACTCGTACACGTACTCTTACTCTTACTCGTACTCTTGCCCTTACTCGTACTCTTACTCTTACTCGATAAACCACTGTGCCTCGGTTACCAATGGCTTAATTACTCTTACATGACAAATCACTGTCATCTCAGCAAAAGTCCACAACTAACGCTGGGTTCCTCAGCTCCGTCCTAAATCAACACCTCCCTGCCTCACCAATCTATGCCACTAGATGGTAGCAGAGACCTATATTTAAATATTCCCCTATGGGTAATGAAAACTTCCCAGCACTACCCCACTCCGCCACTAGGTGGCGACCTACTCATCCTCTAGATGGAAACGTTCATGCAATACCCCCTCCCACCACTAGAGGGCGGCAGACTCGCTCTTCAAGGCTGGAGCCATCTCAGCCGATGTGTCACTCATCATCATCAGGTGGCTTCTTCGTTCCGAAGGTTGCCTATCACTCTCCAACCCATTCTGTCCCCACTCCTTCTCTCCAACTCCGTGACTCCGCCTCTCACTCCGCTCCAATCACAGACGTCGTCTACCCAGCCTCTTCTTGATCTTCCACTTCCTCTCTTTCCATCCACCTTCCCCATCACCACCTTCTTGAACATCTCCCCGCTGGATCCTCTCAGAACATGCCCGCACAACTCCATCTTTCTCTTTTTCAACCTCTCCAGCAGCTGTCCTCCTTGCATACCCGCTCTTCTCAGTACCTCCACATTCTTGATCTTATCCTTCCATGTTATCTTCAGCATCTTCCTCAGCGTCCACATTTCAAAAGAGTCTATCATCCTCTTTGCCTCTTCATTCAGCGTCCATGCTTCTGCTCCGTATGAAAAGACTAACATAACATTATACGTTTCCAAAATCCTGGTCTTCGTTTTCCAACTTATGTTTCTTCTCAATAAATATTTTTGGTTCCAGAATGCGCCCTTTCCAATTCCGGTTCTTCTCTTAATGTCCATGTTAGCTCTTCCACCTACACTGATCCAGCTTCCAAGGTACTCCTTCACTTGTTCAAGTTTTTCTCCATCCACCTGTATTTTACAAACAGTTCCTGGTGTTTTTTCAATGATCATTACTTTAGTTTTCTTTGTGTTTAGCGACATTCCATAGTTTTTGCATTCGACATTCAGATTATTCATCATGTCCTGTAGATCTTCTTGACAGTTACAGACTATAGCAGTGTCATCCGCGTATCTTATATTGGTGATGTTCTCTTCGCCAAGTTTTACTCCTTTCCCTCCTCTCAGACCTTTTTTCATCAGTGATTCACTGTACATATTAAAGAGTACAGGGGACAAGACGCATCCTTGTCTTACACCCTTCTCCACCGGGAAGTCTCTTGATTTCTCCTTTCCTATTCTAACATTAGCCTTCTGCCTCCAGTATAAGTTGGCAATAATTTTTCAGTCAGAAACTGGTATTTTGAATTCTTCCATTGTTCTCATCAATGTTGTATGTTCAACTCTGTCGAAGGCCTTCGTGAAATCGATGAAGCAAATATACAGCTTCTTCTGTTGGTCTATCGATTTTTCACCAATGATTCTGAGTTGGCAGATTGCATCTCTTGTTCCTTTTCCTTTGCGAAAAGTAAAACCCATTTGGCTATCCGAGAGCTGATGTCCAATAATGGGTTATATTCTGTTCTTGATGATTTTCAGGAGTACTTTTGATGGATGAGATATCAAACTAATAGTCCTGTAATTGTTGCATTCTGTGGCTCTTCCGGTCTTTGGGATCGGAATGAACATTGATTTTAGGAAATCATTTGGAATATTTCCTGAGTTATAGATGTTGTTTACCAGTTTCACAAGGAGCTTGATGCATCTGTCACCAGAGTTCTTAATCAGTTCAGCAGGGATCTCATCCTCACTGGGCGATCTGTCCGTGGCCAGTGACTTCACAGCCTCTTCAACTTCTTTTTTCGTGATCTGGACTTTTTCTATCTCTTCTAGACTAGTTCCTGTGTCTGATGTTCTGTGCTGGTCTTTGTATAGTGTTTCCACATACGAGAGGCATTCTATAAAGCTGGGAACGAGGTTAGTCCTTCTCAGCCAACCTCAGCGCGCGATTGGCTGAGGTTGAGTAAAATGCCATGGTAAGCCAATCAAAGGTAGAGGTGGGCGGGTTCATCCAGAGTCTGACACACAGCGCGACAACACAAGCCAGTCAACCAGGGGCGGGGCTAGGGGGTGGCTACTTGGGCTCAAGCCCCGAATGTTTTCTGAAAAGCCCTGAATCTATTTAAAAAGAAATAATAATAATAATAATAATAATAATAATAATAATAATAATATATATATTTTTTTTTTACAATTAATCATTGTTACATGAAAATATGTTTGCACCAGATTTAGCAGAAGCTAATTTCCATCTGTAGTCTATCCAGCTGCTAACTGTATTTGAGTGAGTTAAGTCTTGTTGTTGGTGTTATGGTAGACTCAGACCTAAGCTTTAAATCACAATCAACAAGTTGACAAAAACATAATTCTTCCACCTTAGAAACATAGCTAAAATACAGCCATTTATAAATCAAAAGGACGCTGAAAACCAGATCCATGCCTTTATCTCAAGCCGACTCGACTAATGTAATGCACTCCTTACCGGCCTCCCGACAAAATACGATGATAACTATTTTATTGCAATGCACTATTGCATTATTTTATTCTATTTTACTAATTCTAATTCTAATACTAATTTACTATTCTATTTTATCGAGTTAACCCTAGATCTTAGATCCTAATATGAAAAATGATGTGATTTAATGTTCTATGTCTTACCTTGACTTTGTCTATTTTACTGCTATCTATTTTATGCTTTATGTCTGCACTTTATGCATTGCTCTTGATCTGCCAATGTTGTGCTCATTTTATGTCTGTCTTTTTGTACTGCTGTGAAGCACTTTGAGCTGCAATTCTTGTATGAAAGGTGCTATACAAACACAGTGTATTATTATTATTATTATTATTATTATTATTATTATTATTATTATTATTATTATTATTATTATTATTATTATTATTATTATTATTATTATTATTATTATTATTATTATTATTATAAATTATTATAGTTTGCTTCATTAATTAAAGGGTGTGAATTTAAGTGTTCTCTAGTGCCTTTGTCCTACAATCCTAAATCCGCCCCTGCAGTCAACGTGAGACCGCGGTCCGTGTACGTTTTGATAGTTGTTTTGGTGGCCAAATAATCCAAAACGAATCCAACGAACAACACACGCGAGCATTCAATGACAGACCGCGGGTCCATGAGCATTTTTGTTCAGTCTAGTCTTGTGTTAGTTGTGTGTTGCACTGCAGTAGTGGAGGCTCTACTCTGCTGACATAGTGCTGCACTTCCTGGTTTAATAGCACAGTCTTCAGGTGCTCAGAGTCAGATATATATATATATATATCTGTATGTCATGCATGTCTTAAATGTCATGATTAGATTTAGTGACATGAATGAGAAACAGTCAAAATGTTTTTTTTTTAGTTTATTGCATGCACATGATCTATAATACCTGATCGGTACAATATCTACTAACCTGATCAATACAATATATTCCCACCTGATCGATATAATAGTATTACTGCATTTCGGACTGTCAGTCGGACTGTCAGTCAGTCAGTCGGACTGTCAATCAAACAATCAAACAATCAATCAAACAATAAATCAATAAAACAATAAAACAATCAATCAATCAAACAATAAAACAATCAATCAAACAAACCATCAAACATTCAATCAATCAAACAAACCATCAAACATTCAATCAATCAAAGAATAAAACAATCAATCAAACAAACCATCAAACATTCAATCAATCAAACAAACCATCAAACATTCAATCAATCAAACAATCAATCAAACAAACCATCAAACATTCAATCAAACAAACAAACCATCAAACATTCAATCAATCAAACAATAAAACAATCAATCAAACAAACCATCAAACATTCAATCAATCAAACAAACCATCAAACATTCAATCAATCAAACAATAAAACAATCAATCAAACAAACCATCAAACATTCAATCAATCAAACAAACCATCAAGCATTCAATCAATCAAACAATAAAACAATCAATCAAACAAACCATCAAACATTCAATCAATCAAACAAACCATCAAACATTCAATCAATCAAACAATAAAACAATCAATCAAACAAACCATCAAACATTCAATCAATCAAACAAACATCAAACATTCAATCAATAAAACAATAAAACAATCAATCAAACAAACCATCAAACATTCAATCAATCAAACAATAAAACAATCAATCAAACAAACCATCAAACATTCAATCAATCAAACAAACCATCAAACATTCAATCAATCAAACAATAAAACAATCAATCAAACGAACCATCCATCCATCCATCCATCCCAGTCTAAATTGCTTTATAACACGTTCGGTAACTATTATTATTATATTATTATTATAACTATTATGTTGGTGCATGTTCTCGTCTGTTTCAAGCAGCAGCAACGGCAATACCTTATAAAAAGTGAACACTGGCTGATGATAACCAACCATTGTTTCAGTGCATTTAGAAGTTTGCTGGTAACATTCACAGTATAGGATTATGGTAATTTACCAAGACAATACCTTATAAAAAGTGAACACTGGCTGATGATAGCCAACCATTGTTTCAGTGCATTTAGACCAAAGAATACATGCTTCCAAAGTATATAAATAAGAGGCCAATGGACTGCATTAGAAAAGTGTGGTATGTTACCTACAGTATATACTTTTATAAACTGGGTGACTGTCAGCAACCATTGGTTCTGTGCAAACGGTAAAAATGAGGGGGGAAAAAGATATATAAAAAAATAAACTATATACACACAATGCAAATGATGAATGGAGTCGACACAGCTAGATCGCTAACATAACGTCTCATGTGCCGGATTATTTAGACGATTGTGTGTGTGTGTGTGTGTGTGTGTGTGTGTGTGTGTGTGTGTGTGTGTGTGTGTGTGTCTGTGTGTGTGTGATACAGGCCTGTGATCAGGCCTGTATCACACAAACACACACACACCATTGCACATCAAAGCCATGGACACTCCTCCCCCCCCATATAAACTCCCCAGCACATGGTGGTGAATCAACGAGGCCTATATGCATATCCAAATAATGTAGCTTAGCATGTATCGATTTTAACCTGCATGAATAAAATAATGGCAATATAACCTCCAAATAAAAGAAGCAGATCATTGTGAATCAATGCCTGCATCACACACACCACACACACACACACACACACACACACCATTGCACATCAAAGCCATGGACACTCCTCCCCCCCCTTTGAACTCCCCAGCACATGGTGGTGAATCAACGAGGCCTATATGCATATCCAAATAATGTAGCTTAGCCTGTATCGATTTGAACCTGCATGAATAAAATAATGGCAATATAACCTCCAAATAAAAGAAGCAGATCATTGTGAATCAAAGCCTGCATCACACACACCACACACACACACCATTGCTAGGGTGACCAGATGCAAAAAGTCCAAAAGTGGGACAACAGTAAGATTTTGGTGGGACAAAGTGGGACAACAGTAAGATTTTGGTGGGACAAAGTGGGACAGATAGATAATGTAAATTTCTTTATTAGAATAACTGAGTCTGGCAAAATGACAGGAGCTAGTTTCATACCACAGTCGGCTGACCTGTATGAATGGGAGTGTTGTACTGTGTGATAGACACTTGTTATCTCCGCTGCAGTGACCTTGTCCGTCTGGCTATCATTGTTTGGTTTAAAAATAAACGTATCCATAGATCTGGATGTTTCTTTTTGGTGAACCACTTTCAAGTGAGACTCACGTCAAGTCGTATTCTCCTCCATGCGCAATTGAAAACGAACTATGACACAAAACACAGAAAGCCTGCTGCGGATTGCCTGCCATCTGCCTCACCCAGTCATGTGTCGTTTGCCAGTCTTGGTTGTAACTGCAGGTCCGTTTCTTTTTACTGCTTTCCATCTTGAACTAGTTCGCTTGTAATGTTGTTGTGTTTTTTTTGACCAATCAGATTTGCGATATGAGGTAGCGTCACAAGTTCAACTCTCACGAGCAGAGCAGTGCGCTAAATTACTATAACCAATCAGATCTGCGATATGAGGTAGCGTCACGACTCAGTCACGTCACAAGCAGGCAAGCAGCGCGCTAAAGTACTATAACCAATCAGAGCAATGTGTGTGGACAAGAGGCGGGTTGCTACGTTTACTGTCTGTAGGGAGGGGCTTTTAGACGCATGTTTTTTTTTGGCTTCGAAAAGAGGGACATCCTCTCAATATGAGGGACGCGGGACATTTGGTCAAATGGTGGGACAGTACAACCAAAAGGGGGACACCTGGTCACCCTAACCATTGCACATCAAAGCCATGGACAAGGCCTATATGCATATCCAAATGAGTTTCAAGTTTCAAGTTTCTTTAATAGTTGTCATACAGAAGTACAGAATACTTTTGTACAAAATGCTTCTTACTGTTGCGCTCCAGAGACTGTGCATGACAAGATAAGTATGAAATAAAAACATAGTAAAAATTAGAAGTAAAAAAAGAGGTCACAGTGTTCAGTTTAGACATATGTACAATGTTCGTAGACGTAGTTACCATACAATATACAATACTGTGCAGTGTACTAATATACAATGCTATATAGTGCAAGGCATAAATGGACGAGGTGCAGTTTAGGTACAATTCACAGTAGGTGTACGAGTTGTAGTGCAAATCCTTTATCAATAAATATAAAGTGTAAGTGTGTTTGTGTGATCTAAAGTGTGGAGAGTGGGTGCTGCAGTGTGTTGTTTGTTTGAGTGAGTGTGTGCGTGTGGGTGTGTGTGCTGTGTGCATTTGATGGTTGTTGCATAGTGATTATTGTTCGTTTAGCGATTATTGTTCGTTTAGCAGCCTGATGGCCTGGGGATAGAAGCTCCTTCTGAGTCTTTCTGTGCTCGCCATAAGACTCCGGTATCGCTTGCCTGACGGCAGCAGTTCAAAGAGGCAGTTGTTCGGGTGGCTCGAGTCCTTAATAATTCTCTTAGCCTTCCCCTTGCACCGCTTGTTGTAAATGTTCTGGAGGGTGGGAAGCCCCCCTCTAATTGTGCGTTCGGCTGAACGTGTCACTGTTTGTAGTCTGCTACGGTCTTGTGCAGTGCTATTCCCAAACCAGGAGGTGATGTTGCCGGTCAGGATGCTCTCTATTGTACATGAGTAGAAGTTCCTAAGGATCTTCTGACTGACTTGGAACTTCCTTAGGCGACTGAGGAAGTAGAGGCGTTGTCGTGCCTTCTTCACAACACTGTCAATGTGTGTGGTCCATGTCAAGTCCTCGGATATGTGGGCTCCGAGGTACTTGAAACTGTTCACTCTCTCAACTGGTGCCCCGTCGATGCTGAGGGGGCTGTAGTCCTTGACCCCCGACCTCCTGAAGTCCACAATCATCTCTTTTGTTTTGCTGACGTTCAGGGAGAGGCAGTTCTCCTGACACCACTGTGACAGGTTCTCTACCTCTTCCAGGTAGGCCCTTTCGTCGTTGGCAGAGATCAGGCCCACCACTACTGTGTCATCAGCAAATTTGATGATGGTGTTGTTGTTCCGCTGTGCTACGCAGTCATGTGTGTACAGGGAGTAGAGGAGGGGGCTCAGAACACAGCCCTGGGGGGCCCCTATGTTGAGCGTGATGGATGAGGAGGTGCAGTTGCCGGCTCTTACCACCTGGGGTCTGCCCGTCAGGAAGTCCAGGACCCACTGGCACAGGTCATAGTTCAAGCCCAGGTCCCTGAGCTTGGCTATGAGTTTGGAGGGGACTATGGTATTGAATGCTGAGCTGTAGTCGATGAACAGCATTCTCACATAGTTCCCCTGCCTCTTGTCCAGATGTGATGCTGCTGTGTGCAGCACATGGGCTATGGCGTCCTCCGTGGACCTGTTGGGGCGATATGCAAATTGCAGAGGGTCCAGGTTGATGGGGAGGGAGGAACAGATGTAGCCCTTCACTAGCTTCTCAAAGCACTTCATGGCTATGGAGGTGAGGGCTACAGGGCGGTAGTCGTTGAGGCAAGCGGGCGTAGATTTTTTGGGTACAGGGATGATGGTGGACTTCTTCAGACAGGTGGGGATGACGGCCTGTTCCAAGGACAGGTTGAAGATGTCAGTGAATACCGGGGCCAGTTGGTCGGCACAGACTTTTAGGACGCGGCCGGGGATGCCGTCCGGTCCTGCTGCCTTCCTGATATCCACTTTTTTAAAGATCCGTCTCACCTCATGCTCTGTTACCCTGAACACTGAGTCTCCATCAGCAGACCCCCCCCCCCCCATTGCCGTGGTTTGTAGGCTGGTGTTGTTATTCACAGCCTCAAACCTCGCATAGAAGGAGTTGAGATCATTTGCTAAGGAGATGTCACTGTTCAGTTTGAGGGGGGTTCCTTTGTAGTCTGTCATTGTTCTGAGGCCCTGCCACATGCCTCTAGAGTCAGCCTGTTCAAACTGAAGTTCAACTTTATCCCTGTAACGCCGTTTTGCCTCTATTACTGCTCTCCTGACGTTGTATCTTGCCATCTTGTGTTCTTCCATGTTGCCTGTCACCAGCCCGGTGTTGTATGCTGATGTGCGCACTTTCAGAGCCTCACGGACGGATTTGTCTACCCAGGGCTTTTGATTTGGGTAGATATTAATTTTGGTGGAGGGGATTATTACTTCTACCTGAGTACAGACATAGTCAATCACCGTTTCGGTGTATTCGTTAATATTGGCTGTGTTATCACGGAATACACTCCATTCTGTGCTTCCCAGCACTGCTTGGAGTGACTCCACTGACGTCACGGCCCAACGCTTAACCTCTCGCGAGACCACCGGCGTTCGCTTGAGACTCTGTTTATACTTTGGCAAAAGAAAGATGGCGGCGTGATCGCTTTTACCGAATGGACTAAGAGCCTGTGACTTGTACCCATTCTTAAATTGCGAGTATACATGGTCTAATATGTTCTCGCCTCTGGTGGGACAGGTCACATGCTGATAGAAATTCGGCAGCACCTTTTTAAGACGCGCGCTGTTGAAATCCCCCAAGACCAAAATGGCAGCGTCAACATTAGCTGCCTGGAGTTTGTTTACCTCGTCGTGAAGTTTTGAAAGTGCGACCCCAGTGTTCGCGTGTGGTGGAATGTACACTCCGATGAGGATGATGGACGTTAACTCTCTTGGGAGGAAGAAGGGTCGACATTTTATCGTGATAAACTCCAGGTCTGGGGAGCAGTGGTTAGACAGTTCCTTTGTGTTGCCTAAATCGCACCACTCCTTGTTTATCATGAAGGCAATGCCGCCTCCTCTCGTCTTTAGTGACTCTTCTGCCGTCCGATCTTTGCGGAGAACGAAGAAGTGGTCTGCCGGTTCTATTGCGTGGTTCGGGACATCTGGACTCAGCCAAGTTTCTGTGAAACAGAGGACGTTACAATCCCGAATGTCCCTCTGGAATTGGATCCTTGCTCTGATGTCGTCCAATTTGTTTCCTATCGATTGCACATTGGCCAACAATATGCTGGGCAATGTGGTTCTGTGTCGTTTGGACCTCAGTCTGTTCCGGACCCCGGCTCTCTTTCCTCGTCTTCGCGGCGGCTTTTGGTCTTGGCCATGGCCGGCATAACAAAGGATCTCGGCGGGCCATTTCTGCTGTTCAGCGATCCGATCCAGAGAGCAATCCAAACGGTACGTTTTTCTTAATCCAATGTCAATGATTGACTGACGGTCATACACATATAATGCACCAACAGTTGGTGCAAATAAAACTCCTAATACTATAAAAATTAACAAAATAAAGCACAGTCTCGTCGGAGCGATCAGAAAGGCAGCCATCAGAGCAGCGCCAGTGGGTACATAAATGATGTAACTGTATCGATTTGAACATGCATGTAAACACACAATATTCACATTGCATTCGTCAACATGACTTACCCTTCTCCCCTCGACCACCACCACCACCATGTCCCCCGTCGGACTTGTGAGATGAATCAGATTCATGGTATCTCCGACCAAGATCAATGTCCTCGTCAGATGACTCCCGATCTATAATGAATGCATACCGGCGTTGGTTGGCGAACTAGCGTTACATATTCACAGTATACAATGAATCAATTAGCGTTAGGTAAAGCATCATCAAATATACACGTTTCACACACACAATCACATCTACACAACCTTACCTGGTGGTTTCCAATCGGCGCTGCCGTCAGATTCATGCACAGTTGAATCGCTGTCCGATGAGGCTGAAGAAGATATCAGCACAGCCACCTTCCTTTTCCTCGAACTGCGACGGGGAGATACGCTCCCGGTCCCGGGGCGAGACACGTCACTGGGCCCAGCGACGGTCTCACGGCTCTCCCTGGTCGGAGCTACCAAAGGACCGGTTGTTGGTGCTGCTGCTGCTGCAACGGGTCCAAATGCCAGCTTGGTTTGAACAAACCGATCCGCCGTCGGCCTGTCCCCTCGCCTACCTACACTACGTCTCCTCATACTGAACTAATAATCTAAATGGAACTACTAACTGATCAAACTACTATTACTACTACTAAAATATACTAACTAGACTACACACTAATCCCTCACAATAGTACTACTAGTTATCACGACTAAGTACTTCTAAAGCACAGCTGAAACCTTACAATTATTCTGATACTACCACTATACTGTATAAAACTATAAATATAGACTATAGGCTGATCTCAATACAAATATCTCTCTCTCAATCTCTCTCTATCTCTCTATCTATCTCTCTCTCTCTCTCCCCAACAAAACCTTGTCGATTCTGGGACGGCGTAAACTTTTATACCTGTGGTCAGGTATGCTGGTCAATCAAATGTCAGCTTCATTGTAGGCTGCAATATTCATTCTCTTGTGATACAGTGTTAGAAAATAGGGGGACATTGCCACCTAGTGTAATTTGAGAGGAAATGCAGTTTCCAGTTCAAACTCGATGCCAGAAGGTCCGCGGTGAAGTTCAGACTGGGAAAATGGAAAAAATATCAAAGACGAGTTACGGCGTCTTCGGCAGAATGAGCATGGCGAGCAAAGACGAGTTACGGCGTTCCCGGCGAGTGTGTTAAAATAGTTTAGATTTGTGTATGTTGTTTATGTAAAAAAAAATACTTGAAAGTAACGCAATAGTTACTTTCTGACGTAACTAGTTACTTTTATAATTTGTAACTGAGTAAGTAATTTAGTTACTTTTTGGAAGAAGTAACTAGTAACTGTAACTAGTTACTTTTTCAAGTTTCAAGTTTCTTTAATAGTTGTCATACAGAAGTACAGAATACTTTTATACAAAATGCTTCTTATTGTTACGCTCTAGAGACTGTGCTAGACAAGATAAGTATGAAATTAAATAAGAAATTAAATAAAATAGTATAGCATGTAATAGAAGTAAAAATAGAAGTCACAGTGTTCAGTATAGACATATGTACAATGTTTGATGCAGAATAGAAGTAACTGAGTTACCATACAATATACAATATACTATGCAATGTACTAATATACAATACTATATAGTGCAAAGCAGAAATGGGATGAGGTACAGTTTAGGTACAATTTACAGTAAGGTGTACGAGTTGTAGTGCAAATCCTTTACCAATAAATATAAAGTGTGTTTAGGTGATCTAAAGTGTGGAGAGTGGGTGCTGTAGTGTGTTGTTTGTTTAAAGTGAGTGTGTGCGTGTGGATGTGTGTGCTGTGTGCATTTGATGGTTGTTGCATAGTGTTTATTGTTCGTTGAGCAGCCTGATGGCCTGGGGATAGAAGCTTCTTCTGAGTCTTTCTGTGCTCGCCATGAGACTCCGGTATCGCTTGTCTGACCGCAGCAGTTCAAAGAGGCAGTTGTTTGGGTGGCTGGAGTCCTTGATGATTCTCTTGGCCTTACCCCTGCACCGCTTGTTGTAAATGTTCTGGAGGGTGGGAAGCCCCCCTCCAATTGTGCGTTCGGCTGAACGTGCCACTCTATGTAGTCTGCTACGGTCTTGTGCGAGTGCTATTCCCAAACCAGGAGGTGATATTGCCAGTCAGGATGCTCTCTATTGTACATGAGTAGAAGTTCTTAAGGATCTTCTGACTGACTTGGAACTTCCTTAGGCGCCTGAGGAAGTAGAGGCATTGTCGTGCCTTCTTCACAACACTGTCAATGTGTGTGGTCCATGTCAAGTCCTCGGAAATGTGGACTCCGAGGTACTTAAAACTGTTCACTCTCTCAACCGGTGCCCCGTCGATGCTGAGGGGGCTGTAGTCCCTGACCCCCGACCTCCTAAAGTCCACAATCATCTCCTTTGTTTTGCTGACGTTCAGGGAGAGTCTGTTCTCCTGGCACCATCCCGCCAGGACCTTGACCTCTTCCAGGTAGGCCCTCTCGTCGTTTGCAGAGATCAGGCCCACCACTACTGTGTCGTCAGCAAATTTGATGATTGTGTTGTTGCTCCGCTGAGCCACACAGTCATGTGTGTACAGGGAGTAGAGGAGGGGACTCAGAACACAGCCCTGTGGGGCCCCTATGTTGAGGGTGATGGATGAGGAGGTGCAGTTGCCTGCTCTCACCACCTGGGGTCTGCCCGTCAGGAAGTCCAAGACCCACTGGCAGAGGTCATAGTTCAAGCCCAGGTCCCTGAGCTTGGCTATGAGTTTGGAGGGGACTATGGTATTGAATGCTGAGCTGTAGTCGATGAATAGCATTCTCACATAGTTCCCCTGCCTCTTGTCCAGGTGTGATGCTGCTGTGTGCAGCACATAAGCTATGGCGTCCTCCGTGGACCTGTTGGGGTGGTATGCAAATTGCAGGGGGTCCAGGTTGATGGGGAGGGAGGAACAGATGTAGCCCTTCACTAGCTTCTCAAAGCACTTCATGGCTATGGAGGTGAGAGTTACAGGGCGGTAGTCGTTGAGGCAAGTGGGCATAGATTTTTTGGGTACAGGGATGATGGTGGACTTCTTCAAACAGGTGGGGATGCAGTGGCGGCTCGCCACTAGGGGCGCTAGGGCGCCGACCCCCCTGGTGAACCCTGGTTAAAATAGAGAAGAACAAGACATTTTATTTTTTTGTTTTTTGTTTTATAGCCCTATAAATAATATAAACATGTTTAAAATGAATAATATTTACTCATTTTAACACTTTGAGTGCCGGGACACGTCTTCTCACGTCTTTGCTGGCCATGCTAAAGTTGCCGGGGGACGCTGTACAGCGTCCTTATATCAATATTTCAAAAATCTGCGATCGGATTCATAATGTCCCTCCGCTGGCCTGAGATCCACCAGCAGGACCCACTGAGCTCTCTGGCGGTTCAGGAGCGCCATCTGGTGGCCGATCGGCGCAACCGCTTAACAGGAAGCGCAGTAGAGGTTTTGCTGGTCGGCCATATTACTTCCGGGCACTCGGTATAGGTTCCGGCACTCTAGCTCGTCACACTACATAGCGATCGATTGCCAATAACTCGATAAACAACATGATTTGGACGTATATACCATTATACAAGCTGGAGATGGACCGGGTAATAATATATCCCATAATGATAAAATTTCTACTCGACGATGATCGCCCAACGGCGCGCGGAGACTGGGGTGAGTTTCAGCGTGTAACGTTACCGTCTTCGATAATAACTGATATTATCAACATTTGACCCACATTAGATGATTGGTATAACGCTGCCCACGGAATTATAAACGCCCCCTCGCCCATCCGGTCAACATCAGATGACGTGTAGTAACTTCTAGAAGTACGTCTAGTTGGAATTTTTTATATCGCGCTGATTGCCATCAAACTGTATTTCATCATCAATATAATGCATTTGGGGCTATATATCACGTTCTGGAGAAAGCTGCAGAAAGAGATGAAAACATACTTATACATTAGACCATACTTTACTATGAATATGTGAATGAAAAAGTTTAACGTTGCTACACAATGAACAATACATATAGGACTTTGAATGGGCCCTAATAATGGCAATGTAGCAATAGAATTTAAAAAGTTATAGCCCTGCAAAGAAGGGGACTTTCTCCATAGACAAATAGCGCTGGCAATCTATGGTATATCATTAATTTAACCTTAGGCAACCAAAGTGTTAAGTATGTTTGTGTTTCCAATGCACAATATAACGTTAATATATAAAAAAAAAAAAATATCGTTTTCCTGAACAGGAAGTGACTCACTGAGCATAGCCGCATTTCTCCTAGCGGCTCCTAGCCGTCTTTCTCGCCCGGGCTAGACGCAATAACGCTCTGAGTGCGTCATCGCTGTATCCGTCGCAGCCAATCAGTGCGTAACGCGCTGTGCGTTGAAATATGATGTATTATGTTGGAAACCGGGCGCAATTTGAAGCGGTCTAGGCAAACATCCATAGCAGCGTCAAGAATTTCCGTAGCCGCATTTCGCGGAGACGCTCTCTGATTGGCCGACGTCAGTTTTTTTTTTCGTAGCCGCATTTCGCGGAGACGCTCTCTGATTGGCCGATGCCACTTTCTATGTTCCAATTCTAGATTTCTAGGTTGGTGGTAGATAGTTGTGTTTTGTTGTGATATGCAGCTATTTGTCTTAGAGCGTGACGGCAAGTTCTTTCGACGGTTAAGCTTAGGCACTCTTTCAAAGTTGGTTAAGGTTAGAGTTTGTCTTAGAGCAGGGCGATAGAACGCCAGGTAGTTTGCAGGCTGTTAGACGCGGAAATGGGCAAAGAAATCAAGTACTTGTGCTTGTGTTGTGTGGTGCTAACACTAACAGCTAACACTTGGCTAACAAGCTATATGGCAGATGCAGTCTGGACAGTGGACAGTGGTCTGGATATACATCAACAGTGGATTATACACTTTATCAAGCCCTCCTGCCCTGGACGTTTCAACTAAACAGTAAGTCTCTCTCGCTCTCTCTCTCTCTCGCTCTCGCTACACAGCTGTCTCCGAGAAATGCGGCTACGGAAATGATTGACTGTGCTTGCTGAGATGATAATAGGCTAGCGATGCAAAACGCGCTGCTGTGTTGTGAACTATAACATTAATTTAGCTGCTGCTGATGCATAATGAATGAATGGAATGGTGAGTTGTTTAAAATGATATACATGTGTTAATTATTTTATTGGATTGATCCGAGAGACAGAGAGAGAGATTGCTCCAGAGCATCTCAGAGCATTACATTTTAAACTCGACCTAACGTGAACCCCCGGCTGCGACCCACCAGGCTGCGATAGTAGGAGCCGCTACTGTGGGGATGACAGCCTGTTCTAAGGACAGGTTAAATATGTCAGTGAATACCGGGGCCAGTTGGTCGGCACAGACTTTTAGGATGCGGCCGGGGATGCCGTCCGGTCCTGCTGCCTTCCTGATATTCACTTTCTTAAAGGTCCTCCTCACCTCATGTTCTGTTATTCTGAACACTGAATCTCCATCAGCAGCGCGCCCCCCCCCCCCCCCCCCCCTCCATTGCAGTGGTTTGTAGGCTGGTGTTGTTATTCACCGCCTCAAACCTCGCATAGAAGGTATTGAGATCACTTTTTAAAAGTAACTTGCCCAACACTGCTCATTACTACCTGTGTTGTTTATTATATGTTGCTTTTATGCTCATCTTTATCAAGGGTGTCAATAATTCTGACCTTAACTGTAATTCTACTCAATATTGGACTTATTGTACCAAATATAAAGATATTTTCACTTGATAAGATTTAAAATGTTGTCCAACACTGTTACAGCTACTTAAGTCGGTTGACCATTGAACTGTCAAGAACTCTCTTGCATTGTACTGATACCAACAAACAAAACAAAACAAAACAAAACAATCATGTGCGCTGGGCTGTCTTCCTGCAGGGGCTGTGGGGGTTCTGCTGCAGGGAGATGAACAGCTTCTGTCTGACCTGGAAGATGCAACACAAATATTTTTATATAAATCTGACAATACCCAGAGTCATGAAAAGTGTAATCAGGATATTGTCTTTTTCAGGATAATTTCAAAACAAATTGTAATGTTTTGACTACACAAAATAGTTTAATAAGACCTATTCAGGAATTCCTCTCTCACCCGTTATACGAGACCAAAGCCACTCTTCACGGAATGCAGGCATATCATCATGTGGGCTTTCAGAGCAGAGTAAGTTGTGTAGTGGCTTGGCAGGCACTCATAGCAGGTGGAGGTAGGTAGGCTAGATGGGGAGTGCACAATTTCAAGCCTGAGGACTGGGGCTGGCACTTCCCAACCAACCCAGAACCTCATAAGCTGCCGCAAGTCTTCTGAGAATGCTAGGATGAAAGAACATTTAAAATGACTAAATAGTAGATTCATATATTTCTTAACAAATTGATTGAAAGCTTTATTAACAGATTGCAGACAATACAGTATGGCTCAATACAAACAACTGCTAAAAGGATGCAGACCAGAAATTTTTTTTTGTCTCGTTTACATCAGGGTCCCCCATTTTCAATTCATCAAGACATTTATGACATACAAATATACAGTAGTTTCATCAAGACATTTATGACATACCAGACATACAATTACAGTACTGTTTAAGAAAAAGAGACCATACAAAAATATATACACATTTGAAGGGAAATAAACTGTACATTGGAGAGGGGGGGGGGGGTTTGGACATTTACCAGGGCCAGTTTCTAATTGCAGTCTCCTGTAGGTGCTCTTTGAGAGCGGTTTTGAAGGTGGGTAGGGATTCAAATTTTTTTACGGCTGTGGGTAGGGTGTTCCACATTATTGTGGCATAATTCGAAACGTGTTTAGTCCCTTGTTTGAGCCGAATCTGGGTTGAACATGAGTGTGGAACTCCCTCTGGTGTTGTGGTCGTGGTATTCACTGACCTTTGGGAAGTATTTCGACATGTACATGGGTATCTTAGTGGTGTAGTGCAGTGGTTCTCAACTGGTCTAGCCTCGGGACCCAACATTTTCCTTAGTCATTAAGTCGCAACCCAACATTTTTAACCACTATGATTTATGTAAAAAAAAAAAAATTGCATAAAACAAATACTTTTATGATTTGTTCTTGGGGGTGTTGGTTGTGTAGGATTTGGGAGAGAGTAGCAGTTTGTTTGTGCAGATTTCTTGTAGTAGAGATTTGTTATTTTGTTTTATTCAAATGCAGTATAAATGGAGAGTCTGACTCACCAGGAAGCATGGTGGAGTGGGTGGCTCGTTAACTGTATGAGACTCACCTGTGCAGAGCAGAGCTGCCTGCACCTCAATATATGTGTCTCATTCTAATTCCCTCTCTGTCTGCTTTCTCCACTCCCAGGCACAGGTTGTACCAACACCCAAGCTGCATCCTTTAACATATTGTAACACGGATACTTACACCAAACACACACCACAGCATATCTACTCACTCATCCACACACTGCACTCACCACTGATTCTAATACAAAACATTCCAGTGTTCATGTGCTTATGTTTTTGTGTGGTTAGATAGGTTTAAATAAATCATTCTTTGTTAAATTGTTATCACGTGTGGACTCCCTATTTGTCATAAATTATCTGTTTGTGACAAATTGGGGGCTCAGTCCGTTTGTAGGGCCTTTTTGTAGGAGTTGGTGCATTTGTTTGTATTTGGCTTTGTGTGTTTGAATTTTGGTTGGATTCATACTAGCATTTGATATTTGTAGTTTGATTAGCATTTGGTATTGTGTATTTGGCTGACATTTGTATTTAGGTTCCTATGGGGACAATTTGTTTGGGCTCTGTCTTGAGTACAGGAGGGCTATTTTGGGAGGTAATTAGGCTGCTTAATTTGGCTAGTGTCTGTGACCTGTAGGTTTGCAGCTAGTATTTGTAGCCTGTTGGCTAGTGTTTGTTTGTAGCCTAATTATTTGTATGCCAGTGTTGGGGAGTTAGCACGTGATTTGTTCTTGGGGGTGTTGGTTGTGTAGGATTTGGGAGAGAGTAGCAGTTTGTTTGTGCAGATTTCTTGCAGTAGAGATTTGTTATTTTGTTTTATTGTTTTGTTTTTGGTTACAGTTTGTTTGTTTGTTATTGCTTGTGTTGTGGCTTTGGGGTTTGATGCCTTAAATAATACAGTCTGTGTGTTTTGGGAACCAAAAATCCCCAGGTAGGCGAAGAGGGCAGGTTTCCAATAGGGGGACTTGTCTTGGTATTTTCTTTTTTAGGCGGCTGCAAAAACGTAGGCAGAGACAGGCACTGGCATAGGCGCTTTTGTCCTCTCGGGAGCACATCTCTGGCTCAGAGGAGTGGCTGTATAACAGGTACTTTTTCTGCCCAGAGAGTTCTAGTGCATAGATACCCCCTACAAGTAGCGGCACGAAGATTGAGGTTTTGAGGTAGTTAGTTAGTTAGTTAGGACCTGTAGTTAGTCAGGGTGGGGAGGTTCATTGAATCAGACTGTCTTATTATTGGTGTTCACGCTTCATGGTCCCGACATAAGTTTGGTTTGTTTGTAGCCACTGGTACATTATGGCCTCTGTTGTGGAGGAATTTGAGCAGTCACCATCAGTGGAACTGATTGATCAGTGTACTAAGGAGCAGTTGTTAGCGATTGCTGAGAAGTATGAGATTGAGATTCCTGTTAGACTGTCAAAAGTGGCGGTCAAGGCCAGTTTGAAGGCAGAGTTGGTGGAGAAAGGTGTTCTCAAGCCAGCTGGGGTACCGCTTCTCAGTTTTGAGCAGCAGAAGGAACTTCTGTTACTGCAGCAGCGTCAAGAGTTGGCTTTGGAAGAACTTAAGCAGAATAGTAAGCACAGACAAGAGTTTGCTTTGGAGGAACTTAAGCAAAAGACTGAGCTTGCCAAAGTAGAAGTGCAAGCTCAGGTGCAGAATAGAAAGCTAGATTTGGTCGGGGAAGGAAAGTGGCTCAGTTCTGATGTTACTGATGGTACTGGGGTTCCGTCTCAGGGGGGTAAATTTGACGTTTTACGTTAACTGCGTTTGCTTCCTCAGTTTAATGAAAAGGACCCTGATGTTTTTTTTTCATTGTTTGAACGTTTGGCAGATGCAAGGCACTGGAGTAGTGAGGATAGTTGTATGATGTTACAGTGTGTTCTCACTGGTAGAGCCCAGGAAGCGTACTCTGCATTGAGTCCCACGGACTGTAAGGTTTATGTGCGGGTGAAATCGGCAGTGCTTAAGGTGTACGAACTTATACCTGAGGCGTACAGACAGCGGTTCCGTACGTGGAAGAAGAGGGACAAACAGTCTCATCTTGAATTTTCACTGGATTTAAGTACCCAGTTTACCCGTTGGTGTGTAGCGTCTGGTGTCGATACCTTTGACCACCTCTCTGATCTGCTGGTGTTAGAACAGTTTAAAAACTCTGTTCCTGTAAATGTGGCAACTTACATTACACAGCAGGGTGCGGTGACGCCGGGGGAGGCTGCAGCATTGGCAGATGAGTTTGTGTTGATTCACAAGGGTAACTTCGGTGTTTTAGCTATAGAAAAGGCTCATAGCAGAGAGACTTTTTCTCCTCGTCCAAAGTTTGGATCGGAGAGGAGGGGTGATGGTGACGGTATAGACAGCCACCTGCATCTAACACACGGTATAGACAGCCACCTGCGTCTGACACACGGTATAGACAGCCACCGGCGTCTGTCAAAACATGTAACTACTGTAAACGTTCTGGACATTGGAAGGATGAGTGCCCACTTCTTGGCTCGAGGGGTGGGTTTAAGGCGCAAGTAAAATCTGCTCTGCTGGCCAATTTCCTCACCCATGGGATGGTGTCACCATCGGTACCGTCTGCTAAGACCATAGGACAGACATGCCTGGAAGACTATGGTGTGTTTCTTTCTGATGGTTTTGTGTCTTTACAGGGCAGTGACGTTAGGGTGCCGGTCAAGATACTGCGGGACACTGGCTCAATCGATTCGTTTGTGCGTGAGTCGGTGTTGCCTTTTTCAATTGATTCTGACACAGGGGATGTTATCTTGATTCGAGGGATGGGGATGTCTGTGTTCCCTGTTCCTGTGCATAACATTTCTCTTGTTTTAGGTTTGGGGAATGGTGATGTGCAGATAGGTGTGCGTGCTGAGTTGCCTGTTGATGGAGTGGACATCATTTTGGGTAACAATCTGGCCGGGGTACGAGTGTGGGCCGATGGGCCTCTCCCTAATGTAGTCACCCAAAAGTCACCTAGTCTAACTTTGTTAGACACTTCATCTGATGTCATTGTGTATCCAGCCTGTGCGGTTACACGTGCCATGACAGCGGCGGGTGACACACCGGGTGCTACCCAGGCGACGGGTGTTGATTCGGTTCATGTGGGTTTGATTCTGCCTGAGCAACTCCAGACCATGTCGAAGGCTGATTTGGTTGCAGAACAGGTGAATGATCCAGCTTTAAGAGAGCTGTTTGAGAAAGCCGTACCATTTGAAGACATAGGTAGCTCGGCGCAGGGATACTGTCTTCATGACAGTTTATTGTTTCGGAAGTGGATACCGCATGGGGATGCTTTCGTGGGTGACCCCATTTTTCAATTTGTGGTACCATGCAAATTTCGTCCATTGGTGTTGCAGACCTGTCATGACAATGTGGCAGGGCATCAGGGAGTGAGGAAAACGTATGACCGTGCGCTGAGACACTGTTTTTGGCCCCGTTTAAAACGTGATATTGCCGCATATATCAAAATGTGTCACACGTGTCAGTTAACTGGGAAGCCCAGTCAGACCATCACACCGGCCCCGCTCTCTCCTATTCCTGCTGTTGATCAGCCATTTGAACATTTGATTATTGACTGTGTTGCCGCGTTCCAAACAGGGACATTTGTATTTGCTTACGGTAATGTGTCAGGTGACCAGATACCCGGCAGCGTTTCCGCTTAGGTCAATAACGACAGTCTGTTGTTAAGGCGCTGACGCAGTTCATTTCTGTGTTCGGGGTACCCAGGGTCATTCAGAGTGATCAAGGTTCCAATTTCACCTCACACATGTTTGCGGCAGTTCTCCGGCAACTGCACATCAAGCACAACAAGGCGTCAGCGTATCATGCCCAGTCTCAGGGAGCGTTAGAGCGTTTTCATCAGACGTTGAAGTCGTTGCTGCGCTCCTATTGTGTGGAGTTAGGGGGTGACTGGGAGGAGGGCCTGCCCTGGCTTCTATTGGCCTCCAGGGAGGTAGTCCAGGAGAGCACGGGGTTTAGCCCTAATGACCTGGTTTTTGGTCACAAAGTCCGTGTTCCCATGGCTGTGTTGAAAGACAGCTGGGACATGACAGAACCCCCTCGGAAATTGGTTGATTATGTCAATGGTTTCAGATGCAGGTTGTTTTTGTCTGTTGAGTGTGCGAAGGAGAAGTTGGGGAGGTCTCAGGGAAAGATGAAGTCCCTTTATGATCGTCGCACTGAGCTTAGGCAGTTTAAGGCTGGCGATCAAGTTTTGCTTTTACAGCCGGTAGTAACGTCTCCCTTTCAGGCAAAGTTCACGGGCCCTTACACGGCGGGTGTCTGACCTGAATTATGTTATTGCCAAAGGCAGGAGGGCAAATAGGGTGTGTCATGTGAACCTTTTAAAACCCTACTACTCTGGCTGTGCTGAAGGGGGGGTGAATGATGGGGAGAATAATGGGGAGACTGAGAAGGTTTCTCTTTGTACCACTACAGTGGACAGGTCCACCTCTCCAGTAGCCGGCCCTGAGGAAGGAGTAAACCCGGATGTGGTGTTGCAGGGGCGGTTGAAAAATTCAGTCATTGGGGAGGTTGGATGTGATTTTGGCAGATTTGGATGACTCGAAGCGTGTTGAGTTAATAGCTCTGATTAACCGTTTTCCTGCTTTATTTTCAGATGTACCCTCACGCACACATCTAATTGAACATGATGTGGATGTGGGGGAGGCAGCCCCAATAAAGCAGCGCTTCTATCGTGTCTCACCCGAGAAACGCAAGCATTTGGACAATGAGGTTCAGTATATGTTGGACAACCAAATTGCCGAATCATGTTCGTCAAGTTTGGCGTCGCCTTGCCTGTTGGTCGGTAAACCCGGCGGAAGCTATAGACCATGTACTGACTTTCGTAAAGTGAATAACATTACCAAACCAGATGTCTTTCCTCTTCCCCGCATGGAAGACTGTGTAGATCAGGTGGGATCAGCCACTTACGTGAGTAAGTTTGACCTTTTAAAAGGTTATTGGCAAGTCCCGCTGTCTAAGCGTGGCCAGGAGGTTTGTGCTTTTATCACTCCCTCTGGGTTGTACAAATATTTAGTCATGCCGTTTGGTCTTCGAAACGCCCCCGCTACTTTCCAGCGCCTTATGAACAAAGTAGTGGCTGGTCTGGATGGGTGTGCCGTCTACCTGGATGATGTGGTGATCTACAGCGACACATGGTCTGAACACCTTCAGCGTATCCGGGCACTGTTCAAAAAATTGGTCTGGGCACGGTTGACTATTAACTTGGCCAAATGTGAATTTGCAAGAGCCACTGTCACCTATTTAGGAAAGGTGGTCGGTCAGGGCAGCGTATGCATGGTTCAGGATAAAGTTGTGGCTATTGTAAATTATCCCCCTCCAGCGACAAAAAAGGATTTGATGCGTTTTCTGGGTTTAGTGGGCTATTATCAGAGTTTTTGTCGCAACTTCTCATCCGTAGTAGAGCCGTTGACTAACTTGTTGAGGAAGGACTCCAAGTATGTCTGGTCAGGCAGATGCCAAGTGGCATTTGAAAATGTGAAGGCCCTATTGTGCTCTGAACCTGTGTTAACTGCTCCACGTTTAAATGACTCCTTTTCATTACAGGTGGATGCCTCCAACGTGGGGGCAGGGGCAGTCCTCCTGCAGGCGGATGTGCATGGGGTGGATAAATCGGTGGCCTTCTTCTCGAGGAAATTTAACACCTACCAACTTAACTACTCAGTTATCGAGAAGGAGGCATTATCACTGATTTGGGCACTCCAACATTTTGACGTGTATCTGGGGTCAGGGGTGACTCCCCTGGTGGCGTACACGGATCATAATCCTTTGACCTTTTTAAAGTCCCTCCAAAATCCCAACCAGAGGTTGATGAGGTGGGCTTTGTTTTTACAGCCCTATTTTTTGGACATTCGTCACATTAAAGGGTCTCAGAATGTGATTGCGGACGCATTGTCCCGCATACCCTAAGTTGGTCCCATGAGGATACCTTGTTTTGCCTCTCTCTATCTGTTCCCCAATCCCTACTGTCTCCTGCTCTCTTAAATAGCTTCTTAGGGCCCTATGTTGCTGAGAGCGGAGGCAGGATGGTGAGGGGAATGGGTGAAGGGTAAAACAATGTTTATTTTGATTTGAATATAGGGGACAAAATATTGTGTTACTTGAGTTTATGTATTGATTTAGTTTGGTTAGTCACTTGTATATAAAAATTTAATTTGTTAATAGGGAAGAACCCTTTTCTTTAGGGGGAGGGTGTGACGACCCCCACTCTACCTGCTAAATGGAGAGTCTGACTCACCAGGAAGCATGGTGGAGTGGGTGGCTCATTAACTGTATGAGACTCACCTGTGCAGAGCAGAGCTGCCTGCACCTCAATATGTGTCTCATTCTAATTCCCTCTCTGTCTGCTTTCTCCACTCCCAGGCACAGGTTGTACCAACACCCAAGCTGCATCCTTTAACATATTGTAACACGGATACTTACACCAAACACACACCACAGCATATCTACTCACTCATCCACACACTGCACTCACCACTGATTCTAATACAAAACATTCCAGTGTTCATGTGCTTATGTTTTTGTGTGGTTAGATAGGTTTAAATAAATCATTCTTTGTTAAATTGTTATCACGTGTGGACTCCCTATTTGTCATAAATTACCTGTTTGTGACATACGCAATCTTTCAAAACATGAAATAAACACAAAAAAGTGCAACTATTGCTAAAAACCCAATGAAATAAAAGAATAATAAATAATATAAGCTTCTTAGCAGATTTCTTAGCTTAACATAACAGACCTAAGTTTGGGGGAACTAATGGGATAACTGGGGTTGCAACAAAAGTGCAACTAGGGCTAAAAACCCAATGAAATTAAATAATAATAATAAATAATTATGCTTCTTAGCAGACTTCTTAGTTTAACATAACATACCTAAGTTTGGGGGAACTAATGGGATAACTGGGATTGCAAGAAAAGTGCAACTAAGGCTAAAAACCCAATGAAATAAGATAATAATAAATAATATGCTTCTTAGCATATTTCTTAGCTTAACATAACAGACCTACGTTTGGGGGAACTAATGGGATAACTGGGGTTGCAACAAAAGTGCAACTAAGGGCTAAAAACACAATGAAATAAAATGATAATAATAATAAATAATATATCCTTCTTAGCAGACATCTTAGCTTAACATCCCAGGGAACTAATGGGATAACTGGGGATGTTGTTTGCTCCTGACAAGAGTCTCAAAGTCTGGGGTGATGGTAGACAAAGCAACTCTGAGGTCATGCTCAATGTCCAATCTGTTCCTCCGCTTTGTCTTCAGCTGGACCAGAGCTGAGAAGCCACTTTCATAAAGTTAGGTAGTGGGAAAAAAAATTAAAAAAGATAAATAAAAAAAAATTAAAATAAAAAGAAATTGCAAGTTGCTGTACTCTGTCATCTACTCTAAGCCATCCTAGGTTGTCAAAATGGGCATGGGTAAGGCGGGTTTTAGGAGTAAGACCAAGCAGTAGTCTGACCAGTTTGATTTGTGATGTTTGTAGTCTTTTTTTTAGGGCCTTTGAGGTGCTTTGGTACCATGAGGTGCAAGCATAGTTGTAACTGAGGGGTACAATTCCCTGACTGTATTGATAAGTATGGTATCATTAAACCACTACCGTCTTATGTACTTTAATTACTGGCCATACAGTACATGATATATATATATGATGAACACTTCCCACAATGAATCGGTTCCACACAAAGTTATAATTAAGTATTTATTGCAGCAAAAGGTACATAATATACTTCTCTATTTTACTTTGGATGCGCTTATAAGGCAAAGGAATGTGCATAGGCAAATCAATAATGAATGTCCATTCTCTGGTTACGCAGGAGGTAATTATACAACCTGAATCTTAGGGAATTATATCTATGGTACACTAGTAATATATAGCGGGAGATACTGGAAGGGTCCCCCCGGTTGTAAGCCAGCAGGGGTAGAGGATCTGTCGGTAGTAGAGCCTGGGTCAACGATGATAAAGAGACTCCGAGTACGGGAGACGGTGCAATAAGATCTTGATCCACAGACGAATACAGCTGTTCTCCGTAGCCTGTAGATCCACAGGGAAGAAAGCTAGCCTGCCTCAGGCTCTCTGAGGCGCAGACTCGACGTGGCTCCTCACAGGGTAAATCCCACACACGTGTAGGCGTCGGCGATTCTCCGCTCCATTAATCACAGGACCAAAAGCAAATATAATCCAGCCGCAAAGGGCTATGTAGTCGTCGGGTAGATTAATCCAGTGTACATGTCCACACGGTTCTCGTCTAGGGCTCCTCGGGTGGAAGCGCCTTGAAGCAGCCCAGCCTGGATAAGCACTCTAGCTGATACGAGGAAGCGTTGGTGATGCTGGTCACTGTAGAACTTTAGCCGCACGATACACTATACACAAATAGACTATTACTGACTTAATAGAAATATGTCGCACTCGACGGTATAGCGCCAAACTCTGACAATTCAGTTATTAATTTGCACGCGGTCTCAATGCTCTTATTTGGGGCCAAACAGGCCATACTTCACCGCACGGAGTATCGTGGGTGAGGCTTCAACTTATTGGGTAACTCTACTTCTGTATTCACCTGCGCCATATTTATATGCACGGCGAACAATCTAGTGCCAACCTCATTTCTGTCTTGTATCCCTGGGCAAGGCCGGGCATGTACAGACATGTCTTGACGGTGGCTTTGAACCTGACTCTGGAGGCACGGCCCCGGCGCCTGTGGACCGCTGTCCAATAGGAGAATGAAATATTATGGGCTGTACTAGGCTAAAGGGATATTCCGTGTATATGTACAAGGAATATACAAGGGATATCAAACGATATACAAATATTATGCAATATATATCAATCAATAAATATATATATTCGGTTTAATCTGATCCTTTGTAACAGCCGCCTCCTAATTAGTCCCACCTAATTAGCTAAGCAGAGACAGATTAACCGCACTGTCCACTACTCGATGTCTGTTGTGAGGGGTCGGGCAGTTCACAAAGTCATGGGGTCATGGTCGTCATCGATAGTATCGGGGAGCCTTGGCAGTTCTATTAGCCTCGCCACGGGTCGGGTGTAGATCCGTCCTTGGACGAGCACTTCGGCTGCTCGGACCTTTCCGTCGGCACCGGTGATCACTTTGCTTACGCGGCCAGCCGGCCACATAGCTCGGGGTAGTGACTGGTCGATAATCATGACGACTGTCCCTTCTGTCAAATTGTCTCTCTCTTTCACCCATTTCTGGCGGGTCTGTAGAGACGGTAGATAGTGGGGTAGGAAGCTGTTCCAAAACTTGTCAGCCAATACTTGACTGTACCTCCACATTCCTCGGCCGTTCGCTTCTTCAGGCCTGTACATTGTCTGTGGTAGCGCGGGGTCCAGCCGCCCCATCAAGAGTGTGTTGGGGGTGACTGGGTCGACATCTGCTACATCACTTGAGACGTAACCGAGGGGCTTTGAGTTCAATACTCCCTCGATCTCCGTGAGGACTGTCATTAGGACTTCTTCCGCCACGGTCTGGGCCCCAAGCACGGCGTACAGGGCTGTCTTTATTGAACGTACTTCTCGTTCCCAAGTTCCACCGAAGTGAGGTGCGTTCGGGGGATTAAACTGGAAGTCAATCTGGGATGGAGCGAGGTGGGTCTTAAGTTCTGGGCCCATAGCTTGGAAGCTCTCTCTCAGCTCTCTTTCTCCGCCTTTGAAGTTTGTCCCGTGATCAGACAATAGTATAGACGGTTTGCCTTTCCGCGATGTGAATCTTCGGAAGGCCATAAGGAATGAGTCTGTGCTCATGGTTGGAAGGAGTTCTATATGCATCGCTCGGGTGGTCATGCATTTGAATACAATACCCCACCGCTTCTCGGTTCCTCTTCCTTTCTTTATATACAGCGGGTCGAAACAGTCCATACCGGTGGAGTGAAAAGGCTTGTCGCCGAGTCGGAGGTGACAGGGAGGTAGGTCAGCCATCCGGGGTATACTGGGCTGCGCTCGCCACTTACGACAGTCTAGACAGGTTCGCTGGAAGCGCCGCACTGCTTCTCTCCCTTGCAGTATCCAATAACGACGTCTGATCTCCGCGAAGACTCTCTCTGCCCCGGCGTGATGCACATCCTCGTCGTATTTTTTCTTTATGATCAGCTCTGTGACCTTGTGTCGGCTGTTTAAGACTATCGGGTACTTGACGTCATCCGGTAAGTCTGGAGCTCTCCGCAGACGACCACCCACTCTGATGAGACCATGGGCGTCGCTCTCGGGGGCTAGGTGGAGCAGTCTGCTGTCTGATGGGACGGGCTTTGCTCCCTGTAGACAGTCTAGCTCATCGGGAAACGAGTCTCTCTGGGCTCGTTGTAGTAGAAGAAGTTCTGCTTCTTCGTAGTCAGCTGCAGTAATGTCAGTAGTGAGCTGAACCTCTGGGTGGTGCCACAGGAATGTCTTTAGCTGTGCACTCTCTAGGGTGAGGCAATCGTCTATGTCGGGGTCTGTGGAGACGAGTGTGTTCAATCCACAGAACATAGATTTCTTGTTTTTGGCCTCCTCTTTACTTGCTTCCCGTGGGGTGGGTGTAGGCCACTCTTCTTCCGGGAGCTTGAGGAACTCTGGCCCGTCACTGTATAGGTTGTGACGGGTGAGGTCATCCAGGGACATTCCCCGGGTGATGACGTCAGCTGGGTTGTGTTTTGTGTCCACATACCTCCAGCTTGCTACTTCTGTTAAATCTTGAATCTCTGTGACTCTGACTCCCACGAAGACCTTGTATCTGCACGAATCAGACCGGATCCATGTGAGTACTGTCGTGGAGTCTGACCACAAGATTGTTCTTTGCACAGGAATGGTGAGTTCACGTTGGATTAACGTGGCGAGTTGCGCTCCTGCTAGGGCTGCGCAGAGCTCTAGACGCGGGATAGATTGTTGCTTTCGTGGGGCTATTCTTGAGCGAGCCAGGATGAAAGCAGTATGTATTTCTCCTCCCTCCTCTCGGGCACGCAAGTAGGCCACCGAACCGTAGGCTACTTCGGAGGCGTCGCTGAAGACGTGCAGGTCCATCTGGCACGTCTCCGGCCTCACTGTGGGTGGGAAGTAGCTGCGGCGTATGTTGACACCTGGGAGTGAGCTGAGTTCCGTCTCCCACTCTCTCCATGTGGACGCAAGGTGCTCGGGTATGGGGTCGTCCCAGCCCTGGTCCTTGTCCCATAACGCTCTTACAATCATCTTTGCCCTGGTGGTGTAAGGTAGAATACATCCCAACGGGTCATATTGTCTGGCGAGTGTTCTGTATACACTCCGTCTGGTGGTCGGTAGTGCAGTCGACCTTCCCTGCTCCTTGGTCAGGGGTGTGTGTTTATAATGGAGCGAGTCTGTTTTGAAGCGCCAGACTAGTCCTAATGTCATTTCTTGAGCTTCTCCTGGGATGGTCGCCATCCAGGTCTCGCTGCTTGCTGCCTTGTCCTCGGGGGAGAGGCTGCGCAATACTTGCGGGTCGCTGCTGGCCCACTGCCTGAGATCAAAGCCGCCTTTGATCAGGGAGGCGCGGAGCTTGAGTAGAAGGGCCTCGGCTTCTTCTGGCGTTGAGACGCTTTGCAGACAGTTGTCCACGTAGAAACTATTTCCTACACTTTGTCGGACCTCTTCATCAGCTGCTGGGTCCTCTGTGACGTGCTTTTGCAGTGCAAACGTAGCACAGCATGGGCTGCATGTGGTTCCGAAAGGGAGGACTTCCCATTGATAGATGGCTGGTTGCTCATCCCCGATCCTCTCTCTCCATAGGAACCGCAGCAGGGGCTTGTCCTCCTCCACTAGTCTCACCTGCAGGAACATCCCTTTGATGTCGCCGCTGATGGCCACTTTGTCCTGGCGGAAACGTAGTAGTACGCCGAGGAGGGAGGGGCCGAGTGTCGGGCCGGGTAGGAGCAAGTTATTCAGGTTCTGTAGTCCGATCTGGTAACTGCAGTTGAATACAATGCGGTTCTTGCCGTTGTGGTGGACCTTGTGATGGGGCACGTACCAGGATTCAGTCGTCTGGTCTGCCTCTTGATTGTCGATTTTCTTTATATGTCCCGCTGTGATCAGTTTGTCGATTTCAGCGCGGTATATAGTGGCTTGAGGGGGGTCTCTAGCTAGACGCCGCTCGGTGTTCAGTAGATAGCGTTGTGTCGCTTCTTTTGATGCGTGGAGGGTGGGCATCCCCTCTCGCCTCAAGAGTGGAGTTGCGTATCTCATCACTCCGTCGACCTCGACCCTCTTTGTCTTCTGCTCGAGGAGGGCTATGGCATACTTGTCTTCCTTGGAGCGAACTAGTTTCCGTTCGTTCTTGAAGGGCATCGAGTCTAATGTCCATAGTCTCTCGACGTGCTGCAAGAGGGTGGTGTCGTCGTTGCTTACCCTCGTGTAGAGGCAGCGTGTGGCCGTCGGTCGGTTGGAAGACCCGGAGAGGGGGCCTTGGAGCGTCCAACCCAGGCGGGTCTTGACCGCGGCTGGGCAGCCTCTGGGTCCGATGTGGACCTGGTCCGTTGGGACGATGAGGTCTGCGTGGTCGGAGCCTATGAGCAGGGTCGGGGTGGCGCCGTCGATGAACGGTATAGGCAGTCGGCGTAGGTGCACGTATTTCTCCATCAGCTGTGGGATGGGGTAGGTATAACGTGACAGACCTATGTCATGGCTTGTGAAGGCATTAGTGATGCTGTACCGCTTCTCGGGCTGCTCGACCGCTGCTATTGTGAATGAGACGTTTTCGCCCTTTATGGTCTTTAGGTCTCGCCGAATAGTACGGATTGTCATTGTTTCTTCGGTACCCCGCAGGCCCAACTGGGCTGCGGCGGAAGCGAGGAGGAGAGTCTTTTCAGACCCATCGTCAAGGACGGCGTAAGTGTCCAGGACCTTGTCCTCGTAGCTTAGGAGCACTCGGACCACCTTCAAGAGTACTCGGGAGCTCCCGCTCTTCGCAGGGTCTATATACATGACATCTACTCTCGAGCTGCTTTGTGGTACGGGTCTCCTCTTGTTGCTGTCGTGTAGGACATCCAGGTGGGCGCCGTCGCACTTGCTGCATCTTTTCTTCAGGCGGCACTCAGCTGCCATGTGGCTGCGCGCGCAGCGGAAGCAGCGGCGGTTCGCTTTGATCCACTGACTCACTTCGTCAGCAGTCAACTTCTTGAAGGTGTCACATTGAGACAGCCAATGTTCATGTTCACAATACTGGCAGGCAATCTTCCACTTTCCCTTCGCGGGGGGGGGTGTTGTGATTCTTGGGCCGCGGCACTGACTCGACCTGGTGCATAACGGTCACGGACCGGCGGTTGTCATTGAACCTCCTCGGTCCATCTTTAGGGTTAGAGCCACTCCACACGAATGTGTCTAATCGTAGACTGCTGACCTCCCTGGTGAGGAAATCAGCCAGGTCTAGGAGGGATGGTTCTGGGCCGTGGGGGTCACGGTGGTCTTTCTGCCGCCGAAAACGCTCTTGGCGGGCTGGAGGGAGCTTCTCCAGTATCCGCTCCACGTTGGAATTTGCATATAGTTCATATCTCCCCTTCTCCTTTTGTGACCCCAGCATCCCCACAAGGGATTGTACCTTGATAGAGAGGTCATCTAGTGCTCTATTGTCTTTGGCTGGGGGGAGGCGGTCGATATCTCGTATTTCTTGGATCACGTAATCCCATATGCGTCCATAGCGCGCGTTGAGGGCCACCAGAGCATCTGAGTAGGGGGTTCTTGAGTTTGAATATGCCAGCGCTATGTTATGCGCTCTGGGCACTTTAAGGTGCTTGAGGAGGATGGCATATTTATAAGACTCGTCGTGTACATCGGACATTATAGTCTCTAAACACATGCGTAGTTCCGTATACTGTGCTCTGTCCTCACGCGTAAAGTCTGGGAACGTGGGTGTTCCAAGGTAAGATGCCATGGATGGCTGGGACACAGATGCGCGTAGGGGGAGAGGCCTCCTGGGCGAGTCTCCCCGTACGGGTGGTCGTGGGTTAGTGCTGGGTGGGTACCAGAGGCCGGGCCCCCAGGTGCTGCTCCTCGGTGCTGACTGTGTATTAAACTCACCCATGGGTTGGGTCGGGGGTTTGTAACGCAGTGGCTCGGGGCTAAGGTCGGGGCTGTACTGGGCCTCCTGGTCCAAAATAGGTTCGTGCTGGTGGGCTTGATGTCCTCCCTCGTCCTCCGCTAGGTTCTGGAGTCTCCTAGTTAGTTTCTCGGCGATGTAGGCGGGATCTTCCCGTTGGCTGGGTCCCGTATAGACCGGTCGGGGAGGGGAAGGTGCCCTTGACCCGTGTCGTGATGATCTCCGGGAGCTCCGTGTGGAGGAGGGGGGGGTCGCCCTCTGGATCAATTGTTCTATCATCTGCGCCTGCAGACGGTCTCGCTCCGCTTCGCGCTGTGCATTGGCGGCGTCGCGCTGTGCATCGCGTTGCGCGTTGGTGCGGTCTCGCTGAATGTTCTCTTCAACCTGGAGGCGCCTCTTTTCCAGTCTGATAGTCATCGCTGCGTCAGCCTGGAGGCGACTCTCTTCCAGTCGGATGCGTTCGTGCGCACTCTGTTGTTGCGCTTGGAGGCGCTCTCGTTCCACTGCAGAGTGTTCGCGCTCACTAAGTGTCTGTGCTTGGAGACGGTCTCTTTCGGTTGATGCAGTTAGTGTGGCGATCAAGGCTTGTGCTAGTCACTGGTCAGCCTCGCTGGGGGATGACACTGATGGAGGTGATCGGGCGCTGACAGGACTTGGTGGGGACCTGTTCTCTTGGCGCGCTCCGAGGTCCATCTCTTGAGCGCTGCTTCTTGATTTCTCCCGCGCCCCGAGGTCCATCTCTAAGACGCGGTACTCTTCTCTTGGGTGCGCGCCGAGGTCTATCTCGGGTGCGCGCTCTTGGGTCTCTTGCGTTCCGGGGTCTATCCCGGTGGCGCTTTCTTTATACTTTGGCGCTCCGGGGTCTATGCCGGTGGCGCTGTCTTGGGGTATAGTCACGTCATGTCCCGCTTGTTCCCCCTGTGAGCTAGGTCAGTTTCGTTTGAACCCACTGGGGTCTCTACTGGTGGGGCCGACAAGTCGATAGGATTGGGCATGCTTAAGCTATCAGTTTTATCCGTGCTTAGCGTCTTTTTGGATAAGCTAGGAGGTAAAACGAAAGCGTAGTCCTCCAGGTGTGGAGGGGGCTGACGTTTGCGCCTAGGGCGCTCTAGTTTGGGAGAGCCGTTTGGAGAGTGTCCGCCGCTGGCCATATCACTATTAATATGATATTAAGATTACTGATACCCTCCGGCTCGAAGGACCAATTGTAACTGAGGGGTTACAAAACCCTGACTGTATTAAAGATTGTGATAGATTAAACCACTGCTAATTATGTACTTAGTATTACTTGCCAGACAGTACAACTAATTATGGCAGACACTCAGAATAACACGGCACGGTGACAAAGAAATATCATTGAGGGTATTTATTATTATGCAGCAAATTGTACAGAGATGAGAATTAAGGTTGCGCTTGTATGGCGAAGAATATGAATAAGTCAGTCAGTAGCAAAAGTCAGTGGGAATAGAATAATTCCTACGATGGGGTACTAGACTAACGCCGCCTGGCGTAGGATAGCAATATATGGGGAAACGCTGGTACCGCTGGAGACAAGGGGTTTCCTCCCAGAGATGTAAGCTCTGGAGGGAAGAAGAATGTTCGGATACTCAGTCTGTTCAATTGAAGAAGAAGGGGGTTCGCGTACAGAATCCAGTCCTTGTAATCCAAATGCTCAGCAACAAAGCAATAACTGTAATCCAATTGCACGATAGCAATGACGATAGCCAGCTAGCTTCGGTCCACGAAGCCAGCCCGAAGTAGATCCTCAAGGTGGTTAAATCCAAACGACAGTGGGTATTAACGATGCTCTTCTCCAGGTAGTATGTTCCACAATCACTATAATCCAACCAAATACTGGTTCTGCAATCGCCGCCGTCGGTTCCAATATGCACATGTCCAGTAGGTTCTCCGACTAGGCCCTCCTCGTGTACTGGCACCAATGTATTTAGTCCACGCACACTGGCTAAGGTTCCACTAGCTAAACGAACGAACTGCTGGGTAATGCTGCACACGAACGAACTGCTGTTGGCACGATACACAATAAATAACGACTCTTTACTTCACATTAAGCTAAGTCGAACTTGACGTTACTGCATTAACTCTGACACTTTTACTATTCACTTCGCACGTGGTTCTCAACGCTCTGTTTAGACGAACTGCTTGACTTCACTGTTTTACCAAACGAACGCACACGATGAACTGCTGAACTGTTCGCACCTGCCGCGATATATATACTTAAGTGGCTTTCTAGTGCCAAACCTCAGTTCTCGTCTCGAATCAATGCGCCGTCTCCAGGCATGTTCCAACATGCCTGGACTCGCCTTTGAACCTGACTTTAGGGGCTCGCCGTCTGGCGCCGATAACGTTATCCAATGAGGAAAGTGAATATTACTGGGATTCAAACGCAGGCTTAAAGGGATATAACGTGTATATATAAATAATATACAAGGTATATAAAACAATAAATGTAGCTTCTCAGCTTTTAATCTGGCCCTTCACAACAATAATCATACAGATATTTTATATCATTTGAAGATCAAGCGTGTTTTTATGATTTATGAAACACAGATTGAGAGGTGTGTGTGGATCGTTGTTACGACTGTGGATTCTACTTTTGTGTTTGTTTATTTTTGATAGACCTCTAAGAAGAAGAAGCTTCACACACGAATCCACATGGGGAAAACAGCGAAATATTTGTCTAAAAATTCCGTACGTAACTCCAAGCTGATCAAGCGTGTCCTTAGAATTCCGTACGTAAGTCTAAGCAGATCAAGCGTGTTTTTAGAATTCTGTACGTAAATCTAAGCAGATCAAGCGTGTTTTTATGATTTATGAAACACAAATTGAGATGTGTGTGTGTGGATTGTTTTTACGATTGTGGATTCTACTTTTGCGTTTGTTTATTTTTGATAGAAATCTACCCCCATATTCCACTGAGTGACCACAGGGGGGGCGTAACCAGGGGCGTAGCTGGGGGGGGGGGGGGGGGGGGGTAGCTTAGGATGATTCCAAGGGCCCAGCACTACTAGACTACTAGACTCCTACTACTAGACATCAATCAGGTGTATTATTGATGCTCTCATTGATACTATGTTTGTTTCTGAAGTGTGTGTGTGTGTGTGTGTGTGTGTGTGTGTGTGTGTGTGTGTGTGTGTGTGTGTGTGTGTGTGTGTGTGTGTGTGTGTGTGTGTGTGTGTGTGTGTGTGTGTGAGATATATAGAGAGAGAGGGGGGGCTTTGGTAGTATATTGCATTGGTCCATTCATTTACTAGGCTCAACCACCAACAGTGCAGGTGCTGAACTGCTGATCCGAATGTATAGGTAAAAACCATATTATGCGTTTTCATCAATAAATAAATGGCCAAAGAAAATTCTGCTTATGCGCGCTCTCATTCACTGGGGGCCTACAAATACATTCTTTCATGGGGCCCAGAATCTGGAGCTACGCCCCTGGGCATAACACCCGGTAAAACACGTTAATGTCCCCATAGGCCAGACACGTCTTCTTTGCGACCACACTCTTGCGGCGATTTATGCCTCAGAGGACAGAGGTTTGTTTACAAACCGATGTACTTTCTAAGAGCTATATATATATAATTTATAGTATTGCTATCTGTCCATTCTCATTGTCACTTGAGTGCATAAACCGTGCTGTCATAATGGCTTAAAGAAAATAAAAATCCATCGGTTGGTTGTCATTTTATAGCGTCGTGAATATAAGGTTTATCGCGCTTTTCGTCTAGTCTTTTTTCCAGGAAGCTAGATAATAGGCTAAACGTTGGCGCCGTTATATCAAACGCCATTTCTGCTGTATATATACAAATGAAATAAAACTAACTGCGTAGCATCCGGTATATATATAGTGTGCGTTCAATCAGCCATGTTCACTGATCGATCACGTTAGGTTTTAAAACAATGTCCAATCCAGCTGTAATTTGGGGGAATAGTATCCTACCGTCAGGCCATGTGATCGCCGGCAGCATTTCTTCATTAGTCATCGGATTCTGGTAGATCGATATGTCCATTGGCTAATCATAAATCCCATTATTCCAGGCTGAAATATGCGTTCGGTAACTGGATCAAAGATGGAGGGTCTTCGTTTGGAATCGAGGCTCATATGATCCGCCCACAGACTGTAAAAGATTTTTTTTTTAAATCCCCTCAATGATACTGCAGTGGAGCGATGGCGCCCCTAAGCGGATCTGGCCGGTATTGCATGTTTAGAAAATCAAATATGTGGGTAGGTCATGGATCTCGATCGCGGACGTTAATAGCGTTATAAATATGGAATAAAACAATAACAACTTGCCACAGCTATATACGTGGCTCTGGTCCACAACGCATGGCACCGAAACACGTATATACTCGTGGCTGGTCCACATAGTGTTAAACAAGTCAATAAAAAACTTCACAATAAATCAAGAACAAAACACAAACAACATAAAGTCAAAAAAAAATATAAATGAATGCAACGCTCCTAGACATACCGATTGTCTTACCAGAAGTGCTGAGTCCAATGTAGTCTGGTGAAAACGCACCTTATCATCCATAAGTGTGATCGTTTTGTCCTCTTCATAATAATCTCCAATAGTTCATTGCATAGACAGTCCGCAGGCTAGTGGCTACGACTCTGGCCAGCAGTGAGTGAGCAACCCCCTTCCCCACAGTAAACTAGCCCAGTTCAAAAGGTAGGCGATACTGCCACCTATTGTGATTCGATTGTCATTTCAATTCCAATTCACACAGAGCTCACACAAGAAGAACTGTTTAGAATAATAATAATACAAAATAAAAATGTAACTAGTATTTACGTTTTTGGCGGCGAACGGTTGGCTTTGAAAAACGAGTATACTGAATATTCCCGAAATATAAGAACTCAAAGGACCCAAGCATAGGTTTCACAGTTCTTCATGACTGAAACATCTCCTGAGATTGATTCAGTATGGGATATTACATCTTATTTATCTGGTTGTGTTTTTAACTAGATGTCAGTATTTCTATTTACCTGGACCAGAAACGTCAGTGGCCAATCAGATCGCGCAAAAGTACAACCCCCTTAGGGAAAGTATTCACGCACCCTTGCAGCCAGGAGCCTACATATTGGCTGCTGATGTGGGCATAGTCTAGACTCTAGGCTATTTCAGTTGACTAATATGGTTGATTGTTCATTAATCTTGAGTTTTTAAAGTATAATAAATAAACATGTATTTATATTAATCAATATAATTAAATAGTGTGCCCATTTAAACTCTTATGTTGTTATGCTCATCTGTATATCAAAAAGCAGGGTAGCCGGACCAGCACTCTCAGGTTCAATATTTTTAATGGCAGCCTGAATAGATAGCAGACATGTTTCGGACAATGTCCTTCTTCAGTGATATGGCTCATCTGGAAACCGGAATTATTCATAATGGATTAACAGTTAATAAATACATAAATAATAGAATTCATAAATACATAAATGCAAAAATACTTAAATAAATACTTAAACATAAATAAATAAATAGTGTTCAGACAACAATATAAAAGTCATACTGTTCAATTTCATTTCATTTAAATTGTATCATCCCACTCATCCCCTCTAGGTTACTGCAGCTGAGGTGACACAGGTATACCACACGGTTAAACACAACCTCAACTACAACAGTGCTGACTGTTTGTTTTCTATGCATTTCAGGAGTTTGGGGGGCTGGCTCCCCTAAATAATTAAATAACATAACCCTAACCCTAAAACCGAAATAAAGTAAAAAGAAAAAAAAAAAGTTTCGCCCAAAAAAATGCGGAGGCGTGTCCCTTATTAGTGAAAGGTGGCAACCCTTACAATATATATAAACTATCATCACACCTGGGTAAAACAGAGTCCATTCTCTTCGGATCAAATAACAAACTCAGCAAGACCAACGGCTTCTCAGTTACAGTGGGTGACAACATTGTCACAAGGAAAGATGAAATTACATACCTGGGTTCCATCCTAGAGGCAAATCTTTCCTGTGACAAAATGGCAAACAATGTAATCAAAAAAGTCAACCAACAAACTAGATTCTTGTACCGGATCTCCTCTCTGATAAACAAGAATACCCTGAAGACTCTGGCAGGAGCACTCATTCAAGGGTACTACGACTATGCATGCACCTCATCATGGTACCAAAGCACCTCAAAGGCGCTAAAAACAAGATTACAAACATCACAAAACAAACTGGTCAGACTACTGCTGGACCTTACTCCTAAACGTTTTAGGAGTAAGGTCCAGCAGTAGTCTGACCAGTTTGTTTTGTGATGTTTGTAATCTTGTTTTTAGCGCCTTTGAGGTGCTAAAACCCACCTCACCCCTGCCCACTTTGACTACCTATGAGAGTAGACGACAGAGTACAACAACTTGCAATGGGCCTGGTCTACAAGATACACTACACCACTCAGGTACCCATGTACATGTCAAATACTCCTCAAAGGTCAGTGAATACCACGCCCACAACACCAGAGGGAGTTCTACAAATCATGTGCAACCCAGATTCGGCACAAACAAGGGACTAAACACGTTTTGCAATTATGCCACAACAATGTGGAACACCCTACCCACATTCAAAACCGCTCTCAAAGAGCACCTACGGGAGGCTGCAATTCGAAACTGGCCACCGTAATGTCCAAACCCTCCCCCCCCACCCCCTCCTAATGGACAGTCTCCTCCCCACCATATGTATATATTTTCTCCCGCCCACCCACCCCCTCCTAATGTACAGTATCCTCCCCATCGTATGTATATATTTTCTGTTAGGATCTCTGGGTAACAGTACTGTATATTTGCATATCGTATATGTCACAAATGTAACAGTACTATATACCTGTATGTCATAAATGTCATGATGTCATAAATGTCACTATGAATTGAAAATGGGGGACCCTGATGTAAACAAGACAAACGTCTTTCTCTGGTCTGCATCCCCTTAACAATTGTGTGTATTGAGCCATACTGTATTGTACCCATTCTGCAATCTGTTATAAAGTTTTCATTAATTCATTCACACTATAGATACACTTAAGGTATAGATACAAATACAGTGTAATAATATAAAAAGTACGAACACAAGATAGTCCAGTGGTTAGAGTCCATTGATATGAGTCTCTAATGCAAAGAAACAAGATAGTCGGTACGGTGATGTGAGTCTCTAGTTCTCAAGTCCTGAGTTGTGACAGTGATAGCTCTGGCAGCAGAACCGGCCGTTCCGGCCGCCCAAGCCCTTTGTTGTAGAGCCAGATGGCTGCCGGTATAAAGGCCCAGGCGGTTTGTGGTGTGTTGGGGAGGGGGGGGGGGGGGGGAGTCTTTGGCTGAACATGCCAACAAGAAGGCCCTACAGAGAGTGGTGCGCTCAGCTGAGCGTACTACGGGTATTGCACTACCACCCCTGCAGGTCTTATATAACAAGAGGTGCAAATCCAGAGCCTGCAGAATTATGAAAGACCCTCACCACCCCAACAACAGCCTGTTCATGCTGCTGCGGTCAGGCAAACGCCTGCGAACACCAGCAACTAGGACAGAGAGACTCCAGCTCAGCTTCTTCCCCCAGGCCATCAGAGTCTTGAACACTGAACTCTCCACACACAAGCACACATATAACACACACACTGTATACGCTCACACACTAACAGTCACTTTAGCATGAACACACACACACACATGCTGCACACGCTCACACTCAACGGTCACTTTACACAATGAAAAGGTCAATTTAAAAGAATTTATAATAATAAATAAGAGAACGGGAGTGGTTCTTGTATAGTAAATAGATGGATATAGCAAGTTAGCATAAGGACACAGTATAAATGTAGATTGTATAGTATAGCATTGTATAGTAGTGTACATAAGACCCAGTGCCTCATCCGTAGCTAACATTGTATTGCACTATCACAGGACCTTAGCATGTCTTACCATGCTTTTTGTAAACTTTATGTACATTATACCTGATATGTCGTATTCTTATTACTTGTATTATTGCACAAATGTCTTATTCTCATTCCTATTCTTATTACTTGTATTATTGCACAATCGCTGCGGGCATGACCCCCCGCATTTCACTGTATGCTTGTATGCCGTGACAAATAAAACTCTTGACTTGACACCTCCAGGTTATCCAGCTCACCACCCACTACTGAGCTAGCCTTCATCACCAGCTTGTTCAGCTTGCTGGAGTCCCTCGAGTTGATGTTGCCCCCCATAGCACACCACAGCCAAAAAGAGGACACTGGCTAAAAAAATACCAGCAGTCGGTTGCACACGTCGAACAACGTGTCCCCTCAGGAAGAACAGCCTACTCTGTCCCTTCCTGTAGAGGGCCTCAGTGTTGTCCGACCAGTCCAGTTTTTTGTTCAGGTGAACTCCAAGGAACTAGGACTCCACCATCTCTACCTCCTCCCCTCCGAGGATTATGGGAGAAGGGGGACCCTTCCTCTCTGATAGTCCACCACCAGCTCCGTTGTCTTGCGGACGTTGAGTTGGAGCTGGTTACTGTCCGGCCACCATACGAAGCTCTCCACCAGAGCCCTGTATTCAGCCTCATCGTCGTCCACAATGTAGCTGATGATGGAGGATTCATCGGATAACTTCTGCAGATGGCACATTCTTGTATTGTAGCGGAAGTCGGAGGTGTAGAGGGTAAACAAAAAGGGTGACAGCACGGTACCCTGGGGATCGCCAGTGTTGCTCACCAGCACCTCTGATGGGCTGCCCTGAAGTCTCACGTACTGAGGTCTGCTGGTGAGGTAGTTGGTGATCCAGGCCACCATTCCCCGGTCCAGCTGCATCCCAGTGAGCTTCTCCTCTAGCCGCAATGGCTGGATGGTGTTAAATGCGCTGGAGAAGTCAAAGAACATGATCCTCACTGAGCTGCGTGGCCTCCCCTGTTAGGGTGGCATCTAGTTTTATTTTTTTCCACTTTTTCTCCTTATTTTCTATTTTTCCTCCCATTCCAATTTGCTGTTTCCAATTCTCCCCTCCCCTGTCTTGAACGTTGCTCGCATCAGCCCCCCCACTGGTCGGTTGTAGGGAGGATAGAAGCCTTGCATCACGTGTCCCCTCCGGTACACGAGGAGGCAGCCTGTCACATCTTTTCACCTGCCAGCGCGGACTCTCATTGGCGAGGTGTAACGTGTGGGAGGCTCACACTACCCCCGCCATTTCCTGTCTCTGCTGTGGAGGCGTCCCCCAACCGACCTGTAGGAGTCGCTGTTCACAACATCCAGATTACCACCCATCGACTTCCACCCGCTGACTCTGCCAATTGAGCCAGTATGACGGCCGGCCCAAGCTGGAGGCAACGCTGAGAGCCGGATTCAAACCCGGTGTCTCTTGCGTTGGTGACGAGTGCAATGTATGCTGCGCCACCCAGCCGCCCAAAGGGTGGCATCTAGTTTTGAACCCAAGAGCAGAACACAAGGCAGAGGAGAATGAGGCGGTTTAGGATGTTTACCGTAATTCCTCTAATAGTAACCGGGTCTCAAATACAAGCCGGGTCTCTATTAATGGCCGGGTGCGTTCTTGAGCTAAGCAATTATAAGCCGGCCTCCTAATACAAGCCGGGTTACTAATATACTGAGCTGCATACTGAGCTAGTTACTTGATTTCACTTTGAAAACGTTGAAATGATCAGTGACCACCTGTAATTGCACTGTTTACTATTTCATACAGTACTTGGTTTCAATAAATGAACCCAGTACATTTTACTGGGTTCAAACTGACACAAAATGTTGATTTATTCATTATGATCCGTTTGAAAATTTGAAATATAGGCCTCCCTCTTATACAGGCCTCCTCCTAATACAAGCCTGGTACCCGCTACAGTTGAAACAAATACAAGCCGGGGTTACTATTAGAGGAATTACGGTAATTGGGTACCATGCTTGACAGGGTTAGAATTTACTGGAATGTACAACAGAGGGAGAGGAAGGTCACTCCATGTGATTCCCAGGGAGCGTCCAGGCTGTTGATGTCTCGGGTGAAGCGTAGACCGGGGGTGTGCAATCCTACACACAGAAACACAAGGATAGGGCAAGGCAGATATGGAGGCAGAGTAAGCAACAGGTTAGAGTCCTAGTACCAAGGCAGGTGAAGCAACACTCAGATGAGGAGTGGCAGGAACGTACTTCTCATATCCAGGTCTGGTGATGATCTGACGAGTCTCAGGTGTGTAGGTTGATCCTGGGAGACAGCGTGTGGGAGCAGGGACAGGAAGCTGCCCATATAAGGGCGTGGACGCCTGCTGCCAGGCAGGTGAGAGGGAGGCCCTGGCTGTGATTGTAACATCTCCAGGTGTGTATAGGCCCTGTGGAGCATGTAGGTGATGGCGTCCTCCACCCCAATGTTTGCCTGGTAAGCAAACTGCAGGGGGTCTAGGGAGTCACTCACCAGGGGCTTGAGGTGCTGCAGGACCAGCCGCTCAAAGGTCTTCATGGGGCGACAGTGGCTCAGGAGGTAGAGCAGTCGTCTGGCAATCCGGAGGTTCCCGGGTCGATTCCCCCTCCTCCCGGGCAGCGTGTCGATGTGTCCATGAGCAAGACACTTAACCCCTAATTGCTCCCGATGAGCAGGTTGGCACCTTGCATGGTTGCCTCCGCCGTCGGTGTGTGAATGTGTGAGTGAATGGGTAAAATGTGAGTAACAAAATTGTAAAGCGCTTTGGATAAAAGTGCTATATATAAAAAAGCAGCCATTCAGCGACCGGCCTGTAGTCATTGAGGGCACTTGGGCGCCCCTTTTTGGGCACCGGGACAATGCAGGATGTTTTCCATAGCTGGGGCACCCTCTCCAGCCTCAGGGAGAGGTTGAAAAGGTGCTGGAATGGTGCCGCCAGTTGTGCAGCCCACGCCTTGAGCACCCTGGCGTTGGTGTTGTCAAGTCCTCTGGCTTTGTTCACGCTGATTTTGGAGAGCTGCCTTCGGACCTGGTCGTTAGTGATGATCAGCGGGGGTGGGCTGGTGGTGGTGAGGGTTGGGGGGCAGACTGCTGCTGTCTGTGGTGGGGTGCTTGGGGGGTGGGGGACACCAGTGCTAATGGGTGGGGGTGGGGGGGGGGTAGGGGGGCTTGTCAGGTCAAATCGGTTTAAAAACAGGTTCAGCCCCTCCACGGCCGTGCTTTGTTGTCGGAAGCCTGTTATTTTCCTGACCCCTCCCCACACCTCTCTGGCGTTGTTTGCCTGTAGTTGGCCCTCCAGCTTGTTCTTATAGCTGTCCTTGGCTGCTCTGAGTTCTTTTTTGAGCTCCTTCTGTACAGTCTTGGCCCCCTCAGTGTCCCCAGCCATGAAGGCTCTCTTCTTCCTGTTCAGGAGGTTTTTTATGTCCCTGTTTATCCAGGGTTTGTTGTTAGGAAAGCAGCGTACCTTCTTGGTGGGTACGATGCTCTCCTCACAGAACCTGAAATAGTCTGTTATGCATTCGGTGAGTCCATTGATGTCCTCACCGTGGGTCCGTTGGAACAGGTCCCAGTCTGTGGAGCTGAAGCACACCCTTAGATCTTCCACAACATCCTCCGACCATCGTTTGATCACAGGCTTGTATATTGGATCAAGTCTGACCAGGTTGTGATCTGAGCTGCCGAGCGGGGGGAGGGCAGTATGTCCAAGGTCTTGTTGTCTCTTGTTTTGCAAGTGACATACTGCGTGAAATTGGTCAGGGATCTGGATATCCTGACATGGTTGAAGTCGCCATTTATGATGATGAATGCCTCAGGGTGTTTTGTCTGTAGAGTGGATGATGTCACACGCCTGCACCGCCACTGCGCTGGGTGGAATGTACACAGTAACTGTGATAACGTGTGAAAGTTCCCTCTGTAGATAATACGGTCTCATGCTCAGGGCCAACAGCTCAATGTCCGGAGAACAGATACATTCTTTAACAGTGATGTGACCGGGGTGACACCAGCTGTAATTAACGAAAACTGCAAGACCACCCCCCTTCCCCTTACCGCTCTGTGTATTCCTGTCGGCTTGTACCACGGTGAACCCCTGTTATTCCACCCTGCTGTCCGTGTGCGATACATGAAGACACAAAAACTAAATTTGTCTCACTGTAGTGGGAAAATAGGGACACAAAACGAAGAAGATGATGATGATGATGTAAATAATCTTTCAGCTGGCAAATGCTATACTTCAGCCAAACTTCAGGTCACAGAACTAGCTTGGAATAATCAGTGATGGGAATAACGGTGTTATAAGTAACGGCGTTAGTTTTTTCAGTAACGAGTAACTTCCAATCTTAATAACGCCGTTACCGTTACTGCCAAAAAATGCGGCACGTTACCATGATTGAACCTGTTTCTTTCATCAGACAGATCTCTGCGCCGAGAAGCAATACTTTTTTTCCTGGTTAGTGGGCAGTGTGCGATTGGCTGAGGTTGACTAAAATGTCATGGTAAGCCAATCAGAGGTAGAGGCAGTGGCGGCTCGCCACTAGGGGCGCTCGGGCGCCGCCCCCCTGGTTAAAAGAGAGAAGAACAAGAAAAATAATTTTTTAGTTTTTTGTTTTATAGCCCTATAAATAATATAAACATGTTTAAAACATCAAACAAACATCAAATAAAAATAATATTTTTCCTGAACAGGAAGTGACTCACTGTCGCATAGCCGCATTTCTCCTAGCCGTATTTCTCGGCCCGGGCTAGACGCAATAGCGCTCTGAGTGCGCGTCACTGTTTCAACGCTGTATCCGTCGCAGCCAATCAGTGCGTAACGCGCTGTGCGTTGAAATATGATGTTTATGATGGAAGCCGGGCGCGATTTGAAGCAGTCTAGGCAAGCAGCGTCTAGAATTTCCGTAGCCGCATTTCGCGGAGACGCTCTCTGATTGGCCGACGTCAGTTTCTGTTGTAGCTATTGTGTAACTTGTGTTGTTGTGATCATGCAGCTATTTGTCTTAGAGCGTGACGGCAAGTTCTTTCGACGGTTAAGCTTAGGCACTCTTTCAAAGTTGGTTAAGGTTAGAGTTTGTCTTAGAGCAGGGCGATAGAACGCCAGGTAGTTTGCAGTCTGTTCGACGCGGAAATGGGCAAAGACATCATCACAGTACTTATGTGTTGTGTGGTGCTAACACTTCGCTAACAACAAGCTATATGGCGGATGCAGTCTGGACAGTGGTCTGGATATACATCAACAGTCTGGGACAGTGGATTATACACTTTATCAAGCCCTCCTGCCCTGGACGTTTAGACTAAACAGTGAGTCTCTCTCTCTCTCTCGCTCTCTCTCTCTCTCTCTCTCTCTCTCGCTCTCGCTCTCTCAACACAGCGATGCTTCCTGTGTCTCCGAGAAATGCGGCTACGGAAAGTATTGACGGTGCTTGGCTTGCTGAGATGATAATAGCGATTCAAAACGCGCTGCTGTGTTGTGAACTATAACATTATTTTAGCTGCTGCTGATGCATAATGGATGAATGAATGAATGGTGAGTTGTTTAAAATGACAACATATGTGTTAATTATTTTATTGGATTGATCCGAGAGACAGAGAGAGAGATTGCTCCAGAGCATTTATTAACGTTACATTTTTACAACGTTACCTAACGTGAACCCCCTGCGACCACCCAACAGTAGATAGTACGAGCCGCTACTGGGTAGAGGTGGGCGGGTGTCTAAAGCATCCAGAGTCTGACACACAGCGCCACAACACAAGCGACTCAGTCAGCGTGAGACCGCGGGTCCGTGTAGTGTACGTTTTGGTAGTTTGTTTGGCGAGCCCAAATAATCCGAAACAAATCCAACGAACAACACAAGCGAGCAGTCAACAACAGACCGTGGGTCCATGAGCGTTTTTTGTTCACTCTTGTTGTGTTGCAGCGCAGGGCACTGCAGTAGTGGCTCTACTGCTGACAGCCTTATCAACATAGTGCTGCACTTCCTGGTTTAATAGCACAGTCTGGTGCTCAGAGATATACATATATATATATGTATGTCATGCATGTCTTAAATGTCATGATTAGATTAGTTTAGATGATTAGATCAGATTCTTCTATCTGTATGTTGTGTATGTCATAAATGTCATGAATTGAAAATGGGGGACCCTGATGTAAACAAGACGAACGTCTTTCTCTGGTCTGCATCCCCTTAAAGGGGACCTGCATTGCTATTCCTAGCACTATTTGGGCAACTTTACACAATTCCTGTGAGTCTATTGAAGACATCTGTAATTTTTTTTTTTTTTAAATTCATTGTTTTATATATCTAATCAAGTACTCAAAACCATCATTTTTCAGCCTCAGGATTTCAGGTTGTTATGGCCTGGCTCCGCCCATAAGCACTTTGAGTGACAGTCAGCCCACACAGTCTGCGACTGGTAGACAGAGAGAGAGAGAGAGAGGGGGAGGGGGTGGGAGAGAGAGAGAGAGAGCTGAGAGAGAGAGAGAGAGAGAGAGAGAGAGAGAGAGAGAGAGAGAGAGAGAGAGAGAGAGAGAGAGAGAGAGAGAGAGAGAGAGAGGATTCACTTCCTTGTGTGTGTCCAGCAGACATGGGGCTGTTGCAGTGGAAAAAGACAGGCCGTTATTGATAAGGCCCCCCCACCCTACCCTCTCTCCCTCTCTCTTGCTATCGCACCAGCTAATGGGGATCCCTAATAAAATCAAATCAAATCTCTTCCTTTCTTCTTTTTTTCTTTCTTTCACTCTCTCCCTCTGTATCATTCTGCTCTCCGCGGGGCAGTGTGTGGGGGGGGGGGGGACCTGCGCACGGAGTGTTTGCACAGTGGTCTCTCTCTCTCTCTCCCTCTGTCTCTCCCTCTCTCTCTCCCTCCCTCCCTCTCTCTTCCTTTCTTCTTTTTTTCTTTCTTTCACTCTCTCCCTCTGTATCATTCTGCTCTCCGCGGGGCGGTGTGTGTGGGGGGGGGGACCTGCGCGCGGAGTGTTTGCACAGTGGTCTCTCTCTCTCTCTCTCTCTCTCTCTCTCTCTCTCTCTCTCTCTCTCTCTCTCTCCCCCTCTCTCTGTCTCTCCCTCTCTATCTCTCTCTCTCTCCCTCTCCCTCGCAGAGTGCATGCAGAGGTGTCGGGTTTCACTCTGCCTCCCAGTATGAGGATGTGGTTTCCACTCGCTGTGTAGTCTAGGTAGATTGTGGGCGGGCATTAGCTCCAACCACAGAGCCAATCGCATCACTGTCCGCTTACCCAGGGCCCCGGTGACGTCACGATATGCCTCAAATCAGGATGACCTAATTAAATCTAGCAGGAAATGGTCTGAGCTGAATGAGAGTAATCCGCCAATATGGTATTTAGACACAAAAACACATTGATACTAACTCCTATTACTATAATACAATGCTAGAGACTGAAAAATGACATTTATAATGCATGTCACCTTTAACAATTGTATGTATTGAGCCGTACTGTACTGTACCCATTCTGCAATCTGTTAATTAAAATGTTCAATCAATCAGTATATATTTGTTATTTATTTTTGGTATAGTGCTTAACAAGCATAATTTAATGTTGCCCAGTTGTGGCCTGTTGAGGGGCAATACATATCAAAAGTTCCAAAACATCTATTGTGTTTGTATTTGTATGATCCACTATATAAACATAGTAATTATAATATCTACATACATGGCATTTGATTGGAGGCTAGTCTCACTTTGTCCCACAGCAACATTAAAATAGTTTATTTGTGTATGTTGTTTATGTAAAAAAAATTATCTTGAAAGTAACGCAATAGTTACTTTCTGAAGTAACTAGTTACTTTTATAATTTGTAACTGAGTAAGTAATTTAGTTGTAACTAGTATCTGTAACTAGTTACTTTTTAAAAGTAACTTGCCCAACACTGGGAATAATAGAGGGTTAGATGTGCATTCGATGTGCCTTTGATTGTTGTACTGATTTATGGCATGATCTTGATCGCAAGACAAGTTCGCAAGTACACACACATCAGAGCTAAAGTACACACACATCAGACCTAAAGTACACACATCAGACCTAAAGTACACACACATCAAAGCTAAAGTACACATGCATCAGAGCTAAAGTACACACACACCAGCGCTAAAGTACAGTACACACATCAGAGCTTAAGTACACACACACAGAGCTAAAGTACACACACATCAGAGCTAAAGTACACACACATCAAAGCTAAAGTACACATGGATCAGAGCTAAAGTACACACACATCAACGCTACAGTACACACACATCAGAGCTAAAGTACACACACATCAGAGCTAAAGTACACACACGTCAAAGCTAAAGTACACATGCATCAAAGCTAAAGTACACAGACATCCATTATAGTACACACACATCAGAGCTAAACTACACATGCATTAAAGATAAAGTACACACACACACACATCAGAGCTAAAGTACACACACTTCAGAGCTTAAGTACACAAACATCAGAGTTAAAGTATATACACGTCAGAGCTTAAGTACACACAAATCAGAGTTAAAGTACACACACATCAGAGCTTGAACTAGTGCTTGAAATCCCTGAAGTCTATTTATTCTGCAACTACAGCAAAATTGGCCAGGGACTGAAAAGACACCCACCGTAGAGAGAGAGAAGTAGTCTTCCTCATCAGACTTTCGCTGACAGCAGCGTTTAGACATTCGCAATAAGTCTGCTATGAAAAAGACCTTCTACCAATAAATTGGAAACTTTACATTGGGAAGTCGTAGAATGTTTGTTCAACCTTTTACATTTAAACTTTTACCCAACTTTTATTTTATTGTAGTGCAGTGCTGAATCACCCAGGCTTGTGTCATTGTCTTCAAGTCAATCTCCCATTTAATGTCATTGGAGCAGCTCTGGGATTTGTGTTTTTACGACATCATCAATCTTGGCTATCTTGCTTCAGGCTTTGGGAGGGACCTGTCCTTATTCACAAATCTGTAACGTTTGGGGTTTGCTCGCCTCAGGGAGCAAACCTCTAGCGTTACCTGGTGGGTAATTCACCTGTCTCCCTGTCATAATTACACTCATTCATACCTGGTGTGACTTGTTAAATGTCTCGTTATATTCTCTTCCGTGGCACACAGCCAGTGTCAGTCGATCAGCAAACTGTCCGTGAGTAATACCTACAGCTCTAGTCTTATCATTCCTTGTCATGGAAGATAAGTATGTCGCTATGTATTTGATTCACTGTGTTATTATTGATTGCCATGTGTATCACCAGCTAGTGGAAGATTATCGTATTGTGTGTGTATGCAACTCCGTCGTTTGACGTATGTGCCAAGTAACGTGTTTTGGAGACAGTGCTCTCTCCACTTTGTTTTCCCCATTTATCGTGTGAGTACCCTATGTATTGGGGATTTATATATAACGTGTTTTTGAGATGGAGATTCATCTCCCTTTTTGTTTATACGCCATTGTCTGCGTGTGCTGTTCGTTACACAATTAAGTCTCAGGTGATAGAGGCGCTGTTTCGTCTTTTTTACCACAGAGTCTATGTGTGTTGTCCATGTCAAGTCCTCTGTGATGTGGACTCCCAGGTACTTGAAACTGCTCACCCTGCCCCATTTATCAGCTCCTTGGTTTTACCAATGTTCAGGAGTAGGCTGTTATCCCGGCACCAGCGTGCCAGTTCATCAACCTCCTCCCGGTAGGCCTTCTCGTCATTGTTAGAGATCAGCCCCACCACCACGTGTCGTCAGCAAACTTAGCCTGCAATGCAATGGCAGGCTACTATTGTGCATCGGAGTGCTCAGGCCAGACTATACCACAGAGCCGAATAGGTTTCCTCATCGGCCGGTTTGACTATAGTATTTTTATGATTTACCAAAAGTGCTGAGGTAACGTCTATTTTATGTCTATTATAGAGAACCCCATCATAAAACATGCTTTTGTGAAGAAACATCTATATGGTCGTGTTTACCTTTGACTTGGAAATAATATAGGTTTCAGGCGAGTAACCCGAACGATTTGCTCATATGCGCACAAAACACATCATAACTCTCGTTCCAGAGAAACAAGACTGGATTATTTTGAAACAGGGCGATTTTTTGCATGGGATAGCGAACGAACGAAGGCATGTAGAAATAAATGTTTTTTTCCTCTGTTGGAGTATAAATAGTGCCTGTCAAAAGTGCCTGCTTGTCTCCATAGCTATAATATAGAATATACGATAGGTCCGTTAACTGGTTGACAGGTTTAGGCATTCGCTGGAGAAGGGCTCGCTGCCAGTCTCCATCGAAGGTTCATCCACTTTACTCCCATGTCTCTCTCATACCAAGCTAGCAGTTGGGTCTGCAGGCTCCTCGTCTCTTCCCGGTCCTGACCTGACAGGGGTGCCCAGCGTGTATTGGGACCTAGGGAAGGTCTTTAGTAAAGCCTGTGCTAAAGCACTGCCTACCCATAGGTTGTATGACTGCACCATTGACCTACTGCCAGGTACCTCTCCAACTCTGGGGCGTCTGTTCTCCCTCTCTCGCCCAGAGACATTGTCTATGAATAGCTACATTGAAGAAGCACGTCCCTCCACCTCACCCGCTGGCGCAGGCTTCTTCTTTGTAGCTAAGAAGGACGGAGGACAGCGTCCCTGCATAGACTATCGCAGGTTAAATGAATGTCTCCGCCCCTGTCTTAGTCCACCCAGATTCGGAAGTTCCATTTCTGGTAGAAGTGGATGCCTCCAATGTCGTGGTGGGGGGGTGCTCTCTCAGAGATGCTTAAAGGATGGGAAAGTGCATCCCTGCGTTTTCTTTTCATGCCGCCTGTTCCCTGCCGAACGCAACTACGATGTGGGGAATCGTGAGTTTTTGGCAATTAAATTAGCTTTGGAGGAGTGGAGGCAATGGTTGGAGGGGGCTGCACAACCTTTTATAGTATGGACCGACCACAAGAACCTGGCATACATCCAGGGGGCTAAGCGACTTAACGCACGCCAGACTAGGTGGGTGTTATTTTTCACTTGTTTTTGCGTCTCCATCTTCTTTCGGCCCGGTCCAAGAAAGTCAAAGCGGATGCTCTTTCCCGACAGTTCGACCCAACGGACCGAGAGGAGAAATCCCACCCGATCCTTCCGGAGGCCCTTATTGTCGCTCCCGTGTCGTGGGGGATAGACAGAGTGATGAGATCAGCGTTGGGACGGGAGCCTGATCCTGGGGGAGGGCCCCCGGGGAGGCTGTATGTACCCAAGGCTGCGCAGTCACGGCTGTTGCAATGGGCGCATACGTCATCCCTCACCGGTCACCCTAGGGCCACCAGGACCCTGGATTTCATCCGCAGGAGGTTCTGGTGGCGCACAGTGGAGAGGGATACACATACCTTTGTGGCAGCCTGCCCTGTGTGTGCGTGCAGCAAGACCTCTCGCCGCCCCACAGCGGGGCTCCTCCGGCCACTCCCCATCCCCAAACAGCCATGGTCTCACATTTCGTAGGATTTTATCTTAGGTCTCCCGCCCTCCGATGGCCTCACTACCATCTTGGTGGTGGTGGACTGCTTTTCATCACTCTCCCCAAACTCCCCTCTGCCCGGGAAACAGCTGACCTTGTGGTGCAGCACGTTTTCCGGGTGCATGGGCTCCCGCAGGACATTGTCTCCGATCGGGGTCCTCAGTTCGCCTCCAGGTTCTGGAATGCGTTTGCGACCAGCCTCTGCGCCTCCGTCAGCCTGTCATCTGGATTCCATCTGCAATCCAACGGGCAGACGGAGCGCGTCAACCAGGATCTGGAGGGTGTGCTGAGGTGCTACTTCTCCGGCAATCCGGCGACGTGGAGTCGGCGGCTGGTGTGGGCAGAGTATGCTTACAACACCCTCTTGTGTTCATCCACTGGTCTTCCCCTATTATTTCAGTGCCAATATGGCTAACAACCCCCCCTGTTTCCAGAGCAGGAGAAGGAGGCTGAGGTGCCCTCTGTCCAGGCTCACGTTGGTCGCTGTCGCCGGACCTGGAGGCGGGTTCGGGCGGCGCTCCAGAGGGCATCTGTCAGGTCCCAGCATCAGGCCAACCGCAAGCAACGTCCGGCCCCGGTCTTCCGTCCGGGACAGAAGGTCTGGCTCTCGACCTGGGATCTTCCCCTCCGGGTCGAGTCCAGAAAATTTGCTCCATGGTTTGTGGGTCCCTTTAAGGTGGTGCGGTGGGTGAACCCGGTGGCATACAGGCTGCTACTCCCGACTTCCATGCGGGTTCACCCAACGTTCCACGTATCTCTCCTGAAACCATTTCCTACCTCGCCCATGTCCCCGCCAGCTCCTGCTGTTCTTCCGCCCTGCATCATTGATAGACAAACTGTCTATCTACACGGTGCGGAGGATCGTGGGTTGCCGGCAGAGGGGTAGGGGTTTTACATTTTTAGTGGACTGGGAGGGGTACAGACTCAAAAGGACATTTTAGACCATAGTCTTATTAGAGGCTTCCATCGTCTACACACCCTGAGACACCTAGGTGAACGTCAGGTGCCGTTCGTCGGGGGGGGGCGGGGATACTGTAACGTTTGGGGTTTGCTATCTATCTGCCCTGATCGCTCTATTGGTATTGGCTTTATATGTCCTTCCTGGTTACTAGTCAGATTGTCAGTCGTTCACTGAACATTACCGTGAGTAGTCCTGTGTATTCTTGTGAAAGCGGTATCGCTCCTTGCCATGGAGGATAACCTTGTTCAGCTATTTTGTCTGAGTCGCCATGTCATTATAATTGCCGTTTATTGCAGTCATTATTTAAAGTGTTTCCTACTGCGAGTACATGCAGCACCGTCATGTGACGTGTTTATTATTTTGTGCGTTTTTGGAGACTTGCTTTCTCCCCTTTCTTTTCCCCTTTATTGTATAGTTTACGTGTTCATTATTATATGCATTTAGCATGTTTTGGAGACTTGCTCTCTCCCTTTGATTTTTGATCTCCCAGTACTCGAATTAAAGGAGCAGTGCTCAAGTTCGAGAACCAACAACTGTCTCTCGTTGTGTCTGTTCTACACTGCACCTGGGTCCAACGCACCTATCCAAACCGTAACACATGAAGGGTGGGCACTTTGCAACACAGTGTATTGCACTACCACAGGACCTAGCATGTCCTACCATGCGCTGCAAATAACTCATGTACATATACCGATATGCCCTACTTTGTTTACTTGTTTTATTGCACAATGTCGTTCTATTGGATTCTATTATATATTACTATATGCACATCGTTGCGGGCAAGACCCCCCGCATTTCATTGTATACTTGTATGCCGTGACAAATAAAACTCTTGACTTGACTTGACTTTGTGTGCATGACATGTGTAACGGGGAAGCCCGTGGGAATGTCCACAGTCACGGAAACAGGTGTGTTGACGAGTGACTGTGGCAGTGCGGGCTGGTAAATTAAACTCACTTCCCCATAACAGGGTTAACAGACGCATAGGTACGGTAGTTAGGAGTGAATTCACTTCTTAGTGCAGCGGCCTGTGTCGTCGCGCGCGGACGCGGGAGCCCCCTATTCGACTCCCCCTCGGGACATTCTCATTTAACATCAAACACAACGCAGACCCAGTATGATCCGTCACAGTGGTGCTCAGTGACCCGGATGTTCTGAGGGGTGTGAGTTTAGGGAGGTGAGTGTAACGGGGAAGCCTGTGGGTATGTCCACAGTCACGGAAACGGGTGTGTTGACGAGTGACTGTGGCAGTGCGGGCTGGTAAATTAAACTCACTTCCCCATAACAGGGTTAACAGACGCATAGGTACGGTAGTTAGGAGTGAATTCACTTCTTAGTGCAGCGGCCTGTGTCGTCGCCCGCGGACGCGGGAGCCCCCTGTTCGACTCCCCCTCGGGACATTCTCATTTAACATCAAATACAACGCAGACCCAGTATGATCCGTCACACATGGAAATAAAATAATCAATCAATCTGTGTGGAGTTTGCATGTTCTCCCTGTGTTTGCGTGTCTCCACCGGCTAGTGTGGGTCCCACACCAAAAAACATGCATGGTATGACATGGCACTTGCTCCTGCATTGCTCTGACCAAGGTACTACACATTACAACTGGAGTTGGTCTCCAGGCTTTGCACGGTGGCTGCCCACTGCTCCTAAGTAGTTAGAATGGGTCAAATGCAGAGGACACATTTCCCCCACAGGGATAATTAAGTACAACTCTGCACAGGTCCGAACACAGAAATGGCAGGGCCCCTGAAAAAGTCCAGTGCATGCCCCCCCAAACCTGCTTAACTCGTATCATATATTAAAGGTAGAATTTGTAATGTAGTCAAACAGCGACCTCTAGGCAAAAAAAGCCATGCTTGGTATTGCTTTTTATTTAAATTTTTTGTTTTAGTCTGATGTGTGGGTGTGAGTTTAGTATGTTATTATAGTCTGGATTTCTCCAGACCTCCAGGCCAGCAACCCCTCCCCGATACCCATTAAAATCCAACCACCACATCGGACCATAACAAAACATGTAAACAAAGGCGGAATTACAGATTCTACCTTTAAACATTTATTGCAGGTCTCCATGGGCCCCCTCTAGCAGCTAGGCCCCCATAAAGCTTCCCCCTTTCCCCCCCTTATGGACGGGCATGTACACACACACACACACACACACACACACACACACACACACTCACCTGCACATGATACACACACTATAGGTACAGTACATTCTCATAAACAGTTCATACGTTATACAAGAGGAATATAACACAAAAAAGGTCAGAAAAGGAGAGAAAGAAAAGAAAAGTAAATGAGAGAGCTGACAGCTTCCATCTGTTGGGGAGCCACTAATGTGCATTCAGGCAGAGGAACTTACTTGGATCAGCGCACCTATAGATACTAATGCAGTAATGAGGGTATTGTAAGGAGTGTGCTTCATGCAAACAATTAGTGTGGGAGGTATACTGTAGTCAACTTTATAAACAGCTGCAATTCATCTGACGCGCAGTTGATTGGGGAGACAGATTCATTACCGGATGCTGATCACCGCAGCCCACTGGGGAGTCGGCACAAATCTACTGAACAATGTGAAGTAGCCTATACATGACTAACATTATCAAGAGTCATACCTAAACTTGGCTAGGCTGTATTTGCTGTAGCTTGTTCAACATATTAAATGTATCTATGAATCAACATTTGGAATTTAAACGCAAGTGAGCTTTAAACAGGCTCCAAAATATTAAATATATTGGCCTAGTAATGTTTTCATACAGTAGATGGACATAAGGACATAACAGGTATTTCAACAGCCTATAGTGCACCTGTTGGACACTTTGACCCCCGAGGTGTAAAAAGGAATGCCATCCGCGCATTATCACTCCTTCTCACGTGTCAGGTAATATTTTCACTTGATCTCACTGCGTGGTCACATCAGGTGAATCTCAATGTGATCGTATACCCGCTCGCCTACCCGTAGCATCTTGTACAGGTGTGCAAATAGCCGGGAGGGGCGACGTCGACGACGTACGTGGGTGGGGGCTCCGTTCAAGTTTGCAATTGTGGTCGACTCGACACAACAATATCACATATTTTACTTTAAAATGACGTCATTGGGTGTCAGCCGAAGCAGGACTGGCAGGTCGTTAGTCAGTCTGCGAGAGGCAAGGAGGAGAAGCAGGAGGATACGGAGCGGGGGTGATAACATTGCACACTCTTCTCTGCTCCAAATGACAAGCGCGTCTTTTTTTTCTCCCCCCTCTGCCGCCGCTCACCGCATCTCACCGCGTCTCTCTCCTCCAACACTTGTGAGAGAACACTTGTCCGCTCACCTTGTCGCTCTCGATTCTTTACTCACCCCCTTTTTCAGTTCAACTTATATGGACTTGTTTTTGTTGTCTCTCAAGAGATGCGCGTAACGAGGGGCGTCTTGGCCAACGTAGGCTTGCTGTCAGTGTGCTGAAAGAAAATCCATCGGCTTTTTTTGTGACAGAAAACCCCACGCATCTGGGATCTCAACCCAAGCATCTGGGATCTCAACCCAAGCATCTGGGATCTCAACCCAAGCATCTGAGATCTCAACCCCCAGTGATTTCGACGTTACAGCCTGCCTTTCAATAATGTAGGAGTAGGGGGGGAAAGTGCGCGGTCATTTCAGCATCGCATCTACCCGAGGATGCCGACGAATCATCTCGCCTCCTCAGCGTTCTATTTCACTGCTTTTTTGACTTTTCTCATGGAGTAAATTCAATGATTTATGAAAAGGCAAAGTTTGACCGACACAAGTGGACAGGAGGACACCTTTTGGTCATCACTCACAGCGGACCACCTGTCTACAGTTTGGGTACATGCGAATGCGTGTCGTTCCCGTGTATTTAAAAGGAAAAATATTGCCAGGTACAGTTGACGAGCAACTTCAAAGAGATACAAAAATAAAAATAAACATTTCCGACTCCTCTTGTGTTAGAAGCAAGATTGTCAGCGTCGCGGGGAGCAATTGTATGTGCGCAATGTTGAAGGATATAGCCTTGGCATGATTGCGTTAATGACAATTGGAGTACGGTCCGTCACTTGAGTGTATCAATCAGCCGCTATCGACTTTTGTGGGAAAACATCTAAATGGGAGGATACCTGGAGGACTGACTCGGATTTGGTGTCGAGAAAATGTGGATAAAACGGTGTATTGCGCGCAGGTAAGACAATTTATCAACGTCTCTTATTTAAAGCGTCTTATTAGTTCAGGTAAGTGGACAACATTTCTTTACATTGTTTTGACAATTGTTCATAATTATTGTTTCAAATTGGCATATAACAATATACACACACATGTATATATAATATATGTTTAAAATGTTACCATGTTATAAAATGATACCATGGCAAGTTATGAGCGTCTGATGGAATTGATAAGTGGGTATCATTTGATCATAGGGTCTGCACAAATGATCATTTCAATGTAGTATATATGCTATAACAATCTGTGCATCGAATATCTTGCGATAATGGGTTAATTTCTGGGCGTCATAACACACATTAATTTTCATGCTTTATCAAGAAAATTGTCCAAACGTTCACACCTCGCACGCTGGGTGTCGCCAAATGTACGGCGCAAGCAACACACACACACACACACACACGCATGCACGCACGCACACACACACACACACAGTTAATGAGGTAATTAGTTGGTACACTTTCCTTGTCCAATATGTGCGGACAGAAAATAAAACGCAGGTAAAATACAGAATATCTTGAGTGTAGGATAAATATGATTTGATCTCCTATAAGTGCATACATGTTTGTATGTTGTCTAAATAATATGCATGTATTCGGAACTAAACATATTTTATTTAGTAACTGATCACATTTACATTTAATTCTTTAGCTGACGCTTTTATCCAAAGCGAGTTCTGTACGACAAGTCATCAGGAAGGGTACAACTCTATCAGCTGAGTAACAATGTTCATCAAAGTGTTGCGTGCTACAGTGTAGGTTAGTTTATTAGGACAAGTGCATGACAGTAAGGTTAGTTAGGGTTAGATTTTTAATTTTAATTTTTTAAATTTCAGATAATGGTTGAAGAAGTGCGTCTTTAGTCGACGGCGAAAGATTGGACGGGTTTCGGCTGTGCACATTGGCAGGACAGCAACACACTCGGCAAAGAAAGATTGTTCAGACAAAGGCTATAAAGGAGAAAATTAAAGGTGAATCGCTGTGAGGGAAGGGGCCCCACCTTGCTGTGTCCAGCTTCCCTAGTGTACCCCAGTATACCCCGCTCAGCGTTACATAGAGAAGTGGTGTTGACACATACTGTAGCTACAGAACACTGCCAGAGATAACCGAGACAAAGAAACAGGAGCAGCTTGTTTTTATTTCAAGGTAATTAGCAGGAGAGGCACTAACCTGCTTTTTACTGCAGCCAGCCTGTCGGCGCGATGAGTTTCCTGTAGACACCTGCTGGATCTAATCCTGAGTGGTGGCTCTAATCTCTGGCCATTTGCAAGTCAACATTTATTATGCATGAACCATTACTGTACATCTAAAAGCTGACCTCGCAGGGTAATGGTAATGTGTGTGGACAGAGCAATTGTGCGGATGCTGAAATGAGGTGCATGTATAGAGGACCGCATCTCCTGATGGATCGGTGCAGGTCATATTAAAGAAAGCACTTTTCCAAATTTAGAATATCTCTGCCACTACTTTGACACCATTATGTAAATATCTTGGTCCTGTATGGTATTGGCTCTCCAGGACATATATATTCTTTTGTTGATAGACATTAATTTAGAATTTTCAGATGGCATTATCGAATTGGCACAGACGGCAGAAACTAAATGCATTGATTGGTTATTGATAACAGTTAAATTCTCTTTTGTTATATGGATACACTCTTCTTGGAAAAGGCAGCCATCTGCCTGGCACCTAGAACCTTTCTCAAAAGGCAACCGACGCCATAGCTGCCAATTTTTGACAGCACTAGTCTTGGCCTAGGTGTGATACATATCCAGTATCTTACCGGTAGCGCTGTGAGAGAGCTCATCACAGGGTTTGATTGATTGATTGATTGAACATTTTATTAACAGATTGCAGAATGGGTGCAATACAGTACGGCTCAATAAATTGTTAAGGGGATGCAGAACAGAGAAAGACTTTTGTCTTGTTTACATTAGGGTCCCCCATTTTCAATTCATCATAACATATATGACATATACGACTAGGCCTGCCGCGATAAGCAATAAATCGATTAATTGCCGCGATAATTAAAATGAATGCAATGATTTTGACGGGCGCGATTAATTGCTATTTGCGCGTTTGTTTTAATGAGGCGGACCCAGTGCCCCTTGTCAGTCACTGTCCGTGTTGGGAGGCGGGCCGCTGGCTTTACTACAGAGCAGTAGTATAATATCAATAACAACATTAACGAGACCCTCGTTGTGTCTATTCTGCTAACGTTACCTCTCATTGTGTCTATTCTACAAGCGTTAACGTTAACGAGCATTAGGCTAACAAGCTGTAACGTTACCAGTCGCGTCTATTTGCTAACGTTAGCATTAGGTAATAACCGGTTTAAAATGGATGGTGATTACCTCACGTTGTGTCTATTCTACTAGCATTAACGTTACTCATACAAACAATCAATAGCGAGTTATATTGATCACGCTATGTACGATAGCCATGCTAAAACGCTAGCACAACATTAGCACCTAACCTAACAACAAGCCTTAACAAGTCAGCGATCTTTTTGCGAGACTAAACTCTCCGCTCGGTGGCAAATTGTGTTGATGTCGGTTTTGTTTAATCAATAAATGAGGCAGAATACACAGTGACTGTATCCTTTGTTTATTGCACTTGTGCCTGCTGCAAACATAATGATTATGAAATCCTAGAGACGCGTCTCTATTCAGTGTTTCACGTGACTTTTCTGGTACCCAAAAAGTACCGATAATAATCACAACAATACTTCCGGTCCGGTCGGTGGGCTTCAAAATAAAAGTATTAAACACCGGAAAAGACGGAGCGGTGGGCTTCAAAATAAAAGTTTTGGGAAATAAATTTCTCCAAAAAAAAAATTCTCTAACCGGTCGCAATAATATCGCTTATCGCGATATTTTCGGGGGCAATTAATCGCCCAGCAAAATGTGTTATCGTGGCAGGCCTATATACGACATATTCATACAGTACTGTTACATCCAGACATTTATGACATACAAGATATATACAGTACTGTTTATTTACAGACAGAGTTTCAAAAAGAGAATATATACATTTGAGGGGTAGGAAACTGTCGAATTGCGGCCTCCCATATGTGCTCTTTTAGAGCTGTTTTGAAGGTGGGTAGGGATTCACATTATTTTACGGCTGTGGGTAGGGTGTTCCACATTATTGTGGCATAATTCGAAACGTGTTTAGTCCCTTGTTTGAGCCGAATCTGGGTTGAACATGATTTGTGGAACTCCCTGTGGTGTTGTGGTCGTGGTATTTACTGACCATTGGGAAGTTTTTTTACATGTACATGGGCACCTTAGTGGTGTAGTGTATCTTGTAGACCAGGCCCATTGCAAGTTGCTGTACTCTGTCGTCTACTCTAAGCCATCCTAGGATGTCAACATACTGTAAACTGTGTGACATGCTGGAAAGATTGAGCCCAAATAGATAGTAGGCGCTCCTGTATGGCCGCCTGACAACACACAGTCTGGGATAAATCCTTAGGGAAATCATTAGGTCCAGAGATCGAATGCGTCTTGTCACATACATCTGTTTAGATCTCCTGATGGGTGGAGGTAGCGTGGATTCTTGAAAATCCATTTGATCACTTTTGTTCTCATTGGCCTCTGAAGTACTGCTGTAGACTGTAGCTGTTTGTTAATACGACACAGGGGCATTGATTGGTCATGGCACGTGACAGCGCTTCTGCCTTTCAAAATATACAGACTAGAGCCAAGTTGATACTAGATACAGTTGCTTGGAACTTCTATTTTGAGGAGCAGGAGCACTATCACATTCCAGAAATAATCAATGCACCTGTGTTGTATTGACAGGTAGCCAGCTGCAGTCTACAGCCTCGAGGCACATTCAGATCAATCTGACACCTCGCTGCAAAGTGGCGCGTTTGTGTGGATGGTCAATTTGTGTGACATCATGCTGTGAGCTTTTTGACCCCCCCCCCCCCCCCCCCCCCACTCAGCCTCCGCTGTGAGTAATTAGCCATGATTGGCCACGACAGTGCTGGGATGGGTTGTGTCCGGCAAAAGTTGACTCAAGTTCTACTTTCTCGCAGAACGCCGCTCCGTTACCCCATGCGGTAACGACTGCTTGAGCCCAACGCAACTACCCCTCATTCAAAAGGAGAGGAAAAATAGCTAGTTTTTTATCGCAGTGTCAGATCTGATCTGAACCCTTACTCAATAGGCAACCAAGAATAAAAGTGATCAAATAGATTTTCAAGAATCCCCGCCATCCGCGCGGGTACATTTACAACCATCTACGTTGCAAGGCATCTTTGGACCTAAAGATTTTCCTATGGATTTATTAGGGATGCACCGATCCGATATTGGTATCGTATTGGCTGCCGATATCAGTAAAATAGCTGGATCGGGTATCGGTAAAAAAATATATATCGTATATTTTTTATTTAATTTTTTATAAATAAAATAAGATAACCATTCAGTACATTTATATCTATGTGTTAATTTGTTACATTTAGTTTCACTAAGTTAGGAAAGTAATGTTTTAAGTTAAGCCTGATGTTGCCTTGCACAAAAGAATGATCCCAGTCTCTTCCACACAGTGACAGTGAGGCATACAGTTTATTAATTGAATGAATGAAGTTTATTTTCTGTCTTTGTTTACAACAAATCAAAAACACACTTGTGATCCTTTACAATTCTTAAAAAAAAAATATTTTAAGCCATTCTCCGCCATTGACGGATTAAGACGTCATTCCTCGCCATGCTTAATCTGCCAATGACGGATTACGCCGTCATCGTGATCAATATTTCAAATTTTCGTCATGGTATTCACATTTCACCCACGGAGTCATGACTGGTGCTGTAGATCTCCACTCAACTCTCCAGCGCTTCAAAACCGCCACCTGGTGGCCGATCTGCGAGTTGCCAAACCGGAAGTGGAGCCGGAAGTGCTTGGTGTCACCCCTATTCCGTCCGCCACTCGCTATCGCTCGCGGGACTCCATCTGGACACACTGGATAATCTATCCGTTGCCATAACTCGATAAACAACATTATTTGGACGTGTATATAGTATTATACAACCTGGAAATGGAGCGCACAGATCAACATCCCATAATAGCGATCTTTTTGCTCCAGTATCATCCCCCATCGCTACGAGGAAGCTGTGGTGAGTTTCAACGTTTTTGATTATTATTATCCATACAAACTGCTATGATCAATATATCACCCATACTACATGATTCATTTAACGTCGGTCATTGCATTATAAACGACCCCCCCCCCCTCCGGTCAACCGCGCATGATGAGTCATAACGTCTGGGACCTTGTACAGTTGAAATGTTTAATCTGGCGTCAATCGGTATCAAATTGCATTTGATGATGTAATATATGCATTTATGGCTATAACTCACGTTCTATGAAATACTGCAGAAAACGATAAAAACATATTTATACCCTAGACCATATTTTTGTATGAATGTGTGAATGAAAAAGTAAAACTTTCCTACATCCTGAACGATAGCTAATCGATGTTGAATGGGCCATAGTAATGTCAATTTAGCAATACAATTTAAAAAGTTATAGCCCTGCAAAGTAGGTGAACATCTCCATAGACAAATAGAGCTGGCAGAGGATGGTATAATAAGGGGTACAATGCCTGGCGAAGAATGGGTTAATATATAAAAAAAAAAAAAATGGATTTTTTTTTTTTTTTTTTTTAACTTTTTTGGACAATGGGTATCGGATCTGTATCGGCCGATACCCAAACCCAGGTATCGGTATCGGGACTGAAAAAGTCTGATCGGTGCATCCCTAGGATTTATCCCTGACTGTGTATAGCCAGAGGGGCCACATACAGGAGTGTCTTCTGACTAAGAGATGCTAATCCTGGGAGAGATGGGTGAACACTCAGCCCAGCCACTCTCACTCCTATTATCATTCTATACCACACAGTAGGCTACTGTACAGTAGAATAGGGGTAATAGAAGTGAGCCAGTTGTGACCACTTTATAGAAATATCAATATCTCTGGGCACCCCCACAGATTCTACCCATTACAGTCCCAAGAGTGCCCTGGAGGTAAAAGGAACAATGTAAATGGCCTGCATTTATATAGTGCTTTTATCCAAAGCGCGTTACAGCGTATGCCTCACATTCACCCATTCACAGACGGCAGAGGCAACCATTCAAGGTGCCGACTGGCTCATCTGGAGCAGTTAGGTGTCTCACCCCTTGCTCAAGGACACTTCGACACACTGACGGTAGGAGTTTGAACCAGGAACCTTCTGATTGTCAAACGACCGCTCTACCTCCTGAGCCACTGTTGCCCCCAACATCTCATGCAAATACGTTGTTACCGCTTTTTGCTTCCTGTCACAGTGAAGTGGCAACGTGGCATGTCCACTGCCATCCTCTCTGTCCAGCTAACAGAATGTTGTCCCCATAGGATCAAATACTCATTTGCATAATGGGTTCGTTATATGGTACTTTTGTGCTTTGGTAGTCAGTACTATATTATGGTACTTTTGTGCTTTGGTAGTCAGCACTATGGTACTTTTGTGCTGGGTAGTCGGTACTATATGGTACCTTTGTGCTTGGGTAGTCAGTATTATATGGTACTTTTGTGCTTGGGTAGTCAGTACTATATCGTACTTTTGAGTTTGGCCACTTAGGCCTGTATTTGTTTTCTAGCGTTCCAGTGGCTGATTATTCAAAAGCAGCATTATTCATATCGGATCTTTGACCCGTGGTCCTAAATGCTTCAGGCTATGGGCAACAGTGTTTCACTGTTGCAGTGTTTCTGTGCTGGGGACAGCTCTGCCTGCCTGCCTGCCTGCCTGCCTGCCTGCCTGCCTGTCTGTCTGTCTGTCTGTCTGTCTGTCTATCTGTCTGTCTGTCTGTCTGTCTGTCTGTCTGTCTGTCTTGGCGACATCTATTGATTGGCGATCATTGCTCTTGTAGTTTTGCATCGACTCGCTTTCCATCTTGAAAATTCCTGCTAACTACTGAGTTAGCCTTCTATTTATTACAAACAAACTGCTGGTGACATGAAACGGATCACTTACTTTTGGATGATTTTCCCAGCAATGGGTTAGAATGAATGATAAATCTGATCTAGGGCACATTTTGTAAACAACAACTTTCTCCCAAAGTCACAAATGTGAATGAACATGAAAGACTGAACCCTGTGATTTCATCTATGTACACATTCTGCAGCTGCTCTTGGGAGATTGATCTTGAGAGGAGAACTTTTGGAAGAGGGGTTTTCTTCATTAACACTTTGAGTGCCACGCCGGGTTTTCCTTTTTACCCCCTGAATGCCACCATCGGCGCCAATGTTAACCTTAATATCGCCTAATCTATGTTTTAAATTTATGGCTATGTGTCTAATCTGCCCATCGCATTATCAAAGACTATTTTCCAGTCAGTGCTGTCAAGGCAGATTGGTATTTTATCGCGTCATTTCCGTTTCAGAGCATTTAGAAAAGCACCCGTTTTGAGATAAAAAACAGCCCATTCTGGACCATTCTATGAAAATCGTCTTTTACTGGAATATTCCACAACGTTGATATTCGTCTGCCTTTTTATGAATCGTTTTCAAATAAACGCTAGATGATCAATATTATACGTGCACGCAAGCACATTCGGGCCACGCACGGATAATCGCCGCGTTGATTTCCTCTTGGACTTTTACAGTGAAACCGAAAGAGCCCATTTCACAAAACAGCTTATAACTTCATCAAAATTAGTCTGATTATCCTAACACTGATAACATAGAGTCCTTACCTGACATCAGATGGTATCCAACTGGTATATTCCAATTCCTGATCACCATTCGAAAAAATCGATAAGTGTATAGATCCAACGCGATACAGTAGAACTCCATGATCAGCGGGGCTCAGAGGCTCCAGAATGAACTGTGGTAACCCCGGCTGGATCAGTGGACTGGAAAATGTGGAGTACCGGATATTTTTCCCCATCCATTTTCATTGAGTCCATTCCAAAATCCCTTATGTCATCTGAAAGACGATAGGGGGCGCTTTTTTCCACATATGATCTCCGGCGGTGCTCGTGTATACTCGGGTAGGCTCGCGTGATGCAATATGATTTCAGATCGCTAAAAAAAAAAGAAAAAAAATTTCAGAGAAATCTCGTGAGTGGCTTTCAACCACATAAAAATAAACCCGAGATATCTCGTGTGTGGCAGTTAAAGTGTTAAGGAACCTCATTAAGATGGGCTCCATGTGACTACAGTCCTAATCTCCTCAGATAGCTTTAGCATGAACTCCAGTGGCAAATGAGGCATTACAGTGTAAGCATCCATCAGACATTCAGATATTCTTGTGATTTAGGTGCCATCTTAATAGCCTCTATGAGGGTTATTAACTGGGCCTCTCTGGAGCGTGATTAACCTAATTTGCAGTGAAATAGGCTGTGTTGCATCTCTGAGCTCTCGTCCTGAGGAGATGTGCAAGTGTGTGACTGTGTGTGTGTCTCCATGTGTGTGTCTGCAAGTGTATGTGTGTGCCTGCCAGTAAACAATCTCCAGTCAGCAGTCTGCTAAATCCAGGAGGGGTAAGAGAAGTGGTCCCTGTGACACATGGGTGCTGCCTACTCTGACCAACCCTAAATCCACGGGGGGGGGGGGTAAGATGGGTCTATGCTGTCTACTCTGACCGTTCCATTATCACCAGACTTAAGGAAGAAATCTCATCTCATCTCAACCTGCACAGCCTAATCCCCCATGGGCTAAACTACAACATTGGAATGGGGACAGAAGATCAGTTGTACTTTGGCAGACTCTTCAGCCGTCTTACCACCGCAGATCACCTGTATCTCTGGGGTTGCTCCTGTGGATTCTTAATTATTGGCAGACCTACTGTACGTCATGTTCCATTTGGTAAATGTGTCATGGTTGAGGACGCACAGAAATGTTAAGTGCAAAGTGGTCTAACCTGGCCGATACAGAGTTTCAATCCATTTATTTTTTACTGAATAGACTTCAATCATTCATTTGGGGTCACTGGTCAAAAATGATAGAGATTAAATAAATTTCTCTCCATCAGAAAGATCTGAAATGAAGAAAATAGAGTCTCTTTGCTTTGATCCTTTAAGGCCTAGTCCACATGTAAGGCTAGCTTGGCTAACATAAGTTGCTAACATTGATAACCTAACCACATGTCTGAATTCAACACTGTTGTTCCAATGCTGTTGTTTCAGAACCATGGACAGCACACAATTTACTTGTCCTTTCCAGCAAAGATATTATGGGCTGGGAGGGGGGGGGGTGCAGCAACGTTAGCTCAGCCTAGTAGTAGATAGGTGTACCTTCTAGCTTTTGGTGAATGCTGGCAGCTAACATTAGCAAAAGGCAGCAACATTTTGTAACACAAGCATGCATATTCACAAATGTGTATCAATGCATTGTCAATTTGATAGCTTTCTTTTGCATCTTTACTCAGTATAGCAGCAAAGCACTCAGGGGTGGTTGTGTGGTGCTTTAGTGTCTTAACCAGATGGCTAGCATTAGTTCTGTTGACACTGTGTGTGTGGAAGTGTGATTGACATTACGCAGCATGAGCTGTGATTGGTCGACTTTTGTGGGGACAGACATACAGACAAACCCTGGTCTAGACGGCTTGGCCCCTAACAATCCTGTCCACACCAATGGTGTGTCTCCATCCACACAACAATGCAAAAATGCTCACATGAAATTACCTGATGGCGTGACCATCTGTTTTTGTGTGGACAGAGGTTAAAAAACACAGAACAAATACCCAATATCAATATACGTGTGGATGGGCCATAGCCCCTTATGTGACTGCGATGTGCAAGCCAGGGGCTGGCTTTTTAATACACAGTCACTCTCAGCTATGTTGTTACCAGGCTCGTTTGGAGCACCAAGCACTGCTTCCCAGCTCGGGGTCGGTCAAAAATGTATCAGATATGAATTTCACACAATATGGGTTTCACACAGCGGCGCGCTGGGGTCTGGAAGCTCGGAGTTGCTAATAAACAGTTTAAATCATTGTTACAAAACGAGTGGTACTCAGAGCGAGCCGTGTATTTCCGCCATTGGTGTCACAGCGCATGCGCACCAGGCAGCCAAAATACGGAAATACGCGGCTCGCTCTGTGATGCTGCGTTCACGTTACGTGGGAAGAAGCGGAAGAACCAGAGGACATCTCGTTGCTACAACTAGGAAGCCTTCACGCGTTGATTCGATGAAACGCCCACATCCATACTTTATATACATACCGCAATTCGTGACGCGAAGTGAGAGATATCGGGGTCTATAAAAAATATTCCATATGTCCTAGTAGGAATTACCACTAGGAGGCTGACGTGAATGGTTTTTCCCAGTCAGAAGCTGGTTCTTCCGCTTCTTCCCACGTAACGTGAACGCGGCATCACAGAGCGAGCCGTGTATTTCCGTATTTTGGCTGCCTGGTGCGCATGCGCTGTGACACCAACGGCAGAAATACACGGCTCGCTCTGAGTACCACTCGTTTTGTAACAATGATTTAAACTGTTTATTAGCAACTCCGAGCTTCCAGACCCCAGCGCGTCGCTGTGTGAAACCCATATTGTACGCTGGGTACCGTTGAAATTCATATCTGATATATTTTTGACCGACCCCGAGCTGGGAAGCAGTGCTTGGTGCTCCAAACGAGCCTGGTAGCAACATAACTGAGAGTGACTGTGTATTAAAAAGCCAGCCCCTGAGGGCGGTCAGGTGGCGTAGTTCGCGTGTTCGAATCCATCTCCCGGCGTTGTCACCAGCTTGGCTGGCCGTTCACACTAATACAATTGGCAGTATTAGGGGGTGGGGAAAGCTGGCGGGTGGGTCCTGGGCATTGTGGACAGCGACCCCTACAGTTCGGTCGGGGCGCCTGCTCAGCGAGGGTAGGATCTGGAGAGAGGTAGTGCCGCCTCCCACACGTTACACTCTCCCAGTGAGAATCTGCGCGGCCAGGCTGGCTGCCGGCTGGCTGCACATGCGTCGGAGGAAAGCATGTGACAGTCTCCGGCCTCTCGGACCAACAGTAGGGGAAAGTGCGCAACAACCAGGAAGGGGGTTGGGAATTGGCATAACAACTAACAGTGGGATGGGAGAAAAATCGGAAAAAGGAGGGGGGAAAAGAGAATAAAAAAATAAAAAATAAAAATAAAAAAGCCAGCCCCTGGCTTGCACATCGCAGTCACATAAGGGGCTAGATGGGCCATTGCTCATGATGTCAGCATTTTCGATAAGCAACAGTTCCATCCGTCCACACGAACATTTATAAAAAAAAAATTATCCAGAAAATCATCACCCTGGCTCAAAGGTTACTGGAATTACACAAAACACGTTTTAATTTTTCTGCCTATTTATGAATCATTTTCAAATAAACGCTAGATTATCGATAGTATATGTGTACTTATGCACGCTATAGAAGCGGGCTGACAAATCGATTATCTTATTTCCTGATCGCACACACACACAGACATACACACATATGGCACACGCTGATATATAGGTGAAAATAGCTCTGATTAGTTCAGACAGATCCCCACTGGTAACGTGAGGCTAGATTGATGAAAAATGAATGGAAATCGATAATAAAAAAAATTACGATTAAAAACGAGATCTCTCGTCGGCTGGCACTCAACGGTTGGCATGAACTAACGAGAAATATCGTCGTTGGCACTGAAAGTGTTAATGTCAGAATTGAGTATTAGGGAAATTCATCAATACCAATATCCTGCTTTTACCTGGTATCAGTATCAATATCTGATACCATTATTGGTGCTGGTGCATCCCCATGGTAACAGTAAGCATCAGAGAGCTGATTCTCTTTTCTCAGCAAGTGTTCCCAGGGGAAAGTGTGTCACAGAGAACAACACAAGCTACTTTCAAGGTTAGACAACGAACTTGAACAAGAACACCCTTAAGGCTTGCCACAGAGTCTGGAGTACTGTGAGCGGACCGGACTCTGCGTGGCATGTCTGCATTCGTTTGAGGTTTCATAGTCAAGCATACCAATTTTCTACATTTCTCATGCCAGTTTACTACATTTAATGCAGGGCGATGTCAACCAACACGCCAAGCAGCCTTTTGTGTGACAACGGAGCACGATGCGGACATCCGTGCGTTTGACATTTTTAGCTTCGCGCGGACCTCTGCAGAGTCTGGTCCGCTCACAGTACGCCCGACTCTGTCTGCTTCACTCCTCATTATAAAACCAACCATCAATGATTAGCCACAGACAGGCAAGCTCATGTCATTTCAGACACTAGACTCTCACTTAAAATGTGTTCCACCATTAAGCTGAACCTTCATTAATCCCCTTAGCGAAATTTTTTCTCTGCATTTAACCCACCCTACCTATACCCATTCATGAGCAGTGGGTAGCCGCACACAGTGTAGTGAATGTCTGAAACATGAAGACGGTTTGATCCAGAAGTTGACTAGATCATCAACAGTTTAGCTCTCCAATCTGCATTCTTTTGACTTGCTGGCTGAATGGGAGATGTGATGTCACAAGCTATTGTTAAAACACAATACATTAGAAATAATTAATTATTCACTTGAACGTCACGCATTTCCGATTAACTTGTTGCATGCAATGCATTCCATCACCCTGTATTCCATACAATGGTATGGTACTCCATGAAATTCCAGCAGAGATCTCCTCTCCCACGCGATTAACCAGGGCTTGATTGTGAGTGGCTGTAATGGCCAGTACTTGAGATGAGCGCAGCCAGCATGGCGTGGGGTGTGTGTGAAAGAACAGGATGTGCACTATTATTTCTGTGAAGCACATCCATCCTGGGAAGCCGGGCCTGGGCGGAGGGAATGAAGCGCGCAGAGCTCATACTTGATTCATGTCGTGAGCTTTTGTTGGATCAATACTGCGTCTACAAAGGATCAGATTATCCGTCACGTCCGCACCACTAACCGGCCTGCCCCGGGAGGTTGCCTATCCATGGAACCTTTTTTCATTTTTTTAAACAAAAAAACACTTCATAAACAGGATTTTCTGGGAATAGTCCCCCGGTCTCTCTTTTTTCTCTCCGCCCTCTTCATTCCCAAGCTCCTCTGTGATAATTGAGATAGATGGAGAGGCGTAAAAGTAGAAAGAGTTGACTGTGAGAAGACTTGAGTTGATTAGAGCGTTGTCCTCTCGGTCCGGTCCTCTTTTCACCCTATTCCTTCGGAAAACCCTGCTTATCGTTTTGAGCATGTGGGTCATCTCTACTAGAGCCATATGGAATCCGCGATCACGGAATCGCGGACGGAATCGCGGAATTGAGCAATACAAATGGAATCAACTATAAAAAAAAATAATAATTAATTAATTATTATTTATTTTTTTATGTTGTGGGACTTGTACAGCACTTTGTTCAACTTTGTCAGTGCTGTAAAGTTTAAACCTTTTTAAATCTTAGACAAACAAAACACTTTGCTTTCATGAAATATTGTAAGCCGTCATTTGAGGCTTTATAAAAGCAGCACAATGAACACAAATCTGTCAGTGCCGAGTCCGACCTCATCTTAAATAACAAACAGCATTGCTTGTTGTAGTTAACAAAGAGAGGCAGAGTTGATTTTGCAAAAATATATATAATTATTATTTTTTTTATAATCGAATTTTATTTTCATATTCGAATCCCATGCCCATCGAAAGAAGCTTCCAAGCTTCGAAGTATTTAAGACAGCCCTATTAAATGGACTGTTATATCTTATTAAATTGTGGACATTTATTCATTCCCACTTATTAGACACTATTTCTGATGGTAAAATTAGCGTACAAAGCAAAATACAAAATTCTGAAATATTAAAACGGAAAAAACGGAATTTGGAAAAAAATTAAATGGAATTTGGAAAAAAATAAAACGGATTTCATATGGCTCTAATCTCTACACAGTAGAGGAGGACATTGTGCAGAGGGAGCAATTAATAGGATGATGCAACACCCTCGGCTGTTGCATCTTGGACACCCCCCCCTCCCCTCCCCTCCCCTCATATTAGGTTCCCTTTGCAGTAACGCAACAGCATGCTTCCTACACCCGTAGGAACAGCTGCTGCTGCTCCTTAGCTTTAAAGGCACGGAGTGTGTATGTATGTATGTATGTATGTATGTATGTATGTATGTATGTATGTATGTATGTATGTATGTATGTATGTATGTATGTATGTATGTATGTATGTATGTATGTATGTATGTATGTATGTATGTATGTATGTATGTATGTATGTATGTATGTGAATCTGTAACCTTTTGGAGAGCCAGCTGTGGTATTATGCTACCAGATACCGACAGGAAACATGAGGCTCAGTAGCTCCCACATTTACAGAGGCTGTTTTTTCTTTTTTCTTTTTCTTCTCTCAAAGCCACTCACCCACATGTGGCTGGAATTGGAAAAAACTATATCTCAGCTGAGAGATCATTCCAAGTAGTGAGGCTTTGATTTATGATGGAAAAATTCCAAAGAGATACACATAATGGGAGAGATGTGTTTGGAATTCCGGTGTGTTATCCTCTTCACAGTGTGTGTTACGTCTTTGACTCCTCGAGAATAAGGTATGAGATAGCTCTGTGCTAAAATAATTCCTGCCCTTGGAAAAGTCACGATGAGTCATAACGGTTTCTCTGGTCTGAAAAGTTACAATGAGTCATAACTGTTTCTCTGGTCTGGAAAGTCAAGTACCGTAATTCCTCTAATAGTGACCCGGGCTTGTATTTGGGTCATTGACGGATAAGACTTTTCAATAGGCCAATTTTAAAATACAAAAAATAAGTATATATTTGGCCATTTTTCAAACATTTGGAATGTAGTGTATACATGCATTTATGCCAAAAACCCAAATTAAGAGATTTTAGTGTTTTTAAAGATGAATTAATAGGACATGCCTTAATAAAAGTCATTTGGGGCGACCGTAATTTATCTCAAAATGTATATATTTCCTTAACATTACTAATATTTTAACAGGTATCAGTAATTAAATATACATCTTAAGAAAGACAGGCTTGTGTGCCCTTTAATTTTTTGTAAACCATGATTTCACAAGTTTATTCTATAATGGCAGTGTCTCCCTCGTAATGCAATTACAATACCCATATTTGCTCTAAAACCCATAAAACTGAATTAAAATGTGTACAAATAGTATCCACTTAAGCATAGTATACCAGTGATTAATATTTGAGCCAAAACTGATGGATATTCTATTTTGAATTTAGTACAGTTATTGACAATCATTGGTTACCCCGCATGACAAATGGTCGCCCCAAATGATGAGAGTAGTTAAAAGTCTATTTAAAATGTTACACAATGCAGTTCAGACAAAAGAAAACTGAACAATGTTTTTATTACAATCTTTTCAAGTGGTCAACAAAAATATTCTTCAATTCATTCAAATATCACAAAAGTAAAACATGTTAACATGCGAGGGCCCACATGTGGGCCCTCTTGAGGAAGATTTTCCCACCTGCACTTTGGCGACCTCTACCGGCTTGGGTGTGCATATATTTTAATACAATATATATATCGAATTAAAGCCCTATTTGTTGCGTGTCGATAGCCATTTCAGGTGACACAATCCGTTCAGCGGTTCTCGAGTTACATGCCGATATGTGAGGTGTGCGCCGAAGTACACAGTGTTGTACAAATACAACACCGAATCCCGGGGCTCTAGCTCCGTCAAACATTTGGCACGGTAGGTTACAAGCTTCGTCAGGAACATTCAAATATCACAAATGTTAAATACATTAAACATTCAAAAAGTTTAAGTGCAATACACACAGGGGTGCAGTGCTGGGCATACGCAACGTTTGGGCTTCGTCACTGAGGCAGAATTGCGCGCATCCTATTATTATGCAAAGTCTAGGTGATAAGTGCCACCTAGACTGTGTGTGTGTGTGTGTGTGCGTGTGTGTGGAGTGTTGGGCGTGTGACAAAAGACCGCCTGTCTCGTCCCCAGCTCCGACTCATGAAAGAGGAGAGATACATGTATGCGCGTGCGCGCGGCGTTTGGCCTTGGCCCATATTACGACTGCACCCCTGAATACACATTACATGCTTCAGGAACTTGAACATTTCACAAATGTCCATTTTCATGTCCTCATATCATCATTGGTTTTGTCAATGTATGAGATCGAGAAGGTGGGTTAAGTAGCATCACTTGTGATGGTAGTCACATTGGACAGGGATTAACAATTTAAGTCAATAATAAAAGGTAAACAGAGTTGTATGTATGGAATACAAATTAAACACCAACACAGTTCTATAGTCAATAAACAATAACCACCAACATAGTTGCATGGATGAAATCAACGCTAAACAACTACAACACAGTTGTATCAGTTCCTTTTAGGGATGGCACGATACCACTTAGTCATGTCCGATACTGATATCACAGCCTTGAGTATCTGCCAATACCGATACCCTTCCGATACTCCCTTAAAAAACAAAAACCCGGGGGCTCCAGTAGCTCACCGCATATCTCGGCGCTATTTCTGCGTCGGGGAAAACCGTGCTGCGTCACGGATCTGGTGGACTCCGAGTTCGATTCCCGGACCCACCGTCATTTGCCAGAATGTCTTCCCCTGCTCTATATCCCGTTTCACCCTGTATCTGTCGGTCATGCTTGACCAGAAAAGCGATAAACGCTAAAAAAAAGATAAATAAATAAAGTTTTAAAAAACAAAAACCTGTGTTTAACCTAGCCATCTATAAAACATCAAAAACTCCCATAAAGGAAGAAATACATAACACACATGACTCAGTTATGCAATAGTGCTGCTGCTTTTAATTTTGTTCAAATTATTTAGTTAATACGTTAATAAGACTACAGCGACTTCATGACGGCTTCCTGTCCTCACGTCTAAAACGTCTGTTTACCGGTACAATGCGTGGAGTTTCCAATTATTGGTAAACAAACATAGTGCTGAAAATATACACTTTGACTGCTGTTTTGATAGGGTTAGGGTCTTTACACTTGGCTACATTTGAAAGCTCCACCATACAGGTCCGTTATTATCCGCTCTTAGTCTACTCTGCCCTGCGTACCTGTCTGTGACCCCAGTACGGTGGCCTGTACTCTGTGTCGTATTAATGCACACACATTAGCATAACACCACCAGGCTGTTTTGCCTTTTTCTTCTTTGAGCTTAAAATAACTCCACACAGCTGACATGATCGCGGCGCGCTGCTAACAAGTTGACTTACGTTTAGCTAATGCTAACGTTGTTGTCACGCTACTACTGTTCACGTGATGGCATGCTTTACGGCCTGTATCGGATCGGAAAATACTTCCTGTTTTTCCGATATCCAATCCTGTGAATTTGGCCAGTATTGGACCAATACCGATACTGAGTATCGGATTGGTGCCATCCCTAGTTCCTTTTATATTATCTCATGGTAAACTGCAGGCATTTCAAATTGAGGTACATGTGCATGTTTTAACAAATCAGGCAACCTGAACACCTAGAATAAGAAGCACACCAAAAAACAAAACACTGATATTTTTTGATATTTAGTTAAATTATTAATGTCGGTTATGACATCATACGGTGACATCACGAATGTTCCAGAACGTTCGAGCATGACATCATACTGTCACATCAGAAATGTTCTAGAACGTTCGGCCATGATGACATCATACTGTGACATCACAAATGTTCCAGAACATTCGATCATGACATCATACTGTGACATCACAAATGTTCTAGAACGTTCGGTCATGACATCATACTGTGACATCACAAATGTTCTAGAACGTTCTATTATGACAAATAAGACGGTTCAATGACTATCTAAATCCAATCAATATTCCTAATGCCGTTTCATGTAAGGTTATAAAAATAAACATATACACATTCATACAATACAATATAGCTTTGGCTCCTACAGTCAACAACATTCCCCAAAGATATATCAAACACAAAACAAACTTTGATCAGATTATAATGGAGATGTTGCACAGTGCAATCCACTGAACATTTATTGTTGAAATATGTCACTGTTGATCATGAGCTGGATATATAACCTATGGTTTCAAGGGATGTTAAACCTACTGTAGAATCAAAGTAAATGTTAGTGATTCAAATCCTCATTTAGAGGTAGGGGATCCACCACAGCTTGCCCTGCTGCTCTTCTCTACTTCTACACCAGCCAGCACTGGTGGAGTGTTCTCCATGGATGGTGGTGTCAGGTCCAGCATCGCCTTTTCCATCTTTTTCCTTCTCCCTGTAACCTCTGGATGCAGCCTTCTCCCTCTCCGATAGCTCATCTGACTTCACATGTAATCTTGCCCTGTTGTTTTCTTCTCGCTGAAACAATAGTGTATAATGTGATACTAATTCTGGTGGGCTAAATTACATACAAACTTAAGTTCAAGATATTACAGAAAAGGTCATTCCTAATCCTACTAACATGACATGTTTGAAATACACCAGAGAAAGATATACTGCATGTTACCTATAGTTTCTTTTACCTCTCTCTTTTCCTGGCAAGATAGTCTGCATTGACCCGCTGTCTGTAGTGAGCAGTCTTCTGTTTGCTTGTTTGTGCCATCTAGAAAATAGGTTAAACTAGTTAAACATGACTAATACATGTACAATTACCTAAATAGAATGCCATGCTATACCGTTTTAAAAATGTTCTCATAAGATTGTACAATACTCAAAAAGAAACGTTAATTCCTAAATAGGTATGAAAAATGACAGAAATGTTGAAAACTATATGTTAAAGTATACAAAGAGTTATGCTAAAACAAAGAACTTTATGTATATAAAACATGAATAAAATATAAATATACAGAAACTACAAATACAGGACATATATCTATCATCTAAAACACTCAGCAGTGGTCGCCCCACATGATACTCGGTCGCCCAGATGATGTTTTTAAGGTCAGTCAAATATTACAGGCTAACCAGCATTAGCTACAGAAACCAAACTAGCTAGCTCTTACCACATGTCACTATCAAATTCATCATCAAAATATAGATTTTCAGATAAAACGTATTATTCACAGTTTTGGGGCGGTCGTCCCACAAAACATCCAAAAGTGGCAAGTACATTACAGCAGTTAAAAAAGAGATTTATTTGCCAATATGAAAGAGACTTACTAACCTGCTAGTTGTTTCTCTGGGTCCCTCACATGTGACTGGCTGATGCAACATCCTGTCCTTGAGGTGGTTTCAAAATAAAAGTCCCACAATTGTGTTTTCTTGATGGTCGCCCCAGATGATATTTCATAAAATTAACATATGCGGACAACATTTGTTTGTATATTATGATGGAAGTATATGTGCAAATGCTTCATAATTTTGTCAATGAATGCAAAACATGTTTGAAATTATGCCAAATAGGGCAAGGGAAATATTTAAATAGATTTAAAGTGATTTTAAGCCGGTTGTCCAAATAGAAGTCAATGCTGGACGGTCGCCCCACATGGACATTTGACACTTCAGATAGCAGAAAATTGACCAATAACTCAAATGTTTGGAGGAGTTAGAGTGGGTCTGTATATGGGGAAGGTATTAGAGATACATGTAATCTTTTTATGAATTTTAATGTTTTTTTTAAGGTAAGAAATTCAGTGGGACAGAAAAAATAGGCGTCACGTCATTGACCCATTTGCTTAAACTGTAGCGGGTACCAGGCTTTTATTAGGAGGAGGCATGTATAAGAGAGAGGCCTATATTTATAATTTTCAAACAGATCATAATGAATAAAACAACATTTTGTGTCAGTTTGAACCCAGTAAAATGTACTGGGTTCATTTATTGAAACCAAGTACTGTATGAAATAGTAAACAGTGCAATTACAGGTGGTCACTGGTCATTTCAACGTTTTCAAAGTGAAATCAAGTAACTTTACCTTAGCAGCTTAGTATGCAGCTCAGTATATTAGTAACCCGGCTTGTATTAGGAGGTCGGCTTATAATTGCTTAGCTCAAGAGCGCACCCGGCCATTAATAGAGACCCGGTTTGTAATTGAATACCGGTCACTATTAGAGGAATTACGGTAACTGTCCACTTTTGGTGGCAAAGAAAGTTGCTGTTTTGGCCTTTCTGTGCTGAAAAAAGGCACTTTCCATGGTGGCATTTAAAAAATGGACACTGACCTATTGGACTGCCCTGTCTTTCTGTTTGGACCCTCTGCAATATTTTAATCGTTTTGTAAAGTTGTGCATGCAAATGAGAGTTTTCTCTCAGCGTGAGAGTTGTGAAGCCACCCTGGGGTATCCGTGACCGTACAGGTCTCCCCTACATTGTGACACCAGGACCGGACAGGCCTCCCCTACATTGTGACACCAGGACCGGTCAGGTCTCCCCTACGTTGTGACACCAGGACTGGTCAGGTCTCCCCTACATTGTGACACATGATAATTTTTTATGTATTTATTTTTCTTATGTTGTGGGACTTGTACAGCACTTTGGTCAACTTTGTTGTTTTTAAATGTGCTCTATAAATAAAGTGGATTGGATTGGATTAATTAATTAAATTAATAATGAGTCGGGATATTTTGTTTTTAAGAATTGTAAAGGATCACAAGTGTGTTTTTGATTTGTTGTAAACAAAGACAGAAAATAAACTTCATTCATACAATTAATAAACTATGCCTCACTGTCACTGTGTGGAAGAGACTCGGATCATTCTTTTGTGCAAGGCAACATCAGGCTTGACTTAAAACATTACTTTCCTAACTTAGTGAAACTAAATGTAACAAATTAACACATAGATATAAATGTACTGAATGGTTATTTCTTATTTTATTTCGTATTAAAAAAAAAATAAAAAACATATTAAAAAAAAAAATCGATACCCGATCCAGCAATTTTACTGATATCGGCGGCCGATACCGATATCAATATCGGATCGGTGCATCCCTATCCCTAATGCACATCATTGGATTGGATTGAGTGGCCATGTGCATCAGAAAAAAAGTCCGGTCCACGGTTTCCCCATCTCTGGCAAGCAGTGTCTGTTACCACATTCACTGGGGAGGCTCGGAGCAGCTTTTGATTATGTGTTTCGGACTATAACGTTGGCTCAATAAACGCGATCAATATTTGGAATGGTGATCAGGAATTGGATTCATCTTTTTGCTAGGGATGCACCGAATATTTGGCCACCGAAAATTATTGGCCGAAAATGGTTAAAAATGCATTTTTGGCTTTCGGCCGAAAGGGTTTTAGCACCGAAAATATATCACAGAATGTCAAAGAACAGGGTTTCGTAACGTTCGTAACCTAAAGTGTTGTTGTGATGATGTAATCAAAACGCGGCTACAGACTTTGCGCAACGTATAACGTGAGCAGCTTGGCAGCTCTTCCTGCGTTCTACAGCCTGTGATAACTAACTCCTCTTGGGAGTCGCGCTGTTTCTATGTAAACTCCGCGAGCAACGCATCCAATAAATGCGTCTTTAACATGCTTTATATCCTCGCCATTACTATATATATGTCCGTCGCGGTTAACACCTTTTAAACTAACGTTAGCGTTAAGCTAGCTAACAACGCTTCCGGTCCTCTTTCACTTGTCTCTCGTAAGCTACGTCATCCCCCGCTAAGAGTCACGGGAGATGTAGTAAATACAACAGTCCTTCCATAATTCCATGAATTATGACAGTAGCCACTACAGTAACATCATTAAGTCTGCTATAAGCTATTATCCCTCTCGTGTGTGTGTCTTTATGCAGATCTTTATGCAGTTTTAAAGCACCTTGGCTTTGTTCTGAATGCACTTTGTTGTAGTGAAGTATCATTCTTAACTTTTTTATCTCTATCTAAGTTCATTGATCGTATAGTTTTCTATTACCCTTTTCCTCTGCATTGGTTAGGTATTTTTCTCAGATGTTCGGTTCAAGTGAGGGGAGACGGACAACGTGGTCAAGATCAACGGGCGGCGGTTGTTTATTAATAAAACAGCTTAGGAATCAACAAGTACATCGTCAATCTAATTGTCTCTTTCATTCAATCTAATCGTCTCTTTCATGTGGCTGTTGTCCATGATCTGATCAGCTAGGGCCGATCAGAGCCGTTTCTCCGGTGGTGGTGTTGTTGTCTCTCGGGTTTCCCATGACAACACCGAGTCCTCTCTTAGTGGTTCGCTGGTCTGGTTGTCAAGACAACCTTGCTTTCGGATCCTGGGAGGTTTGGGAGCGCTTGTTTCGTCTACCCTCGGTGGAGTCTGCTATGAGCCTCGGCTCGGTCATCTGGTCTCAATTTGGCTCTCTGTGTCATCGGCTCAGCCGTAGCCTGAGTGGCGAGTCTCCCTCTGTCGGTGGAGGTTTTCAGCGCTCCAGCTGCGATGCGATCTCTGTCATCGTCTGTGTCTCCCTCTCGCTGTGTCAAGGCTCTGCTCTCGAGTTCTGTGTGTCTCTCCAGGTCCTTTCTGGTGTGTCTGTCTCCAGTCTCCAGGTTTCCAGGTTTCCTTCTGGTCTCCTCCTCCCGTCACCGGGTGTGTGTGTCTCTGTCCGTCGCCATCAGCCCTTTTTATCAGAGAGAGAGAGAGAGAGAGAGAGGGAGGGAGGGGGAGACAGAGAGCGAGAGGGAGGGGGAGACCCTGCCTGCCTATTCACGTCCATGATCTGCCTTATTTTTGGTCACATTCCAGCAGAAACATGTCTGCTGGTGTCCTGTGACCACATGTTTCGCTGACACAACCTCCTGGGTCTTGTGACAACAGCTTCACAGTTTAAATCTGCTGACACTTTAATCATTATGAGAGGATTAGTTTTTCACTGAGTAATACATCATTATGCTTGTGACAAAATGTTTACATAGTGTAACTAGGAAACAGACTACTTTGTGTCCTGACAACAAACCCTATATATCCGTCCTTTAATAGAACACTTTATTTACTGATTAAATAATGTGACCAATATTTGTATAGTTTTACCTTCTAGTATTTAAGAGTTTCTATTCTTTATTGTGACTAAGTTATTCTAATTGTTCTAAGAGTTATGCCTACATGTAACTTTATTAGTTTTCTCTATATCCTTGATGCATTTTGAACCCCTGGCCTTACTTGAGTGCTGCTGACTCATCTATCTGAGGCTCTTTTTACAGTCCGATTCACTCTGTCCCCTGACCACTCTGCCATGTCGTAACTTGAAAGTCCTTACTTAGGGTAGGGGTCAGTTTTATTGTCTTAAGGTCAGCCATCTGTTTCTGGGGAGTCAACCTGCCTCAAGCCTAGGGTCTCAGAAATAACTTCACATGGTGTACCTAAATGGCCCTTCTCTCAATCAGCATTTTTGTCTTTCTAATCTTTTTACTTGTACATTTCACTTGCATTTATTCATGTTTTCATTTAGAAATATACGACAGTAGTTATCCTACAGAGAAAAGAAAATGCACTTGACTTTAATGCACATTTTGTTGTATGCAAAGAGAAAATGTTTAAATTGTACAATCTTTCAGTAGTCAGTCTGGAATTAATGTATGCATTCAAAAGTGCTGAATAAATGTTTTATGGGCCCATAATAGTGATTATTAATATTATTTAAGTTAAGTTTTGCCATAATCCTGTCTTTTGCCATAATCAGGTAGCAAAAAAAAAAAAAAACATTATATATATATTTATATTAATCATTTTCGGCCTTTCGGCATTCGGTTTTCGGCCAACTGTTTCCTATTTTCGGTATCGGTTTCGGCCAACAATTTCCCATTCGGTGCATCCCTCCTTTTTGCAGAACATCTGATGTGAGGTAAGGACTCTATTTTACCAGTATTGGGTTAATCCGTTTTTTTTCATAGCTATCACAACGTGTCTAGTCAAGTCAAGTCAAGTCAAGAGTTTTAATTGTCACGGCATACAGGTATACAATGAAATGCGGCTGGTCTTGCACGCGACGATGTGCAATACAGTGGTACAACATATAATAGAATCCAATAGAAATACAGTGGTACAACATATTAATAGAATCCAATAAAACAGTGCAATAAACAGGTACATGGTGTGCCATCTCGGTATCTGTACATTAGTATTTACAGAGCATATAGGACATGCTAGGTAGCTTTAGTAGTGCAATACACTGTTCCTGATGTTATACTACTTTAAAGTGGCCTTTCCTCTGGCCATAAGTGTGCGTGTGTGCGGCATGAGTGTTAAAGTGGCTGCTAGTGTGTGAGCGTGCTCAGCGTGCGTGTCGTGTATGTGCTTGTGTGTGCTTGTGTGTGGATAGTTCAGTTTCTGTGTCTCTCAATGTTCATTGTTCAAGGCTCTGATGGCCTGGGGGAAGAAGCTTAGCCTAAGCCTCTCCGTCCTAGTAGCTGGGGTTCGCAGGCGTCTGCCTGACCTCAGCAGCTGGAACAGGCTGTTATTGGGGTGGTGGGGGTCTTTCATTATCCTGCAGGCTCTGGATTTGCACCTCTTGTTGTATAGAGCCTGCAGGGGAGGTAGCGCAATACCCGTGGTACGCTCGGCTGAGCGCACCACTCTCTGTAGGGCCTTCTTGTCCTGTGCCGTGCTGTTCCCATACCAGGCAGTGATGTTTCCGGTCAAGATGCTCTCTACAGCTCCTGAGCAGAAGGACTGGAGTATCTTCCCCGATACTCTGAACTTCCTTAACTGTCTCAGGTGGTAGAGGCGCTGCTTCGCTTTCTTTACTACTGTGTCTATGTGTGTTGACCATGTCAGGTCCTCTGAGATGTGGACCCCCAGGTACTTGAAGCTGCTCACCCTGTCCACGGTAGCCCTGTTAATCATCAGTGGTGTGTGTGTCTCCTGCTGTCCTCTCCTATAATCGACGATCAGCTCCTTGGTTTTACCAATGTTCAGGAGCAGGCTGTTGTCCTGGCACCAACGTTCCAGTACCTCAACCTCCTCTCGGTAGGCCTTCTCGTCGTTGTCCGAGATCAGCCCCACCACCACCGTGTCGTCGGCGAACTTCACTATGGAGTTGGAGCTGAACTTGGCCACACAGTCGTGTGTGTAGAGTGAGTACAGCAGGGGGCTTAGAACACAGCCCTGGGGGGACCCGATGCTCAGGGTGATGGTGTTGGAGGTCTGACCCCCCACGCTGACCGCCTGGGGTCTTTCACTCAGAAAGTCCAGTACCCAGGCGCTCAGGGCGGAGCTCAGGCCTAGCTCGATCAGCTTGTCCACCAGTCTGGTGGGGACTATGGTGTTGAACGCTGAGCTGTAGTCAATGAACAACAGTCTCACATAGCCCCCCTTCTGACGGTCAAGGTGGGAGAGAGTGCTGTGCAGTACCTGGGAGACCGCGTCATCAGTGGACCTGTTTGTCCTGTATGCAAATTGCATAGGGTCCATATCACTGGGGAGAGAGGCACAAATGTGGTCCTCTCTCGAAACATTTCATGACCACAGAGGTGAGTGCCACCGGTCTGTAATCATTTGGACATGTTGGGGAGGGTTTCTTCGGTACAGGGATGATGGTAGACATCTTGAAGCAGGCAGGGACTACTGACTCCGCCAGGGATTGATTAAATATGGCGGTGAACACCGGGGCAAGCTGGTTTGCACAGGACTTAAGTATGCGTCCTGTTATACCATCTGGGCCTGCAGCCTTCCTGGTGTTCACCTGCATAAATGCTTTTCTCACACTGTGTTCCGACAACGAGAGAGCGCCCCCGCCCCCCCGCGGTTGCCCCCCCCCCCCCTCCACAACAGCCGGTGCGCCAGTGACGTCACTAGCCAGAGGGCTAGCGGCGACACTGTCTACACCGAACCGAGCGTAGAAGGAGTTGAGTTTGTCCGCGAGAGAGGCGTCGTCGCTCCCCATTGAGGGGGCGCTGACTTTGTAGTCAGTTATTGTCTTCAGTCCCCTCCACAAGCCTCTTGTGTCGTTTTGTGCCATTTGTGTCTCCAGTTTCTCAGCATATGTCCTCTTAGCAAGTTTAACAGCCTTGCGCAGAGTGTAGACTGAAGCCTTGTACTCTTCCATATTTCCTGACTCTCTGCCCAGGTTATAAGCCGTGGTGCGTGAGTTTAGGTCTGTTCTTATAGTGCTGTTCACCCAAGGTTTCTGTGTGTGTGTGTGTGTGTGTGTGTGTGTGCGTGTATGAAGTTAGCGCTGACCAGGTCATGGATAATAGATTTTTCAGCCCGCTTCTCTAGCATGCATAAGTACACATATACTATCGATAATCTAGCGTTTATTTGAAAACAATTCATAAATCAGCCGAAAAATGACAACGTGTTTTGTGTATTCCACTAAAGGGCTATTATCGCGGAATTTCTCTGAAATGACTAGAACTCTCCAAAACTATACTCGTATTCAAAACGGTATAAAGCGGAAATGTACCAATGAAAAAACAATCCGTTTCGTACATGTTGACTGCAAGCAAGTCATTGATAAGCGAGGGATGTTTTAGACCCATAGCCATAATTTAAGATATAGTTTAAGCATTCGCAAATATCCCAGACTTCCCATTGACTAAAGCGCTAGCACTCAAGGGGTTATCTGGGCAAAGGGGCGTGGCACCCAATGTGTTAATAGAGACAGAGGCAGAATTCGACTTAATTAAGCATGTTTTATTAAGACATGTTTGTATATGGGTCGGGACACTGCTGCTGACTGGGTGTCTTATCAAACACAGGTAAAACAAAAAAATACTATAGAGAATTGTCAGTGCTGTAAAGTTTAAACCTTTTTAAATCATAGACAAACTAAACACTTTGCTTTTATGAAATATTGTAAGCCGTCATTTGAGGCATTATGAAAGCAGCAAGTTGTATTCAACACAGAGAAGAGTTAATGAAGAATCTCCATGTGCTTGTTGTAGTTAACAAAGAGAGGCGGAGTTAATTAGGCATATGACGTCCATTGCATTGGAGGTGCAATATTTTGCAGGTAATTCTTTATAAATATATATATTTATTTATATATATATATAAATATATATATATATATATATTTATATTCAAATTTTATTTTCCCATTCGAATCCCGTTCCCATCGAACGAAGCTTCGAAGTATTTAAGACATCAGTCAAGTGTTGTCTGCCCTGGGCCCCGTTCCCCGTACCTGGATAACTGAGTTAGCCGGATAATTTTCGGTCTAGTCTGACTTAAGCCGGACCTTCCCATTCCCCGAAGCTCGATTGTCTAAATCACCATGACAACAGATCAAAAAGTTTGAGCCTGGTCGGGAGCAGGGTTAACTTCAGTTAGCCGGATGAACCATGGCCACGCCCCCGCAAATAAATGACAGCTCGCTTCCTGAAATGATCCACAGTCTAGATCCCATTTATACCATTCTGAATTATGTTTCTGTGCTTCGTTTTCCTAGAGGGGGCTTTTGAAATGTATAATAATAGAACTAAATGCTGATAATAAATCATATTGAGCCTATAGATTTACTTTGTCCTAAATAAAATAATGCACGTCATATACGGCGCTCGGAGTCGCGATACACGCTGCATGTGGTTATTTTAATAACGGCGCATTGCAAATGTGAATCCCGCAGGGATATTTTCAATTAATGAAACCTATCGGCCGTTTGGCTCTGATTAGTTTCATATATTATCCGCTGTAGATTTGCTTAACGAAGCGCCCGGATTGTGTTTCATTCAAGCATAAAATTGAAGTGTCTATGCGTGGATTGTGGATTTTGTGTGATATTGTAACTGGGATTAAAATGTCTGATGAGATGCGCTGTTTGACGGATTTGAGAAATTGAATGAGCCGTTGACGTCACATTAATGCATTTGAGAATAAAGAGATAAAACTTCATTCAAAAGAAAAGATATTCTAAACACGGGTCTCTCCTCCATTAATGGATAAACAATGAATCTATCCCGTCTGGCACAGTGGCACAGCGTTAGTGCTCAATCCTGGCAACCGGGCGACCGGTGTTCGAAACCCCGTGTTTCCAATATAATTTTTTGGAATATAATATTAATGATTATACGCAAAAGTAGCCTAGTTTTAAGTTAAAATATTATAAATCTACATGCATTGAGGATGTCATTCTTTATATAGCTCTCAACGTGCACCAAATTGAATTATTCCTACATTGCAAAAAGAAGGAAAAGACTAGGATTCGAACCCGGGTCGTCCGCGTGAAAGTCAAAAGCAGAAACCGTTATACCACAGTGCAGATAAGTAAAAGATCCACCATACATCAATCAATGGGTAAGAGAGCCGTATCCTTATTCTGTATAACAGTTTAACTAATAATTTTCGCTAGCAAGATCTCATTTGATTATTCAATCCATAAACCTACTGCCAGCAGGCAAGTTTAAAGAAATATAATCTGATTGATTGAGGTAATGAGGGACTTAAAATTAGCCTATAGATAACGCATTTAACTTGTCGGCGAGGCGATTGAGCCGTACTGCAATCTGTTAATAAAGTTTTAAATCAATTAATCAATCAATGCCTTTAGAAAATCAGGATCTCTGCTATCGATAAGTGCTGGCTTTTCAACTGAAGCGGCCGCGCGCACTTATTCTGGGTCTCAAGTCTGGTTCGAGTTAACGAGACTGAATCCACCTTCGAGGAACAGGAAAATCCCGGCTTCAAACATCGGGTTAACTGAATCTGGATAATGGGACTCTTGATCGACTTAGTTGAACCAGGTACGGGGAATAGGGCCCTGCCTTCCTTGTCGGGTCATTGCTCCTGTTACTCCTGTTACTCCTGTTACTTTGGTTTTGCTGTTCCTGTCTTGATACTTGTTCATTGGATGTTCCTGTGATTCTGCGTTCGTGCTGTTTTTTCCCGGCCCTTGTATTGCTATTTAGTTTGTTAGCTGTTCGCTGAACACTACCGTGAGTAGTCGTGTTTATCTTTGTGAAGGCATTATCGCTCCTTGCCACGGAGGATAATATTGTTGTGCTGTTTTGTCAGATCCGCTCTTTATCTCTTTATGATAGCTGTGTATCGCAATCATTATTTAAAGTGTTTATTATTATAGAGCGTTTAGCATGTTTGAGACTTGCCCTTTTTTTTTTTTTTTTTTTTTAACACACATATAAACAAACATGACTACACACGATAAGATACACAAGCATTAATATACAGTGTATATCCAACAAAATTACCATTTATACCAATGTCTTATACAGGATATACCCCTAATACATGTTATCTAAAAACCTACACACATATGCTCCAGCTCGAACCCCCCCCTCCCGGACCGCTCTTTGGATAGTACCTCCATTATCCCTCGCTCCTAACCAGACACTACCATTATAAGCTAGCTTTTATTCTCTCCACCACTTCTAACCACATTGTCATTTTGGATTCATTGAGACCCAGAATTCTTGCTGTAGATATTTCTCGAGATATGTAAGAAACCAAACTTTCCGGCACATTTTTTCCGGTTGAAACCAGCGTGATGCTATCAGCTTTTTAGCTACTGTGATACCCGATAAAACCAATCTCTTTAGCTGTGGATGTACTGCAAACTCAAAAACATCATTCAATAGTAATACAGAGGGGTGTACAGGTATATTCCAAGATACGAGTTTTGATAATTGTTGGGTCACATCTTTCCAGAATATCTTAACTGGTGGGCAGTCCCAATACATGTGCATAAATGTCCCTTCGTCCCCATTTGTACATTGGGAGCATTTGGAGTCTTGTTTAAGACCCATTCTGTTCAGTCTTATAGGAGTCAAGTATGTCCTGTGAATATAGTTAAGATTGATTTGTTGATGGTCCGGGTTCCTTGATGTAAGTCGGACATTTGCCCAGGCTCCTTGCCAATCAAAGTCATTTTCCAGGTCTGGTATATCCCTCCTCCAGACAGAGTCTAGTTGGAGGGTTTCATACGAGGACGTTGGTAATTGATGATAAAAATCTGAAACAAAACCTCTCGATGTCTCTCTTTCATAGAAGAATTTGTGGTATCTGTGGTGTTCAATTGGTATGTCTAATGGAACACTGTGAGACTTCAAACATAGCCGTAACTGTATGTAAAAAAGCCATGTGGACTTGGTGAGATTAAATTTTGTGCATATTTCTCCATAACTACAAAAACCCTGTTTGTTAAAAACATCCCCTAATGAGTGTATGCATTGCTCTTCCCATATAGGGAATCTTATAGGTCGTTTTTCAATTAAGAGTGCATTGTTGTTGAATAAGGGAGTATGCTTGTGCCATTTATGTGGGTTAGGATATTTTTTTTGTGTTTCACGCCATATCCGGATCGCATGAGTAATTATGGGGCCAAATTTCCGTTCACAGTGCTTGATTGGTAGTTTAGTGTATGCTATGTCCTTCAGTCTATGTGGGGCTACTATGTTTTCTTCTAATTTTCTCCAGGATACTAATGCTTGGGGATCAAACCATGTTGTCAATGGTCTTAATGTGTACGCCTTAAAATAATGGAAAAAATCTGGAAATGCCATGCCACCGTCTGCTTTATTTCTCTGTGCGGTGGATCTTTTTATACGTGGTGGTTTGTTATTCCAAATAAATTTGTATGTGGAGGAGTGTAATCTTTTCCAGTAACCCTCTGGAGGGGGTAACGGTAGCATTGAACTGAAGAAGTTGATTCTAGGTAGTACTGAGTTTTTAAGTTTTGCCGACCTATCAAGGTCGTCTTTGATTTTGTTTTGGATTTTTGTGTAATTGTGCTTCACCGTTTGTCTTATGGTGGGGAATATTTCCACTCCCAAGCATCTAAAATGTTTTACCATAGGTATCTCTCCTGGGAGGGTTATATCTTTTTTTGCAGGGGTGTTAAGTGGAAGGAAAGCCGACTTCGGCCAATTTATCTTAAATCCCGATAAGTCACCAAAGTTCTCAATCAACTTGAGCAGATGAGGCAATGTGGTGTTGGGGTTTTGCATGAACAGTATTACGTCGTCCGCATATAAACAAATTTTATGTTGTGTGCCCTTGATTACGATTGGTTCTATGGATTGGGATTGTCTTATATATTGTGCTAAAGGCTCTAATGATAGATCGAATAGTCCGGGACTAAGAGGGCAACCCTGTCTGGCTGAGCGTGATACCGGAAAGATTTTGGAGATGATTGTACCTGTTGTAATCATGGCCGATGGGTCTTTGTATAATACTTTAATCATATCAATGAATCCTTTTCCTAACCCCATCCTTTCTAATACTGCCCATAGATACGACCATTCCAGCCTGTCAAAAGCTTTCATTGCATCCAGGGACAGCATCGCCTTAGGTATGGTGTCGTCCTTGTCGGCATCTAGTACGTGCAGTATTCGTCTTATGTTATCAGTGATCAGGCGGCCTCTTATGAAGCCAGTTTGGTCCGGATGAACTAAAGACGTCATATGCTTTTGTAATCTGATGGCTAATACCTTAGAGTACAGTTTGATATCGGTTCCGAGGAGGCTTAAGGGTCTGTAACTACCGCACTCGGTGGGGTCTTTGTCTTTTTTGAGAAGGACTGTTATGAGTGCAATATTGTCGTTTTTATGGAAGTTCCCCTCCTTGACTGAGTATAAGATCATATTTAGTAATAAGGGTCCAATTATGTCCCAACAAGAAAGGTACATTTCTGGTGGGATACCGTCTCTTCCAGGAGCCTTACCACTTTGCATTTCGGATATGGCCTTCTTGAGTTCATCTAGTGTGATCGGTGTTTCTAACTGTTTAGCGTCATCCTCTGAAAGTTTAGGGAGAATAATTTGATTAAGATATGTGTCCATTTTGTCTTGATCGAGGGTCATTTCTGATTTATATAAGTCGGAGTAGAATTCTTTGAATGTATCGTTTATTTTTTCAGGGTCTGTTTCAAGTACTTGTTGTGCTTTAATGGTAGTTATATCTGCAAATTTTGCATTAATTCTTAATCGCATGGCTAATAGGTGACTAGGTTTAGAACCTTGGGAGTACTGCTGTTGTCTTGTGCTGCGTATTTGTATTTCCTATTGTTGTCTGTATATGGCCTTGATCTCTTTTTTTAGTACGATAACTTGATTTTCTAGTCGAGTTGAGTTGTTGTATTTTAAAGAATTAAATAACGTTGAGTAAAGCGTTTCCAGTTCAGACAGTTTTGTGCATTGATTCTTGCGCATTTTGGAGGAAAAGCTATCAGTGAAATCCTTGATCATTCCCTTTACCGACATCCATATTATTCTGGGGTCTTGCACCGAGTTTGCATTCTCCCGTAGGAATACTATAAGAGCTTCTTTGAGTTGTGTAATGAATTCCTTGTTATTAAGCAGCATCGATTTAAATCGCCATCTTGGGGCTCGGGAAGATAGTATACCAAATGTTACTTTTAGTAGTAAATAACAGTGATCTGATAATGCATTGGGTATCATTTCCACTTCATATTTATCAAATAGTCTCGGGGATGCAAAGACATAATCTATTCTGGATAATGTGTTATGTCTCGCAGATCGACAAGAGTACTTTCGGGTCGTGGGATTAAGTGATCGCCATAAGTCATTTACACCTGTAATCTTCGACCAATCCTTTAATGCTTTAGATGAATTATTTTGTTCGCTGGAAAAGGCGAGGTAAGATTTGTCCATCCTTGGATTCCAAATGGCATTAAAATCCACACCTATTATAAATGAGTAATCGGGAAGGTCTAACATTGCATTGGTTAGTGTAGAGAAGAAACCCTCTTCGTACAAATTTGGGGCATATACCGCTGCCAACGCTATTTTCCTGTTATTGTGTACAATCATAGCTATAGTTATACGACCATCTGCATCAGACCATACTCCCTTTAATTCAATATTTAACTTACGTCTAACGACTATGGCTACCCCTCGAGTTCTCGTACCAAAAGAAGAGTGACTAATATTATGATATGTGTTGTCCGCTAACGTATCTATGTCTTTCTCTAAAATGTGCGTTTCGCTTAGTAGAGCCACGTCCACATGTTCTTTTTTCATCAGTGTGAGCACGCTTTTGCGTTTGTGTTGTTTATTTATCCCACCAGTGTTCCATATCATTATATTCAAACTAGCCATAATCTATACATGTTGTTGTGTAGTTTTTGGTAATGCTTCTGGAGTGCGAAGCTACAATAGATGTACATCCAATTATTGAGGTCCCGTTGAGAGCCGAGCTTAAAAACATATATATATATATACAAATAAAAATCCCCTTTTTCCCCCTCTCCCAGAGAGTCGTACAGGCCTGTGTTCCATAGACACATCCTCCCTTAGGCCACCGGATTGCCCAAACTGAGCTTTGTAATCCTACTCTTCCTATGCTAATTGCCATAGGATCTAACATTTTCATTCTAATTAAATAGAATGTCGCTTTTGGTCTTGCGCCTTCCCTTAATGTACTAAAATATTATGAAAAATGAAAAAAAGAATACCTTCATTGATATATTCATTTGAACCTTCTACTAACTTATGTAGGAAACATCAGAAAAAGGAAAAGATTGGAGACAAACACTAACACCTTAAAATGAAGAAAAATAGAAAAGAACAATGTAAGATAAAAAAAAGGGAGAGAGAGAGCTAAAATAAAACTCAACGTGGAGAAACCACTAAAATAAAATTTTAGTAAAATTAAAACAGACTTTTAGAGCTACATTGTGCCAATCTCTAAATCAGTGGAGTGATTATTTAAAATATTAGAATAACCTTGTTGTGCTCATACATTTAGATGTGGCTGATTTTTTTTTAAAGCCTTATTAAGGCCTGATTAAACTTCAGTCAATTGATCATATGCTTATACACACCGGATGTTAATGTTAAAGTTGCAGGCCTTCGTTGTAATGGTGCATTATATTCTAGAAGGTTGTAGAATACCCTAGTATATACGAACAGACTGCTGTTATGTTCCAGAATGATCTTCCTACCCAGGGTTCATGACTACTAGTATTTTCGGGATATTCCTTTGTGTTCCAGAGCTCCTATTCCTTAATGACAGGTCATGAGTGCTGCTTTTGCTTCCGCGTTTTCCCTGCGGAGCGGCAGAGCGCGAGCGGAATTAGGTAACCGCCGCAGGAATCCGCCATGATTTTCATTCGGCGCTTCAGCTCACCTGGCATAGCAGCGGTCCGCGGTCCTGCGGTTCGTTGTTGACGAGTTCGAATCCCATGATTTTTTTTTTTTAACGTGATTTTTTTTTAACGTGTATTCTTTCGCCGGTTAAGGTTAGGCATGGTTAAGGTTAAGGTTAAGGTTAGGCATTGTTTCGGAGTTGGTTATGGTTAGAACGGTTAAGTTTAGGCGCTGTTAAGGAGCTGGTTAAGGTTAGAGTTTGTCAAAGAGAATGGCAATATTCTTTCTATGGTTAAGGTTAGGCATGGTTAAGGTTAAGGTTAAGGTTAGGCATTGTTTCGGAGTTGGTTAAGGTTAGAACGGTTAAGTTTAGGCGCTGTTAAGGAGCTGGTTAAGGTTAGAGTTTGTCTTAGAGACAGCCTATTTCCGCACTGCCGCTCTCCCGCGTTGCCGCGGTCACATTCTTGCACTCATGACCTGTCATAAAGACACACGCTTCCAGAGCAGTCGAGCGATGAGCCCAGAATATTCCAGATTGTTCACAGTGTCAATGATAGATTCTTGTCTCCACGGAGACCAGAAGTCTGTAAATATAATGCATTACGAACCATATTATACACCTTGTGCCTTGGTGTTGCCGGCATGCATATCATCTGCTACTTTTGTTGAGTCGTGGTAAAGTCATTCTAATAAAATTACTGAAATACAAAGAGAAAGAGAGAGATGAATAGGCTTATCTGGTGCGAGACAGTGTTGCGTTCTGCCCTGGGGGACCTGCTCCATGTAGATTCAAGTATTCCTCGGCGTCTTTAGGCGTGCGTATTCCTTCCCTCCGGCCGTCTTTTCCCACGATCGATAATAGTGCCGGGTATATTAGCCTTGGCCTGAAGCCACTCTTGAACAATTTCTGCATCACCTCCTTGTAGGGGAAACGCTGAGCGATGGCCTCTTTGCATAGATCTTCGTAGATAAATATTGAATTTTCACCATATTTCAGTTTCCCCCTTTGGTTGCGTGCAACTCTGATGATGTCATCTCTTATTACCGTCTTGCGCAGAGTAACAATGATGACTCTTGGACCGTTGCCTCTTTGTTCTCGAGTACCGATTCTGTAACATTGGTCCACTATCGGCTCTGTGGTTAGAATGTTGTTACCCAAAATCTCTGTTAACACTGTTGGAAACTTGTCGTCTGTGCAATTGACTGATTCATCAAGTCCCACTATGCGGATATTATTTCGCCTGTAGTAACGTTGGGTCTCGAGCAGCCTCTCCATCGCTTCATCTTTGACTTCTTGTATTTTCCTCCGACATGCTTCTTCCACCTTTTTTATCTCATACGTTAACTCTATCAATCCATCGTTGACGTTCTTCTCGTTCTCTTTGACTACCCGTGTAATTTCTGTCACCGTATTCTCCACTGTCGTGATTCGCACGGACTGTACAGCGACCGCTTTCATAACCTCTTCGAATTTAGCATCGATGTGTGCGACGTGTAATTTGAAAGCGACCATCTGTTCCTTAATCAGGCTAGTCAGAGAGTTGAAGTCGGGTTGTGTAATTGCACTGCCTGTGTCAGTTGATATTGTAGGTGCAGTGATGGGACCGATGGATTTGTTGGCTATTATCTTCTCAAAATCCTCTGCTTTGTCCTTCACGGTACTTTTTCCTGTCGTTCCCGTTATGTTGTCCTCTATTGTCTCCCTCTCGGAGCCAGTCGCCGATGGTCCCGGTCTATTCTCCGTTATATTCCCCCCATCGGGGATTGTCAACAACGGATCTGCCGCCGCGTCGCCTGTTATTTTCTTTGAACGTGTCTCAATCGTCGCCGTTGGATTTACTGCTTCGTGTTTCTTTCCACCCTTTTTCTTATCCTTACCATCCATGTTGAGTCTTTATGTCTTTTGATATAGTTAGTATAAGTTCCTATTAATACATACGATGTGGTTTAATCTCATTGGTATTTGTTAAAATAATGTTTTTGAACGAAATTAACGGTGACGGGAGCGGAGCTGTTACCAAACGCGTGCGCTACATATTGTAGTCAAACCGGAAGCCCTCTCCCTTTCTTTTTAAGCCACACACTCAAATTAAAGGAGCAGTGCTCATATTCGAGAATCAACACCTGTCTCCTGTCTATCCTCTGCCTGTCTGCGTTTGGGTCCTACCTCCTACCACACCACCATGCTGTCTAAATGTACCCACTCTAACACCCCAGGCCATGGAGAGACTTGACCCGGAATGAGGCGTGGTACCCCCTAAATGTGATGTACACAAGCACTAACCAGTAGACCCTCCTGTATATGCCCCCCCTGGCCATACAGTTGAGAATAAATCGATAGGGAAATCTTTAGCTCCAGAGATTGCTATACTATGTTATTTGATACTATCTTGTCTAGCACAGTCTCTGGAGCGTAACAGTAAGAAGCATTTTGTATGAAAGTATTCTGTACTTCTGTATGACAACTATTAAAGAAACTTGAAACTTGAAATTGAACACACCTTGCAACAGGCACACACATTCACACACAATGTCAACAGTAGGCCAGGGCCCATTTTTCACACATCCCCTGTGGCCTGTCTCTCTCCCTGAAATACAATGACAATGACAATGAGACAAACACACACACACTTAAATCAGTTTGGGTATCTATAATGGTTACTTCTATAAGATGTTATGTCGATGTTACAAAACATGGTTTTTGTAGCACACTTTCTCCATTGTAATTCTGTTTCTGGTTGCTGAACTTTATGCCAAAGATGCTCGCTAGTGTGGATATTTCAAAACCCAATAAATAATACATCTATCTGGACCAAACTGTTTAGCTAGCTTTTATCTCTGTGTAACAATGCTAACATAATACATATTAACAAAACTGCTTAGCTAGCTTTAATCTACAATGATAATTGTGAAAACAAATATTTCTGTTTTTCATTCAGATTTGAATCCCTTTCTAGATACTGTGTGACACACATTCGATAGGTATACTTTTTGTGCTTGTGGGGAAATTGGTTTGCAGCACAATCACAAGGCATTTCATCACAATGTCACAAAGAAAACTACCAATAGACAAACTCATACACATATAGTACCTCACACCTTGCAACACATTAGGTGTAAAGAGAGAGAGAAAAAAACAATAAGAACAATCGTTAAAACAGGGGCAACTCCTTCCCAGACCAGCTGGACATCCATTGTGACCAAAAATAACTTATCGAGAACGCTTGTGGAACAAATTAAAACGTGGATCTATTTTTAGTAAATAGGTGTTGTCACCCAGATGGCAACAATTCAAATGAGGAGGCAGTGGGTTTTGCCTCTGGTCACTCACAGTGTTGTTTGCCTTATTCAGTGTTCTGTCTCTGTAGATCTATGCATTCCATACTTGGAAATATGATCCCCAACATGTTTACTTGCCGTTCTTACAGTTTTCTGACAGTGTTTTTCTGTGCCTCAGTAGTATTGTGCCAAACCAGCAGATGATACAGAAGGACACTTTCAATAAAAGCACCATAAAACATATGGAGCATTTTGTTGTGGACATTAAAAGATAGCCGGGCGACAGTGGCTCAGGAGGTAGAGCAGTCATCTGGTAATCCGGAGGTTCCTGGTTCGATTCCTGCTCCTCCCGGGCAGCGTGTCGAAGTGTCTCTGAGCAGACACTTAACCCCTAATTGCTCCCGATGTGCAGGTTCGCACTTTGCATGGTTGCCCCCGCCATCGGTGTGTGAATGTATGAGTGAATGGGTAAAAATGTAAGGAACAAATTGTAAAGCACTTTGAATAAAAGCGCTATATAAATGCAGCCATTTACCATTTAGATAGCAATTTATTTTAAAAAGGTGATTACTTTGTTGTGTCTTAGTGTTTATGAGTCAGTCCACAGGTCCCATTTAAGCTTACTTTATATGGTTGAGGACAATGCCAAGGTACTTGTAATCTGTTACTGTATTGGCTCCTCATTGATAAACAGTGGTGGAAAGTAAGTATTTTTAAGTGCTGTGCTTAAGTATAATTTTGAGGTACTTTACATGAGTATTTACATTTGAGGGAACTTTGTACTTTCATTCCACTACATTTCAAAGAAAATATTGTACTTTTTACTCCACTACATTTATCTGAACCCTACTTGTTACTTTTGCATAGAAAACATGGCAATAATTTCAAATTTGAAGCCTCCCAACTTCAGAGTTGTTGAACGTAATCAGAGCAGCATAACTGAACCACATACCACTTTAACCTTTAGAGTCAACGGTTCGAGGATTGAATGCTCTGACGCGCTGGAATACACAAACATCATGTAGAACTCATACTTTGACTTTTGATCCTTAAGTACATTCAATATCAAATATTTGTCTACTTTTACTCAAGTAGGATTTTGAATGGACAACTTTTACTTTTACCAGAGTACTATTTTATCTGGGTATTTCTACTTTTACTTAAGTAAAGGAACTGTGTCCTTCTTTCACCACTGTTGATAGGTAGGGTGCAAAGATTGCAGCTTTCTAAAATCAATGGACATTTCCTTTGCCATTAGAGGTGTTTAGGAGAAGGTTTGACTTATCACACCAATTTAGGAAGTAACACTGTCCGCTGCTGCTCCTCCTCATCATATAGGAGGCTCACCAAGGCTGTGTACTTAATAAAGTGCCTATTAGGGAAAGTGTTAGTGCAAGAGCTGGTGTATAAAATAAACTATAACACGATGATAAAAACACATCCCTGGGGGGAGCCTGTGCAAGAGAGTGATCTGCTGGATTATACAGCTAAGAAAATCCATGAAATCAAGTCAGCTTCAAGTGGAAATTGTGTAGCCTGCTAAAATACTGGGTTGAACAGTGTTAAAAGTGGACGAAAAGTCCACAAACAAAATCATAGCATGTGTGTTTGGTTTCTCAAGGTGAGTGTGCAATGGAGTCAGAATTGCATCTTCTACCCCTCAAATTCCAAGGGGTCTGTGAGGTGCTGTGTCTGTGATACAATGTACCTCTTCACGAGACACTCGGAGCACTTCATCACCAGTGATGTTAAAGGGGACATGTCTTGCTATTCCTTTCACTATTTGGGCAACTTTACACAATTCCTGTAAGTCTATGGATCTGTAAAGTTTTTTTCCAAAACATTTATTGTTTTGTATTTCTAATCAAGTACTCTAAAGCAGCATGTTTCCACTTCAAGATTTCAAGCTGTTTTGGGCTGGGCTCTGCCCATAAGCGCTTTGAGTGACAGTCAAACAGAGGCAGACAGAGGCAGACAGGCAGACAGAGAGATATAGAGAGATTGAGGGTGATACTAATTAATTTCGCCCAGGTGGTGAGAGCAGGCAACTGCACCTCCTCATCCATCACCCTCAACATAGGGGCCCCACAGGGCTGTGTTCTGAGTCCCCTCCTCTACTCCCTGTACACACATGACTGTGTGGCTCAGCGGAGCAACAACACAATCATCAAATTTGCTGACGACACAGTAGTGGTGGGCCTGATCTCTGCAAACGAAGAGAGGGCCTACCTGGAAGAGGTCAAGGTCCTGGCGGGATGGTGCCAGGAGAACAGACTCTCCCTGAACGTCAGCAAAACAAAGGAGATGATTGTGGACTTTAGGAGGTCGGGGGTCAGGGACTACAGCCCCCTCAGCATCGACGGGGCACCGGTTGAGAGAGTGAACAGTTTTAAGTACCTCGGAGTAGGGCTGGGCGATATGGAAAAAAATCATATCGCGATAACGATATGATAATGTTATCATATTTCTCGATATCAATAATTATCTAAATTGTTATAAGTATAAAAAAAAAAACAGATGTATGTTTATTTTGCAGCAATTTTTTGTCATTGCCGCCATCTTTAGTGTTACATCCCCTCACACTCCAGTTCTCAGGCTGCAGCTGGTTTAAAAGCTAAAGTAAACCGGCTTCTCTGCTGGCTGTGGCTCCAGGGGAGTTGAACAGTTCTGGCTCTGCTAGTTTATTTTCGATCTTTTGGTGCTTTTTTGGTGGACAAACCACCGCACCGTGACTCGTGACTGGAGTCTAGTTCTGCTAGCACACATAGCCTACTGTGTACAGACGGTTTCAAACTGTATTTTAAATTAGAAAGCAAACAAAATAAATGGACAAGAGAAAAATAAATCTCAATTTGGTCAGTATTGTCATTTGGACAAGCAAAGCCATTACTTTAAGTTGCAAGCAAGAAAGACAAGTCTGTCCACTGTTTTAAAACTGCCCTGTTGCAGGTCACAAAAAAAAAAAAAAAATCGCGATATTTATCGTTATATCGCCCAGCCCTACCTCGGAGCCCACATATCCGAGGACTTGACATGGACCACACACATTGACAGTGTTGTGAAGAAGGCACGACAACGCCTCTACTTCCTCAGGCGCCTAAGGAAGTTCCAAGTCAGTCAGAAGATCCTTAAGAACTTCTACTCATGTACAATAGAGAGCATCCTGACTGGCAACATCACCTCCTGGTTTGGGAATAGCACCGCACAAGACCGAAGCAGACTACAAAGAGTGACACGTTCAGCGGAACGCACAATTGGAGGGGGGCTTCCCACCCTCCAGAACATTTACAACAAGCGGTGCAGGGGTAAGGCTAAGAGAGTCATCAAGGACTCCAGCCACCCGAACAACTGCCTCTTTGAACTGCTGCGGTCAGGCAAGCGATACCGGAGTCTCAAGGCGAGCACAGAAAGACTCAGAAGAAGCTTCTATCCCCAGGCCATCAGGCTGCTCAACGAACAATAAACACTATGCAACAACCATCAAATGCACACAGCACACACATCCACACGCACACACTCACTTTAAACAAACAACACACTGCAGCACCCACTCTCCACACTTTAGATCACCTAAACACACTTTATATTTAATGGTAAATGATTTGCACTACAACTCGTACACCTTACTGTAAATTGTACCTAAATTGTACCTCATCCCATTTCTGCTTTGCAATAGTATTGTATATTAGTACATTGCATAGTATATTGTATATTGTATGGTAACTCAGTTACTTCTATTCTGCATCGAACATTATACATATGTCTATACTGAACACTGTGACCTCTATTTTTACTTCTTTTTACATGCTACTTTATTTTATTTCATACTTATCTTGTCTAGCACAGTCTCTGGAGCGTAACACTACAGTAAGAAGCATTTTGTATAAAAGTATTCTGTACTTCTGTATGACAACTATTAAAGAAACTTGAAACTTGAGGGGGCATAATCCCACGGGACAATGCATTGGTAACTTGTTTCAAATGACAATATATACCCCTGTGAATATTATTGCACGGATCGGAATACGGGCACGTGCATGGGAGTCAAAGATATTTTGACAGTGATATGCGAGTGGAGAAGCTCCATCCCCGCGCCCGGTCGGGAGGTTGTGTGTGTAAATGCGCGTCTGTTTTTCCCGAGAGAGAGAAGCTCCTGCTCCGTGTGTGTCTGTCTCTCTCTCTCTCTCTCTCTCTCTCTCTCTCTCTCTCTCTCTCTCTCTCTCTCTCTCTCTCTCTCTCTCTCTCCCTTTCTATCTCTCTCGCTCGTTCTCTGCTGTCGGCACCCGCTTGAGGAAGTGTCGGTATTTCCACTCGCTCTGTTGTTGAGTGAATGGTTGCGCTACAGCCATAGAGGGGGCATTACTGCAGATCAGCCCTGTGCTACGTAGGATAGCGAGTCAAATCAGAATAGCTTAACACATTAACTGCCACGCAGTTTGCCCGTCTCATACCACTCTCTGCCACCACTCTAAGCCTATGGAGATGTTCACCTTCTTTGCAAGGCTATAACTTTTTAAATTGTATTGCTAAATTGACATTACTATGGCCCATTCAACATCGATTATCTATCATTCAGGATGTAGGAACGTTATACTTTTTCATTCATAGATTCATACGGAAATACCGTCTAGAATATAAATATGTTTTTATCGTTTTCTGCAGTAATTCCTAGAACGTGAGTTATAGGCATAAACGCATATATAGATTATCAACTGCCCTTTGTTGCCGATACACGCTATATTAAAAATTTCAACTGTACATGATCCTAAACGTTATGACTCATCATGCGCGGATGAACGGGGGGGGGGGGTCGTTTATAATTCCGTGATCGTCAGTAAATGCTTTATGTAGTATGGGTGATATATTGATCAGAGCAGTTTGCATTAATAATAATAAACAATCACTCTGGAAGTAACGTTACTGTCCTCTTACCGTTCGCCGATGAGACTGGAGGAAAAATATCCCACTTATTTGACGGCGATCTACTAGATCCATTTCCGGTTTGTATGGCGAAATAAACGGCCAAATCATATCGATTATTGAGTTATGGCAGCAATCCATATACACGGATGTGTGTCTAGAGTCCCGCAACAATATGTGACTGCCGGACGCATTTCCCAGATGCAAGGAGATCGACTCGATCCATTTCCGGTTTGGTAACTCGCCCGATCATCCACCAGGCGGCGGTATTGAAGCGTTGCACTGTTGTGCAGGCTCCCACTGTATCAGACCAGGCTCGGTGAGGGAATTATGAATACCATGGCGAAAAAATTAAATATGATCTCAATAACGTCGTATGCCGTGGATTGGCGGAATTCGCATGACCTTGAAACACGTCGTAAGCCGTTTCCGGCGGTGGATGTGTTAATTCACTGGGGGAGGATATTGTCTCAACTGAATTGGAGCAATCCGCCAAAATGAGAATTAGAGACACAGACCCCATTGATACAAACCCCCATTGCTAGGAAACAATGCTAAACACTGGAAAAGGCCATTTATTTATTGGTCGAAAGTTGTCGGGCACCTATGTGACTGGGAATTTTTGGCACGGGTACAATTGTGGATGTGTTTTCCATAGGGTAGGGACTTTGTGAAGATTACAAAGAAGACCTAAACTGCCAGCTGTTCAGCACAGGGCTTGAAAACACTTTCACAATATTGGGATGTGGAATCACAAAAGCGGCAAGCTGGAAACATAACGGGAAGTGGATGTACCTTTGGATGATTTATAGTTTATAGTTGTTTCTTTGCATCTCCAGAGATCCTATTGTGGTTCTGTGTGTTCCATCTGGCTCATTGCCCATGGGAATGACTGCCCACAGACGAAAGAACATGGGGAAGAAATGTAAGATTCTCTGTGATTAGGATGAAGTGCTCTTGATCATAAGCACATAGTTTGGGATGTTCAATGCCTGTCCATTGTCAATAACATCATGGGGAAAACTATTATCAGTGATGTGATGCTTAGATGGAGGAAACCAGTATGATTTATTCACCATAACAATTTGTATGTGAGTATACGTGATTTGTCTCCTATGTGTTTTGGTGATGGTACTTGCTGCCACAGAGAACCATACTGTGTGTGTGCGTGTGTGCTCGCATGCTGGGCTGTGTTTGCCCTATCTCTTACTTTTAAGAGCTTGAGCATATAGCTCACTTCAATTCCAACAAAGGCCTTATTGCAGATTCAACAGGCTCCAACTAGAGACTCTCAGGGCACACAGCCTGTCCTTTTTACTGGATTTAGGATTTAAACCATTATTAGCTATATCCCACCAAAAGCAAATACTTGCACGATTGAATTACTAGAGCAAACACAACTGATGCCGGGGGGAATATTCTGAATCTCGCAACTGTTACAGTCTGGCACACCTCCAGTACATATTCGGAACGTTTTGTAGATATTTGTTCAAGATACAGTACATGATTGGACTGTTTGTATGCGAGTCCAAGGTAAAGGAAAACGTTTTCTATGTGGCCAAAGCCACCTCAGAAACATTGGCAGCGGAAGGTGCTATGGTAGAGCTAAACGTCACAATGACACACAGCTCTACCCTCACTCAATTTGAAGAACTACAATGGGTGGGTCTTTTTGATTTCCTGGTACCTCACTTGTCTTTTTTAAGCTTGGCTTCCCACTCTCTCTCGCCAGGTAACAGACTAACCAGAAGTAAATGCTCAGCACCTCTCCTCCATGTGTGTGTTTGTTTAGTAGGAGTGTCAACCATTGGTTGGCATTGTCTGATGTCCACACTTTTTTGCCTCAGTGAAGATCTTTGGTAAAGTAAGAAGTTGGAGCATGCGCAGTAGTTAAGGCCGATATCTCTGGCCTGGCGATATGGACGCAGCTGGAGAGACAAATAAAGAGAGACCCAGAGTGGAATTTCCCTTTTCTAATACAGGATTAACAATTGAAAGGTTATTTGAACAATTCAGATGTTTCTTTACACTGACGTTCCTGGTTAAACATGGGTTATTGACACAGATCTATCCTGTATTGGAGGGCCAATAACCAAAGTATACACAACAATTATACTGAACCCGGTCTGCAAATGTATTTCCTTAACAGAATTAAACCCATGCACAGCTTTGTACAGGCTATAACTCTAGGAACACTGCAACATTATGGGAAATGTGTTTAATGTCTTGTCCTGAGTCAGACATAGATACCAATTTCCCCCTGTCAGGGCTCTACAGTGCGACCAAATTGCTCGCATATGCCCCTAAAAATATGTGTGTGCGAACCGTAAAAATCAATTACGCGCACGCTGTGCGAGTACAGATTACAGCCTCTCTCGTCTTTTTTTTCCTCCGCTGCGAGAATCGTTAAAAAACTACAAGTCCCACATTGCACTCAAGCCAACGGTCCAATCACAGTAGAGTGACGTGACTGGGTTCATGAGAAAGAAAGCAAATGACCAATCGGAAGCTCTCATTTGGCTTGTTTACTTCCTGAAATGCCACCATTGCGATATGCGAGAGTTTCCCGAGACATGTAACTTCTAGTCTTACCAATAGCAATATATTTTAGAACACCTAGATTTAGCGATAGCAATAGTAATATAACGTTAATGCAACAAAACGAATGCCTTGCTTTGTTAATCATAACGTTGATGCAGTAGCGTATGCCGTTGTGTTGACTAACGGACATGATAACAACATAACAGTGTACACATTCAAATTGCGATAATCGATTCTAACATTTTCAAATCGATGCAGTTGAATTTTCCCCTTAGGATCGATGCATTGTTACACCCCTACACCAAAGTAACTGCCGGCCCACTGTGTATGTGTGTACAACTAACTTGGCTAGCGTTATGAACAGCAGAGGTGGGCAATAGGGTCCAGCTGCAGCGCCGGACGGCCGGAGTGCAAGCGGTGTGACGTAATTGGCAGACTCGACTGTCAATCAATGGTCTACCTGACACGCAAACTCATAAACAATGTTTCTGTACTGGAGGTGTACAGTATTTCAATAGGCAACCCTGAAAGGATTATTTCTCTAGAAGAGCAACACAGCCAAAACATAGGCATTGTATGCATAAAAGGGGCAAAAGCTAAAGTTAAGTGACTGTTACTTTTGTAGCAGTAGTTTGATTTGATAGTTTATTTGATAGGGACAGCACATGTTAATGAACATCAAGTACAAAATACAAAATGTAAACATGCAGCGTTGTAGCAAGAGCTAATTTACACACATGCATGCACAGTACAAATATACATTTATTTTTGAAAAAAAAAACTCTTTTACTTGAAATATTTTCACTGTGCTCCTAAATATTTTTGGGTGCTCCTAAATTTCTTTGTGTGCTCCTAACTTTTTTGCACCTGTGCCCCTAGTGAAAAAGGTTAGCGTAGAGCCCTGCCTGTGTGTTCAGTAGAAAGCTATCCAGCTGCAAGCTACGCTAGTTTAGCACAAATTAATGAAAGCGGATACGGACCAGCTAGCCTAGCCTGAGGTGAAAAGGGGTCGGCGTCAGACAACGTCAGTCAATGGTTGCCACTCCGACCAAACACACACAAGGAGGGGAGGGGTTGAACATTTACTGCGGGTTACTCCGTTACCTGGAGAGAGAAATTAGAAGCTGATAGAGAGACGGTAGAGGTATCAGGGAGTTTGTATCACCCACCCATTGTAGTTCTTCGAAAGTGAGTAAGGATAGAGCTAAGCACCATTAGGACATATAGCTTAGAGCCTCACACTGCACATGTTTCTGAGCAGAGATGGATTTTTCACAGCCACTTAGAGAGAATGCCTCAATCTGAGACGTGAGTTTAATGTTGCGTTCTGGTGGAATTTCCCTTTAACTCACTTTAACTAATTGTAAAAGCGTAATCGTAATGAAGTATGTATTGGTTATACACCAATAAGAGTTCTACCTCTGTTTAAAACTGTCATGTTAAACCAATCAGAGTAATTGGATGCTCTCTATGGTGATTGATTGAGACAGTCAGGGAACCTGCCTGTTTAGGTAAGGGAGGTCAGTGTTAAATTAGGAACAGCAGGAAACACATCTGTACTGTACAAAGGAAGGGAATTAAATGTACAATTGAAGTTAAAGCTAAGCTGACTTGTAGGTATTGATATTAAGAATCCGCATCTGAGGATGCAACAGAAATACACGTTTCTTTCACCAAAGTTTACTTTCCTTAGTTGGAGAGAGTGTCTAAAACTACTTTCACACTGTCATAATGTTAAATGACATGGCAGATTTAGTTTGTTACCGAACTCTCAGAGACTGCGGGCTCCTGATAAACTATTGTATTTTAAATGGCATAATGGAACCAGCCATGTATCCTCATCTTTCATAAATATTCAGCGCATTAGCATTCATCACGCCTGCAAGAATTTGGGTGGTTTGTATACATTCTGACATTTTCAATTTGCTTTATCATTAGTAGTTTATTGAGTTCATTGAACCGTAAACACAGAACTGCCATATTGCTTAATGTGAAGAATACATTTCTCTGAGAAGTCCAGCCTTGTATAGGGGGATATATTTCCTAGTAAATTACGTTTGGGTGTTTTTAAAAAGCAGCATACATGATTACCTCCCTTGTATGGATTTCATCTCTATATAAATGCGGGGAGATGATTCGGGTCCATTCGTGGGCATTAGCTGTCGAGACACTTGTGTTCCACTGGACAGTACAGCTCACATCATCCTGTCATGCTTGATTCAGAGAGAGGTCCATACCATTTCCCCCGAAGTACTCACGGTTAATCTCAATTCCCCACTGCCACCTTTAGACTGACAATCACTCAGTGATCCGTGTGAGGGGGTGGGGGGGGGGGTCTATTATGCTGACTCAGGGTATTATATTATATTATTTGTATTAGTCATTCGTGAACATTGTAATTGCGAATAAGAGATTGACAATCAGAGTCAGGGCGAGGGGTTAAGGTTACAGTCATCCTGTAGATTCCACACAGATTTCACAGCACTGTGACAGAAAATATATAAAAGCCACCAGTATGTGATTGCTTGCTTCTCACCCAGATGATTGTAAATGGACGAATTTACATTTATTTGTGGAATTGCATTATTGATCTTTGCGAGTACTAGCAGTCCTGACCCCTTGAATCTTTTCCCGGTCTGAAGCACTGTCACTATAGGGATGGGTACCGTTCACATTTGAACCGATACCCAGTGTTTCCCACAGGATTTTCAGAGACTGTGGGGGGTGAACCTCTGACCCTCTATGGGGGTCCGGTGGCGTGCCCCCCCGGAATTCTTTTTTTGGACATTTTAAAGTTAAATGCATCAATCTGGTGCACTTTGAGATCAAAATAAAGAGGCTAGATCTATGATGAGCTTTGTGGTCAAAACACAAAATCGGCTAAACTAGTGCTTCCCAATCCTCTCCTCGAAGCACCCCAGCCGTTCAATGTATTTGTTAAATTCCACCACCAGCACACCTGATTCAACTTAACTAGCACTTTATTAATTGAATCAGATGTGGTGGAATTTAACAAATGCATGGAACGGCTGGGGTGCCTCGAGGAGAGGTTTGGGAACCACTGGACTATAACATACATTTGAGCCATCAAAGAAATGAAGCAAAAGTGGTTACCTGTGTTGAACTGGTTTATTTTTTCGAAAATACAAACATATAGTGGATTACTATTATGACTACTACCACTGCCAATACTACTGATACATCCCTATTGGCAAACTTTATATTTAAAAAAAATAGTAAAAAAAATATATATATATATTTGTATTAAAAAAAATTGGTTCATTATACAATGGGCCACCACAGTCTAGGTAATTAATGGGAAACCCTGGAATCGATACCGGTACCCAGCTTTTAAAATGTTGTTATATAGAGATAGTCATTGGTTTTTGTCAGAACATCAACAGCAGAATCAGGTTCACAACTGTGACGACAATGAGAAGGGTTCATAATGGGAGACCATTTACCTGTTTAAAGTCTTATTGCTTAGCCACATGTAAACACATCAGTAACCTACATGCATTTGCCTTGTTTACACGCATGCAAAATACTAATAAAAATTGAGAACTGATGAAACAAAATTATTTGTATGTCCCTGTTTACCTCTAGAATTAGTTTATTAGTTAATCCACTGACTCTCCTCATCCAAGGGGACTCTTGAATAAAAGTTCAATATAACAATTACTTTTACCAAACCTAAAAGTTGGGTTAGGAACCCTGGGAGTTAGGCCTGGGCCCTATTCCCCGTACCTGGTTCAACTAAGTCGATCAAAAGTCCCATTATCCAGATTCAATTAACCCGATGTTTGAATCCGTGCTTTCCCTGTTCCTCGAACGCTGATTCTGTCTCGTTAATTCGAACCAGACTTGATACTCAGGATAATTGCGCATGGGCGCCTCACCTGAAAAGACAGCAGGTGTCGATCGCAGAAATCCTGATTTTCTAACGGCATTGATTGAAAACTTTATTAACAGATTGCAGAATGGGTACAATACAGTATGGCTCAATAGCCTCGCCGACAAGTTAAATGCATAATCTATAGGCTAATGTTAAGTCCCTCATTACCACAATCAATCAGATTATATTTCTTTAAATGTGCCTGCTTGGCAGTATAGCTTAACACTTTAACTGCCACACACAATGTAACTGAGGGGTACAATTCCCTGACTGTATTGAGAGTATGGTATATTAAACCACTACTTAGTTATGTACTTTAATTACTGGCCATACAGTACATGAATATATATGGTGAACACCCACACAAGAACACGGCATTGACACATAAAGTACTATTTAGAGGGTATTTATTATTATCAAAGCAACGTTGGGTTACAGATTGAGAATTATGCTTGCGCTTGTATGGCGAAGAACACACGTAAAGTAAGTCAAGAGCGTAAGTCAATGAGAATAGTATGAATACTAAGATGGGTCTAAACTGACGCCACCTGTGGTATAGCAATTACATAGGGCACACTAGTACCAGCTGGAGACACTGGGGGGTTCCCTCCGGGTGTAAGGCCGGCAGGGGTAGAGGAATGTTCGGGTACAAAGTCTGGGTCAACGAGGAATAAAGAGGCTCCAGCTACGGGAGTCGGTACATGTACTCCCTTGATCGGCAGACAAAGCAGCAGTTGTAATCCAAGTATGCTCGACAGCATGGAAGACAGCTAGCCAGCCTCTTCCTAGAGGCGGGCTCGAGTGATGATCCTCACGGGGGGTAAATCCCAAACGATAGTGGAATCCACGGTACTCTCCTCCAGCGGTAACGGTCCCAAAAGCAATATAATCCAACCAGAAATGGTTCTGCAATCGCCGGTGTAGATTCTCCTGTGCACTATACTTCACATTAAACTAGGTTGAACTTGACGTTACTTCACTAAACTCTGACACTTTTACTATCCTATTCGCACATGTTCTAAGTGCTCTATTTAGACGCAAGGTTGCTCACTTCACTTGCACGTTGACTCGTGGTGAAGGTCTTAAGGTTTGAACTGAACTACTTGATGAACTACTGCTGTTTACACCTGCGCCGTATTTATACGTAAGTGATAATCTAGTCCCAACCTGGTCACTTCGGTCCTGAATCACTACACTGCCAAAGGCATGTTGTAACATGCCCCAAACTCGCCCACCGCACCTGTCTGAGTACGAGACTGCCTGGAGCCTGGGGGGGGGTGTCCAATAGGAGAGCGCATATTACTCTGGTTTGTACGCAGGTAAAGGGATATTCCGTGTATATATACAAATAATATACAGGGGATATCAAACGATATACAAATATTATACAAGGGATATCAAACAATAAATATATATATTCGGTTTAATCTGACCCTTTGTAACAGCCGCCTCCTAATTAGTCCGCACCTAATTAGATAAAGCAAAGACAGATTAATAGTCCTGTCAACTACTCAATGTCTGTTGTGGGGAGTAGGGCAATCTACAAAGTCAGTGGGTCATGATCATCATCAAGGGAGTCAGGGAGCCTTGGCAACTCTATCAGCCTCGCCACGGGTCGGGTGTGGCGGTGAGGCAGGTCGGCCCTCCTGGGTATACTGGGCTGTGCTTGGCTGTGTCTCCACATCCTCCGTCTGTTCCTCTTGTTTGGTCTGTACCCCGTCTGAGGAGGGGCCGGTTCCGGCCGCCCCATCAAGGAGTCGCTTGGGGTGCTGGGTTCGAGGTCAGCTACGTCGCTTGGAGCGCAGCTGAGGGGGGTGGAGTTCGGAACTCCCTCTTCTTGTGCCCACGGTTCTCTCGCAGGCCTCTCGTCTAATGTCAATAGCCTCTCAACGGGCTGTACGGGAGAGTGACCTGTGTCGCTCACCTTTGTGTGCAGGCAGCGTGTAGACGTGGGTTGACTGTCAAGTCCGTAGAGGGGGCCCTGGAGCGTCCACCCCAGTCGGGTCTGAACCGCGACTGGGCATCCTTTGGGTCCGATGTGGGCCGCCTCAATTGGGAGAATGAGGTCCGCGTGGTCGGAGCCTATGAGCAGGGTCGGTGTGGCGCCGTCGATGAGCGGTATAGGTAGTTGACGTAGGTGCACGTACTTCGCCATCAGCTGTGGGATGGGGTAGGTGTACTGTGACAGGCCTATGTCGTGGCTGGTGAAGACGTTGGTAATGCTATACTGCTTCTCGGGCTGCTCGATCGCTGCTATCTTGAAGGAGACATTTTCACCCTTTATGGTCTTCTGGTCTCTTCTAATGGTACGGATTGTCATTGTTCCTTTGGCACCCCGCAGGCCCAACTGGGCTGCGGCGGAAGCGAGGAGGAGAGACTTTTCAGACCCATCGTCTAGGACGGTGTAAGTGTCCAGGACCTTGTCCTCGTAGCTCAGGAGCACTCTGACCACTTTGATGAGCACTCGGGGGGTCCCGCTATGCTGGTCTATGTGGAGCACTCCTGTTGGTGGGTTGCCTTGGATCTTCTGCTGGTGGGCCCCGCACAGTGATGCGCGGTGAGCGGCGCCCGCCTGGGCCGCCTCACGCCACTGATCAACTTGGACGGGGTTCAGTGTCTTGTATTCGGCGCACTGTGCCAGCCAGTGTCCGCCGTCGCAGTAGGTACAGACGATCTCCCGTTCCTCTCTGGCGGGGGAGTTGTGACTCGACGGTGGTGGCGCCGACTCGGGGTAGTACTGGTGGCACTGTCGGTCCCCGTGTCTGCTGCGACAGTCGGGACACCAGGGGGTGGTTTCAGGCCTGGTCTGTGGTGACACCGCCTCGGCCTGATACATTACCGTGACGGGCCCACTTTGGTTTCCTGGCGGACGTTTGTTGATGTCGTGCAGGACATCCAGGTGGGCGCCGTCGCACTTGCTGCATCTCTTCTTCAAACGGCACTCAGCTGCCATATGGCTGCGCGCGCAGCGTAAGCAGCGGCGGTTGGCCTTGATCCACTGACTCACCTCGTCAGTGGTCAGCTTCTTGAAAGTGTCACATTGATACAGCCGATGTTCCCCTTCACAGTACTGACATTCAATCTTCCACTCCCCTTTGGTCGGGGGGTTGCTGTGGTTCTCGTGCTGCGGCACTGACTCGGCCTGGTGCATAACGGTCACTGACCGGCGGTTATCATTAGCTCTCGTTCCATGGCAGAGTGTTCGCGCTCTTGCGCCTGGAGGCGCTCTCTTTCCGTGGCGGAGTGTTCGCGCTCACTAAGCGTCTTTGCTTGAAGCCGGTCGCGTTCACCCTGAAGTCTGTCTTTTTCGGTGGAGGCTGCCAGTGTGGCGATCAAGGCTTGCGCCAGTATCTGGTCCGCCTGGCTGGGGGATGACACTGACGGAGGTGATCGGCTTCTGACAGAGCCCGTTGGAGATCTGTTCTCCTGGCGCGCCCCGAGGTCCATCTCCTGGGCGCGCTTCTCTTCTCTTGGTTGTGTGTCGGGTTCTGTCCCTGGAGCGCTTTCTTTATCCTGGAGCTCTCCGGGGACTCTCCCGGTGACGTTGTCTGGAGGTATAGTCATGTCATGTCCCACCTGGTCCCCCCCGTGAGCTGAGTCAGTTTGGTCTGAATCCACTGGGGTCTCTACTGGTCGGGTCGCCTGGTCGATAGGATTTGACATGCTTTGACTATCCGCTTTATCCGCATTTAACGTCTGTTTAAAGCTAGGTATTAGACTGACAGCGTATTCCTCCAGATAGGGAGGTGGCTGACGTTTGCGCTGCGGGCGTTCTAGCTTGGGAGAGCCGCTTGGGGAGTGTTCACCGCTGGCCATGGTTAATATCAATATTATATTAGATATTACACTGATACCCTCCGGCTCGAAGGACAAATTGTAACTGAGGGGTACAATTCCCTGACTGTATTGAGAGTATGGTATATTAAACCACTACTTAGTTATGTACTTTAATTACTGGCCATACAGTACATGAATATATATGGTGAACACCCACACAAGAACACAGCATTGACACATAAAGTACTATTTAGAGGGTATTTATTATTATCAAAGCAACGTTAGGTTACAGATTGAGAATTATGCTTGCGCTTGTATGGCGAAGAACACACGTAAAGTAAGTCAAGAGCGTAAGTCAATGAGAATAGTATGAATACTAAGATGGGTCTAAACTGACGCCACCTGTGGTATAGCAATTACATAGGGCACACTAGTACCAGCTGGAGACACTGGGGGGTTCCCTCCGGGTGTAAGGCCGGCAGGGGTAGAGGAATGTTCGGGTACAAAGTCTGGGTCAACGAGGAATAAAGAGGCTCCAGCTACGGGAGTCGGTACATGTACTCCCTTGATCGGCAGACAAAGCAGCAGTTGTAATCCAAGTATGCTCGACAGCATGGAAGACAGCTAGCCAGCCTCTTCCTAGAGGCGGGCTCGAGTGATGATCCTCACGGGGGGTAAATCCCAAACGATAGTGGAATCCACGGTACTCTCCTCCAGCGGTAACGGTCCCAAAAGCAATATAATCCAACCAGAAATGGTTCTGCAATCGCCGGTGTAGATTCTCCTGTGCACTATACTTCACATTAAACTAGGTTGAACTTGACGTTACTTCACTAAACTCTGACACTTTTACTATCCTATTCGCACATGTTCTAAGTGCTCTATTTAGACGCAAGGTTGCTCACTTCACTTGCACGTTGACTCGTGGTGAAGGTCTTAAGGTTTGAACTGAACTACTTGATGAACTACTGCTGTTTACACCTGCGCCGTATTTATACGTAAGTGATAATCTAGTCCCAACCTGGTCACTTCGGTCCTGAATCACTGCACTGCCAAAGGCATGTTGTAACATGCCCCAAACTCGCCCACCGCACCTGTCTGAGTACGAGACTGCCTGGAGCCTGGGGGGGGGGTGTCCAATAGGAGAGCGCATATTACTCTGGTTTGTACGCAGGTAAAGGGATATTCCGTACAAATAATATACAGGGGATATCAAACGATATACAAATATTATACAAGGGATATCAAGCAATAAATATATATATTCGGTTTAATCTGACCCTTTGTAACACACAAGATATCTCGGGTTTATTTTTATGTGGTTGAAAGCCACTCACGAGATTTCTCTGATTTTTTTTTCTTTCTTTTTTTTAGCGATCTGAAATCATATTGCATCACGCGAGCCTACCCGAGTATACACGAGCTCCGCCGGAGATCATATGTGGAAAAAAGCGCCCCCTATCGTCTTTCAGATGACATAAGGGATTTTGGAATGGACTCAATGAAAATGGATGGGGAAAAAAATCCGGTACTCCACACTTTCCAGTCCACTGATCCAGCCGGGGTTACCACAGTTCATTCTGGAGCCTCAGAGCCCCGCTGATCATGGAGTTCTACTGTATCGCGTTGGATCTATACACGTATCGATTTTTTGAATGGTGATCAGGAATTGGAATATACCAGTTGGATACCATCTGATGTCAGGTAAGGACTCTATGTTATCAGTGTTAGGATAATCAGAAAAATTTTGATGAAGTTATAAGCTGTTTTGTGAAATGGGCTCTTTCGGTTTCACTGTAAAAGTCCAAGAGGAAATCAACGCGGCGATTATCCGTGCGAGGCCCGAATGTGCTTGCGTGCACGTATAATATTGATCATCTAGCGTTTATTTGAAAACGATTCATAAAAAGGCAGACGAATATCAACGTTGTGGAATATTCCAGTAAAAGACGATTTTCATAGAATGGTCCAGAATGGGCTGTTTTTTATCTCAAAACGGGTGCTTTTCTAAATGCTCTGAAACGGAAATGACGCGATAAAAAACCAATCTGCCTTGACAGCACTGACTGGAAAATAGTCTTTGATAATGCGATGGGCAGATTAGACACATAGCCATAATTTAAAACATAGATTAGGCGATATTAACGTTAACATTGGCGCCGATGGTGGCATTCAGGGGGTAAAAAGGAAAACCCGGCGTGGCACTCAAAGTGTTAATGGAATGAATAATCGAATGAGATCTTGCTAGCGAAAATAACGAAATAACGATGTCGGAGAGGCTTGGAGGCTATTATACAGTTTCACTATTAATCAGGTTTTAATCTGTTTCGGACATCATCCATACACATGCATTAAATTGATTAACCTTTGGTTTATACCAGTGACACCTCATGTTCATCATCAGATAACAGTGCTTGAACAGATAAATGCATTTTCTCAAATTCATTCGTCAAAACGTCAACGGCTCATTCAATTTCTCAAATCCGTCAAACAGCGCATCTTATCAGACATTTTAATCCCAGTTACAATATCACAATAACGTGTGAGTGACAGTGATACAATTCAACAATCCACAGATTCAGATTACTCGTAATTCATATCCAGAGTTCACGCATGAAGACGCTTCAATTTATGCTTGAATGAAACACAATCCGGCGCTCCGTTAAGCAAATACATCCACAGCGGAGAATATGAAACTAATCAGGGCCAAACGCCCGATTTCATTTATTAAAAATATCCCTGCGGGATTCACATTTGCAATGCGCCGTTATTAAAATAACCAGTGTGTATCGCGACTCCGAGCGCCGTATCCGTATAAATATGACATGCATTATTTAGGACAAAGTAAATCTATAGGCTGAATATGATTTATTATCAGCATTTTAGGTATATTATTTTAATGGGTGGCATCCCCTACTCTCTGGAACTCTCTCCCCCCTGAAATCCGCAATGCCCCAACCCTGGACACCTTCAAATCTGTTCTAAAAACACACCTCTTCACCAAGGCTTTTCCCCATCAGTTAGTTTAGATTAGATTTGGTCCATTATCCCTTACCTTCCCTCATCCCCTTTTTTCCCCCCTATTTCCCTAGCCCTATTTGTTGTCCTGATTGTGAAGCGACCTTGGGTTCTATGCAAGGCGCTATATAAATTTGATCTATTATTATTATTATTATTAGACTGTGAGAATTATTTCAGGAAGCGAGCTGGGATTTCTTTGCGAGGGTGTGGCCATGCAGGTTATCGAGCTAACTGAACTAAACCCAGCTCTGGAGCAGGTTCAAACTTTCTGATATGTTGCCATAGTGATTTAGACAATCGCACGTCGGGGAACGGAAAGGTCTAGCTTAAGTCCTTTTTAAAATGATTGTATCTAACCTTTATTTTACCAGGTAGTCACTTGAGTCCAATGATCTCTTTTTCTAGCAAGACCTGGACAACATGGTAGCATTTAAAAACAAACATACAAGACACAGATAGAGAACATACAAGGCAAAGTAGCACAATGGGATACATTTTAGCTTGAGTCACAAGATTGAATGAATATAAAGTAAAGAGAGATAAACAAATGTCCTGGGTGTCCTCTTGGATCAGTGGTCCCAGTGGTCCACATAACATGTGCCTGTGACACCGTAGGCTCAAGTCCGTCTCATGACATCTGTTGCTCGTCGTACCCTCTCACCTAGGGATGCACCGATATGAAAATTGGCCACCGATACCGATTGTTCAACTAACACAATCGGCCGATACCGATACCGATATTTGTGTCAAAAAATAAGTATTTGAAATATTTTAAATTTTTTTTTATATATATTTTTTTGTAATATATATATATTTTTTAATGAAACTACTGTATATTTGTATGTGTATGTTTGTATTTGTAGGCCTCTTTACTTACTTAAAAAAAGGAAACATCAAGAAATATGTTTATGGTATTAATTCCACCATGCCATGTAGTATCGTCTGGCGGCCTGCAGATGGATACTATTCTCTCAACCAGCGCTCTCAACCAATGCAATAGAACCATTTTGATTGACAGTCGATTCGGCCAATTACGTCACACCGCTAGCACCCACCTCCTGCTGTTCTTACCACCAATCGGCAAGCGTTTATTCATTTTCTACTTCCGGGCATGCCGCCATTGATCTGCTTGCAAGAACCACAACAAGCTAATGCGTTAGCTGTCCGCCGACACAAGATGACCAAACGAGACACAATGATTTTACTGCAACAAATGTTATAATACAACAAAGCCTTTCTATACATTTGTCTGGTTGAAAACTTTATTAACAGATTGCAGAATGGGTAGTTGGGTACGGAATGAGCAATGGAATGGAACTGAGCTATGAACGGAGTAATGCCTTGCTTACTTGCTATCTTCGGGTAAATAATATGCTGATGTTATTGAACGTGTAACACTAACTATATAACGTTAATGCCACAAAACAAATGTTTGTGTCATTTTAACAGCAGATACTTTCTTAAATGCCATCTTCCCGAGAGAGGGGTGTTGACGGGGAGCTGTGATGGGTTCGCTTGGTTGTGTTATTAATAGCATTGAACAGCTAACCGAAAGCTAGCGTTAACTAACGTTAAAGGTTTAGCCATAACGTTACCTTGTGTAAGATTCTGATCAAACTGGCCAGTATCACGTCTTCGTCTGTTTGGCCCTCCATCCAATTCCTCTGCGTTGTGTACTTTTAATGGTCCTGACGTCTCCGATACTGGTAGATAAGATCCTTATCTCCCCCCGTTAGTGCAATCCATAAACCATAATAATTCTCCACTCTCTTAAGAATTCGACACTTCGACACCGTGAGATACCTTATGAGGAAAAGCGTTGTTTTATTGCTATAAACAGAACCTCATAATCAGATGTTATCAAATGTTATCAAATTGTATCGTCCTTGAAGAGTCTATTCTAATGATCTTTCGGTGTGTTCGTCTATCGTCCTTTTGTGATTCAGTCCAATAGTGTTCAGGCCTGTTCGTTAGCCTAACCCTCCTCGCGTTAGCCGAAGCTACTGATGTCGTGGCATTCTTCCTCCCCCCCCCCCCCCCCCCCCCCCCCCCCCCCTCTCTCGTGATGAGAGGAGAGAGAGTCCTCTGTGTGATCTCAGTCCTACTCGCTCTCGGTAAGATTCTAGTCTGAGTCAGATTCTAGTCTGCCTTACACCCGGAAACACCGTTCGACTAATAGATGTTCGTCGTCGCAACGACGGCCCCGCCTTCTGGTTGTCATGCGACGTGTTGTCATGACAACTGCATAACCTTTAACACTAATAAACTCACGTTTCATTAAGATGAACCTCTCTCCCTCCTGCCCTGGGAGACAGTACACTCTAATCTCAGATGTTCTTCCAAGGAATTCATAACAAAACCCTCGCTGACGCGGCCTGTGCCTGTGAAACCACTGGTTCCACCACCGTCAATATCACCGTCTTCCATGCACATTTCAATCACCGTTTTAGCTGTGGTCACCTCCCCCCAATCTATACATCACATACATTGAAAAAGCACCCCAAATCTCTCACTTGGCTAAAGTTGGGGCTATTCATAATCCAGCAATAATGGCTGCAGACCTGCAAGCAAAGTACAGCAAGTTGGCAAAGGAGTATCCAACGTAAATCACATTTTCACCAGTAACGTTAGTCTTCCATCTGCCGGTAGCTCATGCTAGCTAACCTAGCTCATGTTAACGTAGTCACTGAGCGACCACCTCGCGTACACAATTAATGACATGTTGCGGACAGCCATATCGGTGACAATGTTTAGCTTTTAGTGCCAAATGATAAGAGTCTGAAGCGGAGTCTCAAAAGAGAATGTTGAATATTTAGTAGTAACTTTGATGCAGTAGCTTGTGTGTGTGTGTGGGGGACTGGGGGCGGCGCCGTTGTGCAGGACGCAACTGAATTTATCGGCTACTGCCATCGGCACATTCGAGCTTATCGGCCGATAGGCCGATTGCAGTCAACAAGGCACTTATCGGCCGATACCGATACCCGACCGATACATCGGTGCACCCCTAGTAACTTTGATGCAGTAGCTTGTGTGTGTGTGTGGGGGACTGGGGGCGGCGCCGTTGTGCAGGACGCAACTGAATTTATCGGCTACTGCCATCGGCACATTCGAGCTTATCGGCCGATAGGCCAATTGCAGTCAACAAGGCACTTATCGGCCGATACCGATACCCGACCGATACATCGGTGAACCCCTACTCTCACCCTTCCTTCCTGTCCCTCTTAGAACAGTTTCCCGTCTCAGTGTTTCCCCTAGGATTTTTTTCAGGGGGGGTGGTAGCCCCCCAAAACTACTAGTGTTTTTGCGGGGCATGCGTGTCACGGATACGTGGTGTCAACAGTGTCGTCATAGACGTGTGCAGTAAGGTGGTTGTTAGTATCGGTGCATTTGTCTACACTGAGCTGAAATGAAACGATTGCACATAAATTAGGTAAATAAATAAAGGGGACATGCATTATAAATGGCTTTTTTCTAGGGATGCACTGAATATTCGGCCACCGAAAATTATCGGCCGAAAATGGTTAAAAAAGGCACTTTCGGCTTTCGGCCGAAGGGTTTTAGCACCGAAAAAATATCACAGAATGTCAAAGAACAGGGTTACGTTCGTAACATACCTAACGTGTTGTTGTGATGACGTAATCAAAACGCGGCTTCAGTCATTACATGGACAACGTGAGCTCTTCAGTCCTGCGTTCTGCAGCCTGTGATAACTCCTCTTGGGATTCGGAAGTCACGCTGTAAACTCCGCGAGCAATGCGTCCAATAAATGCATCTTTAACATGCTTTATATCCTCGCCATTACTATATGCCCGTCGCGGTTAAAAACCTTTTTAACTAACATTAGCTGCTAACTAAGTTAAGCTATATGCTTCCGTTCCTCTTTCACTCGTCTCTCGTAAGCTACGTCATCCCCCGCTAAGAGTCATGGAAGATGTAGTAAGTACAAAAGTCCTTCCATGTAGGCTAGAACGCCGTGAATTATGACAGTAGTTCAAGTTTCTTTATTAGTTGCGGCTAAGTGGCACAGTGGGCAAGGCGCTCACCACTAATGCAGGAGATGCTGGGTTCAAGCCCAGCTCTCGGCATTGCTACCAGCTTGGCTGGTCGTTCATACTAACACAATTGGCAGTGTTAGGGGTGGGAAGCTGGTGGGTGGGGATCGGACGTTGTGGACAGCGACTCCTACAGGTCGGTTGGTGCGCCTGCGCAGCAGAATCAGGAAGCGACGGGGGCGGCGTGACCCTCCCACGCAGACCCTCGCCGCTGAGAGGTCGCGCTGTGCAGGTGAAAAGATGCAACGGCTGTCTCCTCATGTACCGGAGGGGACACGTGATGCAAGGCTTCGTCCACATTGCAGCCGGCTTGTGGGAGGCATGGCCTAACAACGTTCGAGACAGGGGAGGGTAGATGTTGAAGGCAGAGGTTCTGTGTAGGATTGTTAGTAACTGTCTAACTGGATATATAACTGTTTACACTAGTAACTGTCTAACTGCATATATAACTGTTTCCACTAGAGGGCGCTCTAGGCGGAGACACTCAGGAACACCACCAGGTAGCGAGTATAAATAGAGGTGTCTCCTCCCACTTCTTTCTCTTTCCCCCAGTCTCTCAGTGAGAGAATACCTGTAGTGTTACTGCTCTGCCATGTGAATAATAAACCACGCCAGTTAAGGCTCAAGATAGAAACCATGCCTCTTGACCACATTATTGTCGCCCTATAGCCGAATTCTGTTAACAGGTTATGGGCCCAGATAACGCCGGGGCGAAATAATAAGGGTACTGTAGCAAGCTTAGCTAAAGTATAGGCTAGGTTAGCGCCGGGAGCACCGCGTGGCTAGACGCTAGGCCAACAAGAGCTAAAGCTAAGCCTACCACCAACGAAGAGGATGGAAAACAAGGGAAGGGGCAAATGGCCCTCATTCAATGGAAAAGCAGAGGACTACGAGCTCTGGGAAGAGCACATGCTATGCTGCATGCACGGTGCGGGACTGAAGGAGACGATCCTGGCAGCCCCCACGGGAGAACTGACGGCGGAAGAGCAAGCCCTGGACGACCAGCGTAACGCAGACGCGTACTGTGAGTTAGCGCCGCTGCTCGACGACACCAGCCTGGGGCTGATATTCCGCGACACTAAAGACCGAGGCCCAGAAAGCCTGGAGGTGTTGAGAGAGCATTACATCCGGCGAGGAAGACCCAGAGTCGTGGCCCTCTACATAGCACTAACGGCCCTGCGGAAGGGGCCTACCGAGACTGTGACCAAATACGTCAACAGAGCGGAGCAGATCACGACGCCATTGAGGAGTGCCGGAGAAGCACCAAGCGATGGGCTAATGATGGCGATGATGATGAGAGGACTACCGTAGCTGTACAAACCGTTCACACTCCTGGTAACACACAGTTCAACGGACATGACGTTGGGACAGTTCAAGGCTAAGTTAAGGAACTTCGAGGCCTCAGAAGAGGCGGGAGAGAGGGTGCTAAAGGCCCGAGCGATGCCAAGGGAGAGGACCACGACCACGACAGAACTGGCGTGTTGGTGATGCGGAGAGAAAAGCCATCGGAGAAGCGACTGCACAAAAACTGTCTGGTGTAGCTTCTGCAAATCCACGGGGCACACAGACAGAGCGTGCATGAATAAACACGACCAGAGCGCGCGATATGCGCATGGGCAAGATGACGGCCATGGACAAGACGGAGGCCACGGACAAAATGGCTGCTACGGACAAGAAGACTGCTGTGGACAGGATGACGACAGCGGACACGATGGCGGCGACGGTCGACGTGAGACGGATCGAGACGGCGCCCGGAGAATAACGGGACAAGAAGACTGCGCGTGAAGGAGATGGCCGAGATCGACGGAGATCCGGAAGGAGACCCAGAGCGGTAGGACTCACTCAACAACAAGGCTTGCTAGGCTAATTAGCTTGCACGGCGTTGTTTTATATATTTACGTGCCGAGTATGTGTGTGTGGTGAATTCTGAGGCCACGTTTATAGTAGTGGGGGTATACAGTGGTAGTCGTTTCAATATATTGTGGCGGAAGAGAGTATTTTAGTGTGATATTTAGCACATTGTCATGGAATACACCGCGTAGAAGCAACAGGCTGGCTAGGTTAACTAGCTTGCACGGCACTGTTTTATATATTTACGTGCCGAGTATGTGTGTGTTTTGAATTCTGAGGCCACGTTTATAGTAGTGTGGGAGTGGACGTCGTTTCAATATATTGTGGCGGAAGAGAGTATTTTAGTGTCATATTTATTGTCATGAGATACTCCGCTTGTCGGCTAACTGCTAACGTGCGAGGACTGATGACGACATCAACTCGACTTGAGACATTCGCAGCAGCATAATAGAAGTTAATTAAACTTGACAGACATTATATCGAGGATAATTATCGATATCGAATTATATGAAAATAATTTTATAATTTTATCGCGATAAAGTTTTTGGTCATATCGCCCAGCCCTATTTTCCACCCGGAGAGGCACAGCATGGAGCTGGCAGACGGGAGACGCATCTACGGATTGGCGCAAGAGAAAGGAGACGCACAGGTATGCCTCACGGACAGTAAGGGGCACCGGCGTACAGTGACGTTAAAGAACGCTCTCTACGTACCATCGTTCCCACAAGGACTATTCTCTGTAATAGCTGCTACTGCAAGCGGTGCCAAGGTATTCTTCGATAAAGGTAAACATTTTCTTGTAGAACCTGACGGTACACGGTTTGACATAAAGATGTACCAGAGAATATATTATCTGCAAACGGAGTGTAATGACATCGACAAGTGTAATGATAATAATGATATGTGTAGCGTGACGGCCAGTCATGATATTCAGACATGGCACGAGCGTATGGGTCATTGTAATTATGAGGATTTACTGAAACTGCAAGTAGTGTCAGAAGGCATGCACATTGAAGGAGAAAAGCGTAGACCCGACAAAAATTGTGCAGTGTGCAAAACGGGGAAGTTTACTCAACCGAGATACAGAAATCCCACAGACAGAGTAAGGGTACCACTTGCATTAGTTGACACAGACCTAGCCGGCCCAGTAAGCAACAAGTCCATAGGAGGCTTTGGATATGTACAGTCTTTTAGAGATGTGTGCACAGGGGCAGTGTTTGTTTACTTTCTCAAAGCAAAGAGTGACACACCCCAGGCCACGGAGAAATTCCTGGCAGACGTAGCCCTTTATGATAACGTAGGATGCTTGAGGTCTGACAACAAAACCGAGTTCACAAACAGAGTTCCAATCACTGTTGAGAAGGTATAAGATAAGACACGAGACGTCACGTCCATATCCCCCACACCAGAACGGGGTGGCAGAGAGGGAATGGCATAACCTTTTCAAAATGGCTAGGAGTAAGCTAGCACATAGTAAGCACATAGAGCCTATGGCATTATGCGGTGCAAGAAGTTGCTTACACCAGAAACGGGTGCTTTAATAAGCACTCGGGCACCACCCCGTATACAGCACTGACAGGAAAGAAGTGTAATCTAGCCAGAATGAACCGATTTAGATCAGTGTGTTATGCGTACCTGCAGGATATTGGACTTTCTGAGTGAAAGGCCCCAGGCGGTCAGGGTGGGGGGTCAGACCTCCAACACCATCACCCTGAGCATCAGGTCCCCCCAGGGCTGTGTTCTGAGCCCCCTGCTGTACTCACTATACACACATGACTGTGTGGCCAAGTTCAGCTCCAACTCCATAGTGAAGTTTGCGGACGACACAGTGGTGGTGGGGCTGATCTCGGACAACGACGAGAAGGCCTACCGGGAGGAGGTTGAGGTACTGGAACGCTGGTGCCAGGACAACAGCCTGCTCCTGAACATTGGTAAAACCAAGGAGCTGATCGTGGATTATAGGAGAGGACAGCATGAGACACACACACACCACTGAGGATAAACGGGGCTACCGTGGACAGGGTGAGCAGCTTTAAGTACCTGGGGGTCCACATCGCAGAGGATCTGACATGGACAACACACATAGACTCAGTCGTAAAAAAGGCGAAGCAACGCCTCTACCACCTGAGACAGTTAAGGAAGTTCAGAGTATCTGGGAAGATACTCCAGTCCTTCTACTCCAGAGCTGTAGAGATCATCTTGACTGGAAACATCACTGCCTGGTATGGAAACAGCACGGCACAGGACAAGAAGGCCCTACAGAGAGTGGTGCGCTCAGCCGAGCGTACCACGGGTATTGCACTAGAGGTGCAAATCCAGAGCCTGCAGAATAATAAAAGACCCACACCACCCCAACAACAGCCTGTTCATGCTGCTGAAGTCAGGCAGACGCCTGCGATCACCAGCTACTAGGACAGAGAGACTTCGGCTCAGCTTCTTCCCCCAGGCCATCAGAGCCCTGAACACTGAACTCTCCACACACAAGCACACATGAGCACACAGACAACACACACACTGTACATGCTCACACACTAGCAGCCACTTTAACATGAGCAAGCACACACTCATGCTGCACACGCCCACACTTATGGCCACTAAGGAAAGGTCACTTTAAAAATAGTATAGTATAACCGGAGATTGTATAAATGTGCATGTACAGAAAGACACTACCAAAGGACCTAGCATGTCCTCCATGCTCTGTAAATAACTTATGTACATATACCAATATGCCCTAACATGTTACTTGTTTATTGCACAATGTTACTTGTTTATTGCACAATGTTGATTCTATTATATGTTATTTGCACATCATTGCGGGCAAGACCACCCGCATTTCATTGTATACTTGTATGCCGTGACAAATAAAACTCTTGACTTGACTTGACTTGACTTGAGGACAGGGGAAAGCCCAAGTCCAGAGGGGTAAAAGGATTTTTCGTAGGACACAACAAGGGAAGCCCCGCTTTCCTAGTTTATCATCCCGGTAACGGGAGAGTGCAGAAACACATGCTAGTCGAGTTTGTCATGAAGGCAACATGTGAGAGCGAGACACAGACAGAGGAGCCAGAGTTGGACTCCAGAGTAAGGTGTGTAGAAACAGAGACACATCAACCCAGTGTACTTAGTACGGTCGTGCAGGCAGACAGTCAGCAACCCCCAGAGGGCGATGACGAGGAGCACCCGAGGGTGACGTCAAGTTCCCCAAGCAGTGGGAGGTATCCCTCAAGGGAACACAAACTCCCAAAGTATCTGACAGACTATGCCCGGAAAGGGAGTGACGAGGAGGACAGTACACCTACCCCTGTTGATTACTACTACAGGGTAGTCAGTGGAGTAACCCCAACCTTTAAAGAGGTCACATTGTCCCCCGAAGAGGGCAGACAGACAGTGGGAGGGAAATGGGTGTATTCAATCCAGGAGGGTTTTGAAGGCCACGACAAATACAAAGTGTGGTTCATAGAAAATTGCTTAAATGCTGAAGGAGGGTACTCTATGTTTAAATAATGAAGGAGGGTGGCTACATTGCTTAAAGGCAGGAGGAGGATACTCTAGGTTTAAATACGGGAGGAGTAGAATCCAGGTTTAAATACCTGATTAGAGTCCATGTCTAAATACTGAAATGGATCCTATGTTTAATCCCAGGTTTAAGTACAGAGGTGGGTGATTGTTTAATTCCATGTTTAAGTACAGAGGTGGATGACTTACCATGTTCTCAATTATGTAACTATGTGGGAAAGACCCTGAAACGTTTAGACATGTAAGAATGTAGATCAAGGGAAACACCATGTGATCAAAGACTAGACTATCAGGAGGATGCTCAGAAACTGAAAATGTACAGAGATGCTGTGGGTAGCCTCATTTATTTAACAATGTGTACCCGCCCTGACCAATGGTTTGTAGAGAGTGGATTGTCACAGCATTTGGCTGACCCCATAGAGGAGCATTTGGATTACAGCCAAACATGTTTTTTGTTATCTTAAAGGTTGTGGAAGTGAATCAATGAGACGAGCAGACGTATCGAGTCTCTGAACTTTACTTCCAAACAAATCCAACAGAACCAAGGTACAGCCACACCCTTAAGTCAACTCCCTCCTGTCACTCAATCAGTGTCCATTCTGAAGTGAGACACCTCCATCTAGTGTCCACCACACAGGCCCCCCCCCGAACATTCAGAATTGACATTCAGTGCAACACCAAATAAACGGAACTGAACACAATAAACCCCCAAAAACAGTGCACCCAGTGTCTGGACGAGCAGACGTATCGAGTCTCTGAACTTTACTTCCAAACAAATCCAACAGAACCAAGGTACAGCCACACCCTTAAGTCAACTCCCTCCTGTCACTCAATCAGTGTCCATTCTGAAGTGAGACACCTCCATCTAGTGTCCACCACACAGGCCCCCCCCCGAACATTCAGAATTGACATTCAGTGCAACACCAAATAAACGGAACTGAACACAATAAACCCCCAAAAACAGTGCACCCAGTGTCTTCAGTCTCTTTTAGGAGGTCTGACCACGCGGCCATAACGACTGTACTTAACAGTCACAGGGAACGTGGAAGGGGAAAGGGTAAGGGTAGGGGCAGCCCCGCCGCCGCCGAGGCTTCGTCGGTGGAAAGGTAGGGGTAACAACGGCCGGAGGGCATGGGACAGGGGAAAACATGGGTGGCCGGCCCCGGCGCCGGGGCTGAGCCAGCTCCACTGGCCCGTTTGGGACCACATGAGCAGGCTTAAGACGATCGACTGGGATCTGCTCCTTATTCCCCCCCCCATGTCCACCACAAAGTACTTGGGGCCCGGCTCGAGGACGCGGAAGGGCCCATCATAGGGAGCCTGCAGTGGAGAACGGTGGGCATCATGACGGATGAACACATACCTCGCAGTCATCAGGTCCTTAGGAATGTAAGACTGGGGAAGGCAGTGATGTGTGGGAACTGGGGCAAACCCCGTCGCTGCGTCCTGGAAGGCAGATCGGTGAGCTGTAGTGGACCAAGGGGCAGATGAACCAGGAAGGAACTCCCCTGGGACCCTCAGCGGTTGACCAAAAACCAATTCGGCTGAAGAGGCCTGCAGGTCTTCTTTAGGGGCAGTACGCAGGCCCAACATGACCCACGGAAGACGGTCGACCCAGTTGCCGTCTGTGAGCATGGCCCGGAGAGCGGCCTTCATGGATCTGTGAAAACGCTCACACATGCCGTTGGCCTTTGGGTTGTATGCTGTGGTACGATGGAGTTTCACCCCAAGTCTCTCAGCCACTGTACTTCACAGCTCAGAAGTGAACTGGGATCCCCTGTCTGAAGTCAGGTCCAATGGCATGCCAAACCGAGTGACCCAGCCGAAGATAAACGTCCGAGCCACCTCCGCAGCCGTTGTTGATGACAGGGGAACAACCTCCGGCCACCTGGTGGTCCTGTCCACCATAGTGAGGAGGTGTGTGAAACCCTGAGACGGGGGAAGTGGGCCCACCAGGTCCACGTGGACATGGTCAAACCGCCTCTCTGGAATGAGAAACGGCTCCAGGGGGGCCTTAGTGTGACGATGTACCTTGGCACGCTGGCACGCCACACAGGAGGCCGCCCATACTTTGACGTCCTTCCTAAGGCCCGGCCAGACGAACTTGGCCCCTACCAGCTTGACCGACGCCTTTACCCCAGGGTGTGAAAGGGCATGAATGGTGTCAAATACCCGGTGGTGCCAGTCAGTTGGAACCATGGGGCGGGGCTGGCCAGTGGAGACGTCACAGAGCAGCGTGGCACCGCTGTCGTAAAACACCACATCCTCAAGTCGAAGTCCTGTCACAGCCGTCCTGAACGCCTGAAGGTCTGAGTCGGTGAGCTGGTCAGCAGCCATGGCAGCATAGTCGATGCCCAGGTGCACAGGGCTGACGCTTGCCCGGGAGAGGCAGTCTGCCACCTGGTTGTCTTTACCGGATACATGCTGGATGTCGGTAGTGAACTCCGATATGGCGGAAAGTTGGTGCTGCTGCCGCCCTGACCATGGCTCCGTGGTCTTGGCCATGGCAAACGTTAGGGGCTTGTGGTCGACAAAAACTGTGAACTCGCGGTTCTCCAGCAAGAACCTGAAGTGACGTATGGCGAGGAAGAGGGCCAGGAACTCCCTGTCGAATGTACTATACTTCCTCTCATTGTCGCGCAGCTTCCTACTGAAGAAGGCCAGAGGCTGCCAGGCGCCAGCCACCTACTGCTCGCACACTGCACCTAATGCATAATCGGAGGCATCAGTGGTGAGGGCTATAGGAGCAGCAGGAGATGGGTGTGCCAGCATGGTGGCGTTGGCAAGGGCAGCCTTAGAGCCCTCGAATGCCTGGACCCGCTCCGGGGACCAGCCCACGTCATCGTTGGCTCTCTTCCCCTTCAACGCCTCGTACAGAGGTCTCATCAGGTGAGTCGCATGGGCTATAAACCTATTGTAAAAATTAACCATCCCCAGGAACTCCTGGAGAGGTTTGATGGTGAGGGGGCGGGGGAAAGCAGCAATTGCCTCTACCTTGGCGGGTAGAGGAACAGCCCCCTGGGAAGAGACATGGTGGCCCAGGAAATCCATGGCCGGCAGGCCAAACTGACATTTGGCCGGGTTCACGATCAGCCCATGCTCGTTGAGCCGCTCGAACAGTTGACGGAGATGTCCCCGATGCTCCTCCACCGATGCACTGGCTACCAGGATGTCATCCAGATAAATAAACAAAAATGACAGGCCTCGCAGCACAGAGTCCATCAGCCGCTGGAATGTTTGCGCTGCCCCTTTAAGGCCGAATGGCATGCACAGGAATTCAAACAGTCCAAACGGGGTGATAATGGCAGTCTTGGGCACGTCGAGCGGATGGACCGGCACCTGGTGGTAGCCACGCACCAAATCTATTTTAGAAAAAATGGTGGCGCCCGCCAAGTGGGCAGAGAAATCCTGGATATGTGGCACTGGGTACCGGTCATGAGTGGTGATGTTATTTAGGCGACGGAAATCACCACACGGACGCCACTTCCTGTCGGCATTGGGGACCATGTGTAGTGGGGAGGCCCAAGGACTGTTGGACCGGTGCACAATGCCGAGCTGTTCCATTGTGGCAAACTCCTCCCTGGCAATTGCCAGTTTAGCAGCATCCAGGCGGCGTGCCCGTGCATAAACTGGCGGGCCCACCGTTGGGATGTAATGTTCCACCCCATGCTTGGCGACAGAGGCAGAGAAAGTGGGGACAGTCAGAGCAGGAAACTCAGCGAGGAGGCGCTGGTACATATCGCCCGTGGCGAGCATATTGGCCAGGGCAGGCGGCCCCGGCCCCCCCAGTGTGCAGGGGTATGTGTCAAAGGACACAGAGCCAATCAGCCTACGGTTTGCAACGTCCACTAACAGTCTGTGAGCACACAAAAAATCCACGCCCAGTATAGGCACCGACACTGAAGCAATAATAAATTCCCAGCTAAACTGCTGTCTATGTAAACACATAGTCACGTACCTGGTACCAAACGTACGGATGGAAGTCCCATTAGCCGCGTCCAGGGGTGGTCCATGTCCGTTACCCAAGGCGTCCGTGGCCGACACAGGCAGGATGCTCCTCTGGGTGCCCGAATCCACCAACAGACGCCTTCCAGACAACGTGTCCTCGATAAACAATAGCTCGTTGATATTGACGCCAGCGCTCATAGCCGCTAACGAGCGCCGGCTCTCACGTTTCCCTGGTTACCAAAGGTGCATGGTGGAACACAGCTCTTCGCTTTGTTGCCAAAACGGCGATGATAATAACAAAGCCCTCTATCATCCCTCTGTGTCTGATCCCTGCGCCAGCGTTCAGACACAGCAGCCACACAGTACTGACGGGAGGCCAGTAGAATTCTGTCCGCCTCCTCTGCCAATCCCCGGTAATCCTTGGTGCGCACGAGAGGCAAGCTGGCCAGAGCCGTGCGCACCGGAGTCGGGAGTTGACGCAGGAACAGCTGCACAAAAATAAATGTAGCGTCACCTGAACCGAGCAGTGCTAGCATGTTCTCCATCAGTTCTGTTGGTTTACTGTCCCCCAATCCGTTGAGGGACAATAGGCGCTCCGCGCGTTCTGCATCGGACAGCTGGAAAAGCCGCAACAGCTGTTCTTTGAGCGCGTTGTATTTGCCGGCCGCTGGTGGTTCTGTCAGGAATCCCATCACCCGGCGTGTAGTGGATGAATCCAATGCCGCGACAACATGATAATATTTCATCTCATCCGACGTTATTCCGCGGAGGTGAAATTGCGCCTCAATGTGCTGAAACCACGGGGCCGGGTCATGCTGCCAAAACTCTGGCAACTTGACTGTAGCTGCATACACTGCGGGAACCACAGCCGGTGGATTCTCGTTATCGCTCATATTTCACATGTTTAGGGTCACCACTGTGGAAGTGAATCAATGAGACGAGCAGACGGAGTATTGAGTCTCTGAACTTTACTTCCAAACAAATCCAACAGAACCAAGGTACAGCCACACCCTTAAGTCAACTCCCTCCTGTCACTCAATCAGTGTCCATTCTGAAGTGAGACACCTCCATCTAGTGTCCACCACAAGGTACAGGATATTGTGTGAGTTTGAATACAGACAGCTCACTGGTTTCGTGGGAAAACAAAGAAGCAGTCCACAACTAGTGAAGCCGAATATACGGCTCTGCACTGGCTCCCCATTGCTGCACAAATTCGCTTCAAGGCCCTCGACCTAGCATACCGTGCGGCAAAGGGAACCGCTCCCGCCTACCTCCGGTCAATGGTCTCTAACTACACACCCTCAAGACCCCTACGCTCTGCATCTTCTGGCCGCCTCAGACCTACTCCTATCCAAGCTCTGGGAGGGTCATCAAAGAGAAGTCGCCTATTCTCAGTCCTTGCCCCACAATGGTGGAATGAACTACCCACCCCAGTTAGGACAGCCGAAACACGTCCAATCTTTCGCCGTCGACTAACGACGCACTTCTTCAACCATTATCTGAATTAAAAAAAATATAAATAAAAATCTAACCCTAACTAACCGTACTGTCATGCACTTGTCCTAATAAACTAACCTACACTGTAGCACTCAACACTTTGATGAACATTGTTGCTCAGCTGATAGAGTTGTGCCCTTCCTGATGGCTTGTCGTACAGAACATGTAAGTCGCTTTGGATAAAAGCGTCAGCTAAATGACTAAATGTAAAAATTTAAATGTAGATAAAAAAAAAAGTTTCTTTATTAGTTGTCATACAAAAATACACTAGAGTACTTTTATATAAAATGCTTATTAAGTCTGCTATAAGCTATTCTCCCTCTCGTCTGTGCAGATCTTTATGCAGTTTTAAAGCACCTTGGCTTTGTTCTGAATGCACTTTGTTGTAAACAAGATGAAAGTATTTCTCTGGTCTGCATCCCCTTAACAATTGTGTGTATTGAATTGAGCTGTACTGTATTGTACCCATTCTGCAATCTGTTAATAAAGTTTTCAATCAATCAATCAATCAATCCTACAGAGAAAAGAAAATGCACTTGACTTTAATGCACATTTTGTTGTATGCAAAGAGAAAATGTTTAAATTGTACAATCTTTCAACAGTCAGTCTGGAATTAATGTATGCATTCAAAAGTGCTGAATAAATGTTTTATGGGCCCATAATAGTGATTATTAATAATATTTAAGTTAAGTTTAGCCAGGCGGCTCGGTGGCGTAGCGGAGATTGCGCTCGTCACCAATGCAAGAGACTCCGGTCTCGACTCCCCGAATCAGCATTGCCTGCGGCTTGGGCCAGTTGTCATACTATCTCAATTGGCAGAGGTAGCGGGTGGAAAGTCGATGGGTGGGGATTGGACGTTGTGGACAGCGACTCCTACAGGTCGGTTGGATGACGCCTGTACAGCAGAGACAGGAAGTATCGGGGGCAGCGTGAGCCTACCACGCGTTACTCCTCGCCACTGAGAGTATGCGCTGTCTGGTGAAAAGATGCGACAGGCTGCCTCCTCGTGTACCGAAGGGGACACGTGATGCAAGGCTTCTATCCTCACTACAGCCGACCAGTGGGAGGCATAGTCTAGCAACGTTCAAGACAGGGGATGGGAGAATTGAAGGGGAGAATTGGCTATATGAAATTGGGATGGGAGAAAAATAGAAAAATACGGAGAAAAAGTGGATAAAAAAAAACGTAAGTTTAGCCATAATCATGTCTTTTGTCATAATCAGGTAGCTGAAAAAATAAAAAAATACATTATATATATATTTCTATTAATCATTTTCGGCCTCTTGGCATTCGGTTTTCGGCCAACTGTTTCCTATTTTCGGTATCGGTTTCGGCCAAGAATTTCCCATTCGGTGCATCCCTACTTTTTTCTGTGTTTAGCATGGTTTTATAGTAATAGGGGTTAGTATCAATGGGTCTGTGTCTCTAATTACCATATTGACTCATCAGTCTAGTCTCAAGTTCACAAGATTTTCCCTCTAAGCTGTTCTGATTTGACGGTTTTGCTGACGTGAATATAGCACTGATTTGCATAACTAACGACCCCTCTATGGTTGACAGCGACAGCAGAGCGAGTGGAAAATATTCACTTCCTCAAACAGAGTGAGGCAGACAACGAGCGAGTGAGGGAGAGAGGGAGAGAGAGGACCTTCTGTCGGGGAAACAAACCGCGTGCAAGGAAGCAGCAGTAGCACATACTCATTTACACACAACCTGGGCTGGACCTCGCGCGGGGAAGCAGCAGTAGCACATACTCATTTACACACAACCTGGACATTGCGGGGAAGCAGCAGTAGCACATACTCATTTACACACAACCTGGACCTCGCGGGGAAGCAGCAGTAGCACATACTAATTTACACACAACCTGGGCTGGACCTCGGGGGGAAGCAGCAGTAGCACATACTCATTTACACACAACCTGGACCTCGCGGGGTAGCAGTGGAGAGACAACTTTATGCTCCGTCTCTCTCTCTCTCTCTCTCTCTCTCTCTCTCTCTCTCTCTCTCTCTCTCTCTCTCTCTGCCAGTCGCAGACTGTGTGGATGACTGTCACTCAAAGTGCTTAGTGCGGAGCCAGGCCAACACAGCCTGAAATCCAAAGGGAGAAAAATTTGGCTTTTGAGTACTTGATTAGAAATATAAAACAATGCATTTTTTTGAAAAAAAACCTTACAGATGTGTTCAATAGACTCACAGGAATTGTGTAAAATTGCCCAAATAGTGCTAGGAATAGCAATGCATGTCCCCTTTAACAATATTTATTTACAACACATAAATATATTTATTTACAATTATACATACAGTAGTGACAACAACACAAGTTTCAAGTTTCTTTAATAGTTGTCATACAGAAGTACAGAATACTTTTATACAATACGTATGAACTATTTACAATACAGGGATGCACATACAACACTCTTATTAACTCACCTTAACTAGGGCCCTATGTAATCCGTTTTTATCTTTTCCTGTTTTCGGATTTCTCTGTTTTTAATTTTCCCGTTTTCGGATTTTTCTGATTTTATATTTTTTCCTTTGGATGTAACAAAAAAAAACGATACAAAATTTTCTTTTTAACTAACTTTAATAACAGTACATCTGCAAACAGTGCCAGTGTAGTTCAATGTTCAGTGCCAGTTAGGTTATGAGGTTTCTTGTGCAGTGCAATAACTAAATAATAATTAAATAGTTAAATAATACAAAATAATAATTTGTTTAAAAGAAATCAGAAAAAAACTTTAAAATGTAATTTCTTTCAAAGAGATGTCCTTTAAAGGTTCATGCTTCTCCCCATCTCTGGCTGACATCACCATTGTGATACATGATGGTTAGGCCTTTGTGTTTTCCTCAGTGAGGGATTCTCTTTTGTCGGTCAGCAGCGTTTTGTACTTGCTGAAGCTTCTCTCTGTATAATTATTTTTTAAGTTTAAATATCAACATTATCTGGCCATCCAGAGTTGGGACAGGCACCCGCGCGCATACACACACACACACACACACACACACACACACACACGCACACACGCATGCACGCACGTAGGGGGGGGTGGGGGGGGGGGGAAAAATAAATAAAAAAATTAACATTTTCTTTTTATTGCTAATTAAAATTAAATAAATGTATTTATTATTTAAATGCCTATATATCATATTCGACGCAGACGGTAGGCTATATTTAGTTATTAATCTTATTAAACTCACCTCCGGTTTTGGGGATATTATTAGCCTCCGGATTCTATTGCCCCCTTCCATCTGGACAGTGTCCCGGTGTTCTGCAAAATTCTACTCTTCCTCGAAAACTGCTGCCGTAGCGCGAATCGCCTATATCTTTTGACAGCTGGGTGACGTCACCCTATAGTTCACTCCGAACTCCAACAGGTGTACCGACATGTTATCATCTACAAATACATTCAGCTGCAAAGCCAATTACATGCAAATATTTACATGCTTATACAGTTCAAAAGGTGCAATGAAAAATATATGTTTAAGATATTGTTTAAGATATATCAACAAGACTCAACATGACGTTCGTCAGCAAGGTGGCAGAGTATTGTGAACGATTGTGGGTCATGCGCATGCGTGCGCAAGCGCAGGAGCGCTGGCAGCAGAATTCGAGGAAGAGTAGAATTTTGCAGAACAACACCGGCTCGGACAGGTGACAGGCAGCGCGACTTGAGTGAGCTGCTCAGCAGCCTCGGCTGGAGATGCATCCTGCTGCAGGACCACAGCACCGACACTCTCAGGACCGTGACACTTTGCGGACCCACACTCTCCAGACCCTCCCTCCCATTGGCTGATTTGGGTCACGTGACCGTCCCACTCCAATTCAGCCATTGGGTGGGACGGTCACGTGACCCAAATCAGCCAATGGGAGCGAGGGTCTGGAGAGTGTGGGTCCGCAAAGTGTCGCGGTCCTGAATGTGTCGGTGATGTGGTCCTGCAGATGGATACTATTGCTCGGCTGCGCAATGCATTGGTTTGTGACGTCGCCCGATTTTTTTATTTTAAATATAAGAGGGTATTGGAACGAGGCATTGAATTAACAACATTTAAAACATTTTTTAAATAATAATCTTTGAAAGATAATTTTTTTTTTTTTTTTTTTATCTTTGAATTGCAGGACATTGTTTTGTTGTTGCGGGACGCGGGACAAACGGCCCAATATCAGGACTGTCCCGCGAGTCGCGGGACAGGTGGTCACCCTAACGCATGCACGCACGCAGAAAGGGAGAATGGCTTATATGAACTATCCAGTTCATTATCAACTATCCACTTCGTTTTTATAGTGTAACCTTTGGCTACTTGAAGGAGAGAGAAAGAGAGGGAGAGAGAGAGACTGAAACTTGTTACGTGCAACGCTAAGTCAGTCTCGGAGTTGTCTCGGAATGGATTTCACAGCCTGATGGTAAACTACCTGTACAGATCGTAGTGTTGTACAGGATGCTTGTGTCCAGCTAGTCAGACAGTATGTTAAATGTGACATAATAATGGCATTAAAATACAGTGCTGCTGCTTTTGTTGACAGAGAGTTTCTGATGTGACAGAATTTTGATAAGTGAAACTTTGCGTTCTTTACTACCGATTTGATTTGTTTTTTAAATGTAAGATTGGAGTCCATTTTTATCCCAATGTATCTATATTCGGACACAACTGTCAACCTTTCTCCTCTGACATAGACATCAGGTGAGACAGTATTCATCAGCCTCTTTGTAAAAAACATGCAAACAGTTTTTTTGGTGTTTAAATGCAGACATGAATTAGTCAACCATTCAGTGACAGATGTCATTACTGCTGTTAACTTGTTTGCAGCTTGCTGCTTGGTTTCTGCATGGACATAAATCATCTGCATTAGGGATGTCCCGATCCGTTCACGTGATCGGGATCGGGGCCGATCATGTGATTTTCCGAAGATCGGGATTGGCAAAAAAATAAATAAATAAAAAATCTGCCATTTTTTTTTTTACTTTTTTTTTTGTATTCAACAAACATGACCATGTTCACGTCTTAAACTCATACTGATGCCTTAGTTTTGGGTTTAAATTGCATATCATCATTCATTTATTTATTGTCACACAGAGCAGAAGAATTTTGCCAAAACAAACCAATAGTATCCCGCTGCAGAACGGCAGACCAGCCAAACTCTCAGACCCAAATTAAAAAAAAAAATTATTTATTTTTTTATCCCAATTTCTCACATTACATTCACCCTGAATGTTGACGTTATCCAGGTGAAAAGTTAACTTCATTCAAGCGAGGCATTGCAATCCTTGACATAAATCATTTGATGTATAATTAAATCCAGGGGTGTAAAAAGTACCCAGAAATTATTTAAGTGAAAGTATGGGTACTGTCTCAAAATATGACTCAAGTAAAAGTCAAAGTATCTGGCTAAAAACACACTTGAGTAAAAGTAAAAAAGTCCTACTTTTAAATGTACTTAATTAAGTACTAAAAAGTAAAAGTTAATTTTTTTTTGAAAGGGATAGACCAGGGGTCTCAAACTCATTCCATCGTGGGCCAAGTTTTCATTTTAACTACACATTGCACCAGGTGAGTTAGTTGAAGAGGTGAGCCAATTAGTGAAATCATCAGCTGGTGTTTAGGCAAGGCTGGAATGAAACCAAGCTTTCTCTCTACACTCTAGATGTGAACATGGTCATGTTTGTTGAATAAAAAAAAATTAAATAAAAAAACACGTTTTTCTTTTTTTTATCGGATCGGGAAAGATCGGGACATCCCTAATCTAAAAAACGTGATCGGGACATCCCTAATCTGCATACATCTGGATGTCAGACTTATTGCATACAGCTGGAAGATCATTAATGTATAAACTAAACAACAGCGGCCCCAATATATGTCCTTGGGGGACACCAAAACCACAGCTAAGGGCAGAGGATAGCTCACCATTTGCCCTTACTCTCTGAGTTCTACCTTCAAGATAAGACTTCATGTATGTGATGGTATTAGGGGAGAAGTTGTACCGAGAAAGCTTGGTGAGCAGGACACCATGATCCACAGTGTCGAAGGCTTGAGCTTGAGGCTTGAGCTGGCTAGTGTCCTTTTTCGAAATTCCAACGCCATTCGAAAGCCCTGGGTCTCCTATTAATTACCTTATTATAGCCAAATCACACATCTATGGATCGGGCCAAATCTCCTCTTTCCAATGGCAGAGTTCAATCTGTATTTAGTATCATCCGGCATGAGCCACAAACCGTGAATGAAATCAACTTTTTTATAATGGAAATTGCTCCGCCATTTTTCATCAGATTGCAACGCCAATTTTTGCTAAACGTTCACAGAAAGGTAGATAAACTAACTGCGTTCTAATTTATGCCAATAACGTTCAGGTTTGTGGTAGACAATCCTGAAAAATAAGATAAATAAAAAAGTTATTCCACAAGTCATTTGATTGACAGGAGCTGGCTTGAGCTGGCTAGTGCCTTTTTCGAAATTCCAACGCCATTCGAAAGCCCTGGGTCTCCTATAAATTACCTTATTATAGCCAAATCACACATCTATGGATCGGTCCAAATCTCCTCTTTCCAATGGCAGAGTTCAATTAGGATTTAGTATCACTAGGCGTGCATAAGAACAGATAATGAAATCTACTGTATGTACAGTAGGTTTCTTATTCTTGCCAGAGCTCTGCCATTTTGAAACTGATTTAAAATCGGATGGTTGCTAAATGCTCAAAATAGGGGAGGCAAGGGCGGCTAAGTGGCGCAGTGGGCAAGGCACTCGCCACTAACGCAGGAGATGCTGGTCTCTCGGCGTTGCTTCCGGCTTGGCTGGTCGTTCATACTAATACAATTGGCAGTATTAGGGGGTGGGAAAGCCGGTGGGTGGGGATTGGACGTTGTGGACAGCGACTCCTACAGGTCGGTTTGTGCGCCTGTACAGCAGAATCAGGAAGTATCGGGGGCAGCGTGAGCCTCCCACGCGTTACTCCTCGCCACTGAGAGATTGCGCTGTGCAGGTTAAAAGATGCGACGGCTGCCTCCTTGTGTACCGGAGGGGACACGTGATGCAAGGCTTCGTCCACATTGCAGCCGACCAGTGGGAGACATGGTCTAACAACGTTCGAGACAGGGGAGGGTAGAATTGGATAATACGGAATTGGGATGGGAGAAAAATAGAAAATGGGGAGAAAAAGTGGAGACAAACTAACTGCGCTCTAATAAATGCGAATAATGTTCAGTTTTGTGGTATATAATCCAGAGTAATAAGAAAAAATTATAATATTAATCAGGAAGTCATTTGCTTGATGTCATTTGAGGCCCGGCCCCGGACGGCGGAAGAGGTTAACCTATTGGTAAACAAACGTATTGCTCAAAATATACACTATGAATGCTGTTTTGACAGGGTTAGGGTCTTTACTCTTGGCTACATTTGAAAAAAAAATGAACATTAATTCTTACAGTCTGTAGAGATGGATTTATGGCTTGGGTTCGGTACCGGACCCGTCGGGCTTAAAGCAGAAATGCCATTCAAATAATTAAATAAGCGCTCCCCTAATGATTTATAGATTGATACGGGTACTGGTAAACGTCAGCGTTAGCCTGAGGGTTCACGGAACGACTCGAGGTCGGACAGAGGGCTCTAGGCACAGGCACAGGTCATCTCATGCATTCCACTTAGTGCTGTGAAATGAAATAAATCGCTTCTCATTGGCCGATTTGAAATGCCAACACATCAATATGATGACGGTCGAATAACTTTCCGTCCCTCTGTTCAGCCAGAGATAATGCGATTTCCTGAGCCGGTGAACACACGCTGGGCAACAGCAAGGTTTAACTGGAGGTTTGAGGGCGAAACTGGACCCAAGTAGTTCCTTTGAATTCCTCCTCAGCTGGATCTGTTTAGCACCCTGTTTCATGGTTCTATTGTTGGGAGAGAGCAGCCTCTTAATACAATGCCAAAGAGAGATGGATGTCTGTGACTTATGGAATACCCAAGCACAATTAAATTGTTTTCTTTTCTCCAGCTATTTCCTTTTTCTTCATTTGTTTGCCTTTTTTATTTTTAAAGAGAACATTTCCGTTCGCTTGCTTGGAGCTGGACTACTAAAGGACAATATCGGCCTCATGGTACATCTCTGCTGACCTCCTCTCGGAAAAACACAGTGATTATTCTGGGTCAGACTCCCTTAAAGCGACACACACGCTCTTATTAATGGCACTGGGAAGGGCAGCGAAGGAATGTTCTCATAACCTCGTTTCACTTACGAACCGCTCACTCAAGGTAAAGGAGACGCTGAAGGATCCATTCCTCTTACTTATCTCATTAGGGTCAAATCCGTCTCCCCACAAGATGTTGAAAGCATGTCACGGTGTAATTATCCACACACTGCCAATAAATGACGGCGATGCACTTACTGTTTCTATTTATGGTCTATTCACACCTCAGGAGTAATTCATTGCGTAGTGCTGTTGTGTGTGTGTGTGTGTGTGTGTGTGTGTGTGTGTGTGTGTGTGTGTGTGTGTGTGTGTGTGTGTGTGTGTGTGTGTGTGTGTGTGTGTGTGTGTGTGTGTGTGTGTGTGTGTGTGTGTGTGTGTGTGTGTGTGTGTGTGTGTGTGTGTGTGTGTGTGTGTGTGTGTGTGTGTGTGTGTGTGTGTGTGTGTGTGTTTTCAGAGGCCAGTTCAGTCTTTGGGAGGAAGTGGTGGAATCTTTAACTCCCCATGGATGCATATGCTTTTGATGGTACACACCGTCATGGTGCTATGTGACACGCACAGTGTGCCACCATGAACTAAATAATGTTGAGTTTTAAGGGCGTGCAGGTCCCTTACTGTGGTACAGCGTGGTGTGATCAAAGATATGAGGAGGAGATGGAGTGAGAACAGAGAAGATCCATAACACAAAAGATGGTGGCAACAACTAAACTACTTGCTACAAAACAAACAGTCAGAGAATAATGTTGAGGATAATTATAATGTACTGCATTTTGTGGTGAAATGTGAGTTTTAAAGATGTTTCAAATGAATCACACTCTTTGCCCAAAAAGGCTGGGAACAGTGAGTGGTTGCCATGGTAACTAAGAACACTGTGGCAGAAACCACTGGATTGTGAATATGTAGGAACTGGTCTAAGTGGGGGAAAAGGCAGTTTTCTATCACATAATTGTCATTTTTGACCAAATTAACCATTATGGGTTCTCTGTAATTAACTTTGTTAGAATATGAAAGAAAAACAATGATATGTATGACAGATTCTTAGATACGCATCACTCCCCATTAAAAGAGATAAAGATCAGGTCTTGTTACTGTAGTCTTGTTAGTCCCCTGTTATCAGCATGACGGCAGAGTGACCCGACTTGTCTTTAGACAGCCTTTGGTATGATGTGTCATCTCTGTAGTGTACATTCATCGGTTTCAGTTGACTGAGCCTTCTGTGATGGAGCGATCATTCAGGCGAAAGATGGATGCTTTCCCTGGGCAGGCTCACTTTGGAGGAGCTCCGTAACACATTCTGGACTCTGCAATAACACGATGTCAGCTTGTAATACCTCATTCAGCCCCTGCTGCACCAAAAAAATAGCAGCGGCCCTGTTCACGCACCCTACGTGGAGCTATGAATAGAACCCCCCGATCCCTCTCTCTCTCTCTCTGCTCTACTCTCCTCTTAACTACACGCATGTGGCCATTGTTGTAATTTGATGAAGCAGTCAAATGTGCCTGGCTTTGCCAGTGGGCCCAATCGTTCCATTCCTGCCTGCGCTGCCCCCACAGTGAGTCAGATGAAAGGGATGCATCCTTGTTCCGTGGCCTGGATGTGATCACAGGGTTATTACCCCCCCCCCCGAGGGGAACAGGACTGCCACATGACCACTTCCATGTCCAGCTCTCTCCATCTCCATCTCTGTCTCTTTCTTTCTCAAGGTAATGCAAATGCATGCTCCCCATCGTCCTCTTCCTCCCTCACAACCACCCCGTCTATTTTAAGTATCTTCTCCCCCATGTGAGCAGGCTGTGCACATGGCTGGCAGATTCAGGGAAGGAGACTAGAGGTGGAATGAATGAAGACACAGTGAGAGCTCGCCACCAAATATGCCACACTCACTCAGGAATCTGTCAGCGCTTCCTCAATGCACCAATAGAACGGGCACTTTTAATAATATGACCATACTGTAGGTGAGGCTGATGATGGGGAAGGCTACAGGGATGGAAGGCTGCAAATTGTTTTGGGTGGCCTGAAATGTATCTGTTAGCTAAAGTAAACAGAGAAACATTGTTGTAACTGAGGGGTACAATTCCCTGACTGTATTGAGAGTATGGTATTATTAAACCACTACTTAGTTATGTACTTTAATTACTGGCCATACAGTACATAGATATATCTGGTGAACAGCCACACAAGAATACGGCAATGACAAAGAAAGGTCTAGTTAGAGGGATTTATTATTATTAGAGCAAGCAATGTTAAGTTACAGATTGAGAATTATAATTGCGCTTGTAAGGCGAAGAACACTTAAAGTAGGTCAAGAGCGTAAGTCCATGAGAATAGTAAGATGGGTATAACTGACGCCACCTGTAGCATAGTAATTACATAAGGCACACTCGTAGTCAGCTGGAGACACTAGGGGGTTCCCTCCGGTTGTAAGCCGGCAGGGTAGAGGAATGTTCGGGAGCAAAGTCTGGATCAATGCGGAATAACGAGGCTCCAGATACAGGAGCCAGTGCAATACTCCCTTGGTCCTCAGACAAAGCAGCAGCTATAATCCAGTATGCACGACAGCATGGATGAAAGCTAGCCAGCCTCTGGTCCTAGAGGCGGGCTCGAGGATGCTCCTCACAGGGGTAGATCCCACACGACAGTGGGGTAGACGGTTCTCTGCTCCAGCAGCCACGGTACCAAAGCAATATAATCCAGCCGGAAAAGGCTCTGCATTCGCCGGTGTAGGTTCTCCGGTGTACATATCCAACGGTTCTCGTCTAGGACTCCTCGGGTGGTGGCGCGAGTTTAGGCCGCCCAGCCTGGATAAGTGCACTAGCTATAGGTACGACGAACCGGTGGTAATGCTGGTCACTGAAGAACGGTAGCCGCACGATACACTATAAATAATAGACTATTACTTCACAATAGAATAAGTCGAACTCGACGATACGGCGTTAAACTCTGACACTTTAGCTATATATTCGCACGCGGTTCTCAAGGCTCTATTCAGGGGCAAAGAGGCCCACTTCACGGCACGTTGTATCGTGGTGAAGGCTTCAACGTTTAGGATACTCTACTGCTGTATCCACCTGCGACGTATTTATACGTAAGGTGAATAATCTAGTGCCAACCTCAGTTCTGTCTCGTATTACTGCGCAAACCTGGACATGTTGAGACATGCCTTGGCGTTGTCTTTGAACTTGCCATTGGGGGTATGGCCGTTGGCGCCTAGGGGTCGCTGTCCAATAGGAGAACGAGTATTATGGTCTGGTTTGTACCTAGGTAAAGGGATATTCCGTGTATATATACAAAGAATATACAAGGGATATCAAACGATATACAAATATTATACATGGGATCTCAAGCAATAAATATATATATTCGGTTTAATCTGACCCTCTGTAACAATTGTTTTAATTAGAGCTAAACGGTAATGTTTAGCTCAAAAAGTGAAACCCGAGCAATTCAAAAACGTTAGTCACATCTAGGGATGCCCCCCGAAACCCGGTTCTAAACGGGAACCGGTACTAAATTAGTATTGATAAGCTCCGACGTTATCGGTACTGCTATCGGTAGTCTAGGAGCGGATTAGCTTCGGCGCTAACATCCATCTCCGACGCAACGGTGACAGCCAGCAACACTGGAAACGGAGTAACGTTAACGTTATGTCGAGTTCATACTACACTACACGTATGAACTCGACATAACGTTAACGTTAACTTACACTGTTTCCATGAAGTGTTTAATTAGCAGCAATCTGTTGTTGAAAATGTAACGTTAAACCGGAACACCGGAAATGGAAACGCGAGAACAGGAAGCCATCATGAAATCGTTGTAGTCATATTGTAGTCTTTTAGTCTTATTAACTAAAATATTTTAACAAAATAAAAAGCAGCAGCACTATTGGATAACTGAGTCATGTTTGCTATGTATTTCTTTCTTTAGGGGAGTAGGACATTTGTTTCACAGTTTTAGCATGATGTTTTATAGATAGGTTAAACACAGGTTTTTGTTTTTAAGAGGGGGGGTTTGATTTGATTTGATTGAAGTTTATTTCAAATATGCAACACAACAAACAAACATCAAGTACAGATATAGCCTTAAGCCGTTCAAATAATAAATGTATAACATTTAAAAAAAATTATAATAATCGAAAAGAACCGATAAGAGTATCGATAAAGTACCGAACCGTTAAGCAGTATCGATAAGAGTAGTAGTATTGATAAAATCCTAACGATACCCATCCCTAGTCACATCCTTGGCAGAGAACACAATCAGCCAACCTAACAAGGCTCAAGGCTTGTACAAGCTATAACATTATGCAAACAACATTACATGTCCACCACATATAATGTTAGCTAACACAAAATTAGCTGCCTTGAATCCTGTTAATAACGTTAATCATTCATCATATTGTGACGAACCTGATAGGATGCAGGTTCGCCACGGTTCAAATACAAACAAACGCAAAGGTCCACACAAGAGCAATATCAATCAATACAAGTATTTATTGATTAGGCGGTAAATCCAGGTGGGTACGGTGGTGTAGTGGTTAACACTGTCGCCTCACAGCAAGAAGGTCCAGGGTTCGATTCCCGCTTGGGGACCAGGTTTCCATGATGCCAGTTACCCAGGTGGGGTATCTCCCAGGCCTTTCTGTGTGGAGTTTGCATGTTCTCCCCGGGCTCGCAAGGGTTCCCCCCCCGATAAGATAAACCCAATGGAAAAACATGCACAACAACAAGATTGCTAATGCTGTGGCGTCCTTGACGAAGACGGACAGGAGCACTTGGATTGGTCCCCTGGCGCGGCTCACGTTGTTGCCTGTCTGCTCCCGGCTGCCCTTGGGGGGGAAGGACGACGGGATGGGTTAATCGCAGAGACGAATCGCATACATGCATCGCATGCATGCCGATTAATGACCTCTGAGCAGGTCCTAAATTATTATTATTATTTAAAGCAGTAGAATGGTCGGGTTCCGTTCCAGGGTCGATACACGATACAGGCTTGCCGACAGAAAGAGGGATTGTCCAGGGTTCAGGGTCGTCGTCCGGTCCAAACAAGGTCAGTACACAGGGGGGGTTCTCAGCCGTTCCAGGGGTCGTCAACAAGGCACACCTATCACGCTATATCCTCTCCTCTCCTCTACTTCCTCTCACTGTCACAACTCTGAACACTAATAACACTCTCTCTACTCCAACACCAAACTCCGCTCAACTAACCTCTGTCCCTCTCCTGGTTAATGTACTGGGTGAGATGCTTGTGAGTGCACATGGGGTGTGTTTCTACTAATTATGTGCAGGTGTACTATATCAGCGCAATCAGCTAGTGTGTGTGTGTGTGTGAGGTGAATGTGCCTAAATGGTGTGCAGGTGTGCTAAATCAGTCCTAATCATCTACCCACGTGACGGATATATCTTCCTTCCCTCACATATCCCAAGGAGGGGGAAGTAGATCTGTCACAATATATTATCATCACTTGTTGCAGCTTGCATGATTTTCCTTTCAGTAAAGCTTATACAAGATAATCATGTCATCCATTCATCTTGATCAGGTGTTTTGCAACTGGACGTGATAGCCTATTCAAGGATAGCCTCATTGATTGTTTATTAGAATAATTAGAATAATTTGTACATATCTGAATTATTTTGCCCAAAATTTAGGGAAGGCGGAGCCTTCTCTAGCCTACATTACCCGTCGCCTATGAGCATGACTCATGTGTATGACTTAAGTGTATTACTTAAGTAAGGAGTAACCAACCCACACATCCCCTCAAGGCTTTTGGAAAGCCACGACAATGCCATGCCTTTGCAGAGGAGAAAAGGGAAAGCTTTCAGACCACTGGGCTATAAATAGCAGTGTTGACAGAGGTCATACTCTTCTCATTCCCCCTCTAGTCAACTGGATACAGATCTCGTTGCAGCAGGATTATTAAGCAATAGTTGAATATCTTTTTACAGGTACAGTACGTTGAATACATATTATGTACACATTATTATAATACCTGTTAGCAGAAGGCAGCTTATAAATTATTTATTGATTAACTTAGCCCTTCGTAACAAATATGCCATAATGGGGCTTTTGCTGTGGGAAGTATTTTTGGATGTTATGCTGTTCTGGTGCTACCAGTGGTTGTATCCATGTTACGACCATGGCCTCTGACTCACCAAAATAATCCTAAACTTGCCTAAATAATTGTGAAGCTGACTCTAAAGCTAACCAGGAGACTTAAACTCATAACCTTGAACTGGTACCTACATCTCTGAAGTGTACTAGTGACCTAGTGAGTGCAAATCTAGATTATTATAATCAGGGGCGTAGCAAGAAATTCTAGGCCCTGTGCACATGATGTGTCTTTGGGTCCCCATCTCCTCTCCAGACAATTTGAACAAATTAATTTACTTAACAATTACGGTATACAGGCACATCATTAGTGGAAAAGGGCAGTACTGTTATTACCACACCTTCAAGTATTGCCCTATGTTTAAAAACTGTCCTATGTTTTTGCTCTTTTTTTCCATAAGCCTCAATAGCCTGCACAGGAAAAGTCACATGTTTGAACAACCTTTTAAAAGAAACCTTTCAGTCCAGACCCTCTGAGGGCCCTTCCTCAGCTTGGGGCCCTGGGTCGTCAGTTCCAGATTAAATGGCTGTCGATGTTCTTTCATGGTATCATCAAAATGGAAAACCAAAACGAAAGAGGTGAACCAAGAGACAAGCTGTCTAGCCACTCATGTCCAGCTGCCTGGTCTCAGCAATCAAGTTCCAATCTCGGTTCACCCCACCACCCACCAGCCACACAATACTCTCCCCGTCACATCCTACGAAATCCCACTAAGGTGTCTACCAAGGACAGCCAAATCGGGGACTAGCATGACATTCTGTATACAAAAGGAACCACTAAAAGACAATGTAACAATCATAACAAGTCAATAACCAAAGATTTACACATTTGGAACGTTATTCATATTGGTTTGCGCTCGTGATGTGGTAGCAGACACGAGTTAATTAATCTCACCGTGCCACATATGCATCGGGCAAAAATGGGGCTAGTTTTGCATGCCTGACGATTGCATACCCAAAGTCATTTGCGATGTATTATACTTTATACTTATAGCACATGATGATTCCTTTGAAAGGAAACATTCTGAACATTCTTCCACAACAAAGAAGAATCACTATGAGTGCTAATTAAATAGAGTTACAGAGGTTGGAACACACTGAAGTAAAAGTTTTCTGAACTCACATTTCTGTTTACTTGTTGCCAGATGCCTGTTTTTGAGTTCCAGCTGAGAGGTAGGAGCTGGAAAACATATAACGGTCCCATAGCACGCAATAGGTCGAGTAGGGTGACAATCGAAAGGCGACAAATTCAACTTTCCAACAATGTATTGGTTGATAGACAAAAACGCAGTCCGGAGCCGGCAGACGAGGGCAAAGTGCTGCGATGAGGATAAAACATCTTATCTCAAGTTAAACTCTCTCTGTAACTCCTCTGCCCCCCCCCCCCCCCCCCCCCCGAAAAGACAACCACCCAATGCAGAGGTGGAATTCCATTAACTACTAGTTTGCTACTGCCCCCCCAAATGGCTTCTTACCATGTGCCATATTTAGAAATGAGTGGGAGAGACACAGATGCAATGCATAATTTTCTAAATGTTCTGTCGATTTGCCAAGCCACCCTGTATAGAGAACATGGCTTACTGTACATCTCTGAAATTGTTAACATAAGCCTGAACTGCAACACCTTTTTCCTAGGGCAGGGAACAACCCTAGCGAGGAACACAGATTCACTTTTAAATTATCCCTGGCTGATATCGTCTGTCATCTCACGTGCTTCCTCGGCAGAGGTGGAGTCACCTTCAACGAGGCACCTTTCAATGGCTTGTGTCAGGAGGAAAATTATGTGTGCTCAGTGGACGGGTTGTCGAGGGCGCGCTGATAACATTTCTATTGATGGCGGCTGGCGAGGGACAGAGGGCCGGGGGGTGAACTAGATTGTATAAGCCGTGCCTTTTTCACCTCCCTTCGGGTGGAGAATCCATCTTCAGAGGGCCCTGTTTCAGCAAACTCTCAGGAAGTTCTAATTAAGACCTAAGATTGAACAAGGGAGCCGAACCGTGCTGATGACACAAGAACTTCGCCAGACATGCCGATGACAATAATTAGCTGAAATATTGGAGTTAGCTGCAGAGATAATGAATTGTAATGAAAGCGTAATGAATTATAATGTGTAGTTTTTTTTATTAATCTGGCATGGTTGTACTCATGGTTGTCTAATTCAAGGTAAAGCATGTGTTGAAAGAGTCTTCAAATTCTTCATTAGTCTGTTATCACATTGTAGATCAAGTAGGGAAGTTTAGTTTCAAATTTTAAGTTTTGTTTTATTTGTTACATATAAGGTACATGTACATTATAGTGAAATGCTTGGTTCTTTCTGTATGACCCTTGTGAGATTGTGCTGTACTGTACTGCATATACAAAATGCAAAAATTAGGCAGAAGAGTTAGTTTAGTTTAGTTAGTTTACCATGTTTAGGCTTGGAAAAAATATAAAAAATATTGAAATAATATAAGAAATAACTCGAGCCAAGTGAATTCTTAGTTAGTCAGTACAGATTGACTCTAGCTGGTCCATAGAGCAGCACTCAACACAAGAGCATAAACACTTCATATTTATAAATGTTCTGTACCCCTCACCTTGTAGGCTTAATGCTGTACCCCTCCCACTGTGCCACCTATGCATTCTTACTCTCCATCTGGCATTTTCCCAAGAACTATCATGATCACCAAACCTAACGATATTTAGGTGTCAATTTGTTGACACAGTTGGCATTTCCACACACTTCTGAAATGAACCATTATGATTAATAAATTGTTTATTTTTACATGAATGCTGATTAAAGATGTATCCACACGTACAAGTAGAGCTTCTCTAATGCATTTGTATCCCTTTTAGGCACTTTTTGTGTGACATTTCTTATGACTAAAACATCTAAGCTGTGTGAGACCATCCCCTGCTCTTTGTTTCCTTACTATAGACACCTCACTGTTGGTAGGATTCCAGCCCATAGCTGACACAGCACTCAAGCACTTTGATCTTTCCTGTTGGGAGGCCACAACCACTTGACATCACTCCTCGCTTCCAAGGAACTTCCCGTCAACCACCTAGGTGCTCAACATGGTGCATGGCTTCATGTATCCAATGGTATCTTCCTGTCAGCCTCCTAGGTGCTCAACATGGTGCACGGCTTCATGTATCAACCTCCTAGGTGCTCAACATGGTGCACGGCTTCATGTATCAACCTCCTAGGTGCTCAACATGGTGCACGGCTTCATGTATCGAATGTTACAGTATCTTCCTTGGCTTTTGCAACATTTCTGCACATACAGCCAATGTGGCACTCGGCCGCTTTGATCTTTTCTGTGGGAAGAGTTGAGAGTAGTCAGGCGTTTCCTGCACCTCTAAACCTCTAGGTCAGGGCTATTCAACTGGCGGCCCGCGGGATGATTCTGACCGGCCCGCCAAAGATTACATGATAATAATAAAAAAAAAAAAAAATTAAATTTTTTTTTTTTTTTTTTTTTTTTTTTTACTTTTTTCTTTTCATGTCAACGTTAACACGCACAATTGAGCCAAAAGTCACTCAATTAATGACAGATTTCATTGATAAATTGAGGGAAAACTTTGCAAGTCGATTTGATGAATTTGACATGTCCAGAGAATTGATGCATTTTGTGAGCAACCCATTTGCCAATGTAGCTGCTATTTCCACAAAAGGACAAGAGTTCCTTGCATCACTTCACATTGATGAAGGTCTCCTGCAACTTGAAATAATTGACATGCAAGCATCATCTGCTCTGAAGCAGGCACTTGAGAATGAATCCACCACAACATTTTGGATAAAGTGTATTCATGTCAAGACATTCCCCAAAATAAAAACGCTGGCAATATCTGTGCTAACAATGTTTGGCTCAACATACACCTGTGAATCCAGTTTCTCTCACATGAATGCCATTAAAACAAGCAACCATGCCTCCTTGACAAATGAGCATTTGCATCACTGTTTGCGGGTAGCCCTCACTTCCTATGAACCCTCTTTCTCTGCCATTGCCCAGTCAAAGAAGTGCAATCGCTCTCATTAGATGTGTGTATGTAGGCTAGGCCTGTCTGCCCCCCACTCCCCTGATGTTTGAGAGTTAAGAGTCGACAATAAGTGCTAATAAGATGCTGTGATTTGCTGTTGTTGCACAGACATGAAGCACTTTTTCATAAGCTCAGCTGCACTATAAATGTGTTTTTTTGTTCAAGTGTTGATGTTAGAATGTTCAGATGCACATCATGCACTTGTTTGTTTTTTATTTTATTTTTATATTGAAATGTTGAAGAGGAGATGTTGCAGTTGTTGCACAGTCATAAATGAAGCACTTTTTTGCAGGAGATGTTGCAGATGTGGCACATAAATGAAGCACTTTTTTTGAAAAGTATACTAATTTTGCAATGTAGTTAAAGGGGAACTATCTTATAAATGGCCTTTTTCAGTGTTTAGCATTGTTTCCTAGCTATGTCGACTTATATTAATATGATCTATGTCTCTAATTCTCATATTGGCGCATTCTTCCAATTCTCCTCTCACAATATTCACCCTCACTGAACTGAGTCATCTGAAAATGTGCTGATTTGTGATGTCAGAGAGACACCGCTGCATGATAATCAGCTGAGTTTCCACACAGTTCCCACTGTGGTTGGAGCCCAGGCTCAAAACGGCTTAAGATCTTGAGGTAGAAAAATGCTGTTTTTGAGTACTTGATTAGAAATACAAAACAATGAATAAAAAAAAACAATAATTACAGAGGTGTTCCATAAACCCACAGGAATTGTGTAAAAGTGCCCAAATAGTGAAAGAAATAGTAAAATAGTTCCCCTTTAAATAAAAGTTGTGAAAATGTGGTTGCGTGTTGTGTCAAGTGTACATATATTCATAGCACGGGGAGGCGCCGTGGCAGTCCGGCCCCTGGCCCCTTGGGTTTCTGACAATGTGGCCCCCTGAACAATTTAGTTGAATAGCCCTTCTCTAGGTGTTCAGCAAGGCAGTTTGTTTGCATTGAATGTCTTCCTTTTGCTAAGCTGACGACTCTAATTAGAGGGAAACACATTAGAGACTTCAGCAGGTACTCAATGCCTGCAGTACCATACACTAGAACAAGTGTTTTCAACTACTGTGCTGTGAAGCAAGATCAAGTGTGCCATGGCATTTTAGGACAACCATTTTAATTTTTTAATAACGGCGTATATATTTGTGTCAGGAGTCAAAATTCCCAACTAGTTGTAACCAGTGGCGATTCTAGTAATTGTTTTAACAAGGGGGCACAGGGGGGGCATGAGCTAGTATGGGGGGGCATAAAAAAATGTAAAATTAAAAAACCGGAAGCAAAAACTTTTTACATGCATTTATTTTTATCTTTTTATTTTATTTTGTATAGCTACGTATGACCGGTAAGTATAAAGGAAGTTGGGTTTATCTAGACAGGTAGCCTAAGTGTAGCAGGTAAGGTATAAAGGCAGGGTGCGATCCACGGGGGGAGCTCGGTCCGCTATAGCTCCCCTAGATCAGACATCAGCTCCCTTGGGGGTCTCTAAAGCTCCCCTGGGGGTCTCTAAATTACTGAAAATAAATGCTACTTTTGCCATGCATTTCTCATTTTTCTGTAATTTTCTGTATCATCATCGTGTATAATAATAAACGTATGCTATTTTGGATGTATGATTAATGATTTGCGCACTAATTCACACGTAATATGGCAACATGCATGCTATTCTTGTAATTACCATTCGGAGCGCGGCGGCGCTGCAGCCTGCACGCACGCACGGCACAAATCAAACTTGACCCACTTTGTAACCTGTGCTGTGACTTGTTGACACAGTGATCGTTTTGACAGCCAGTAAATAAGGTCACTCAGGAATGCATACTGTCTAAACGAAAACAAGTAAGCCTAACCAATTTTGGTTTCACGAAGACAGTGAAGCTGACAGAGCAGCAGGAGGCGGGATCACAGGCGACGCCGTTACAATTACACCTGCTGCTGGTGCTGCTCCGGTGGAGACTATTATTAGTATTACAACGCCCGGTGACCGTGCCGGCGCCTGCGGTCGTATCAGAACACAGGATAGGATACTGTAGACAGTGTTGGATGATGATCTATCATCTATCTAACTAAACGGATACTTTTTTTTTATCATGGAATGTGCTGTGGAAGCCCAGACCGTCCAGACGGCCGGACCTCAACAAGTGAGTTGTCTAGTATTATGTGTTCTGTAGTTACTGAAACTGATTGAATATATGACCGGATTCAAGAGGTTTATTTGTCACATACATACATACATACACAAGGCCTACAGGCTACAGGCTACATTAACGTCTGCGATCACAGTATCCTCCAAAAGTCTGCTTCCCCCCCCCCCGCAAAAAAATATTATTTGGCTCACCCAAAGACCATGCTATGGTTCGCACACTGTATAAAGGTATGTATATTAGGTTACATTATTTTACCAATAGAAGATCAGATAACTCTTTTCAGCCATTGGGGTTCATAGAAAATATTTTATTGGCACCACTGCTGTACAAGTCTATTTTTTTCACATGAAAGTCACAACAACACAATAATAATAATAATAATAATACATAAGACATCACAGGACAGAAACGTATTGCAATAATGACAAGATAATAGAGATTAAATAGAATAAATCAAATTAAAACAGAAATAAAAATGTTATTATATTGATAGACAAAGAGATTCCTAATTACAACAATAATTGTTCACACAAGGGCTGTCTACTATTAATAAACCTAAAACATGTTAGCCATTGTAAGTCATTCACCAGGTCAGAGCGAAATAGTAAATTAGTAAATATCAGTAACGGGTCTATTGTTCTAAGAATAACATTTGTCTAAGAGCCCAATAGCCAGCAAGGCCACTGGACTGGAGACCAGACGCAGAGCAGCCATTGTAGTGCTGTACAAGTATTTTAAAGTGTTTTATCACTCAATCAATTAAATTAATAAAGTTGCCCCATGGCATGAAATTAGTCATTCATATTAATTCAAGTATTTGCATGTGAGTGAAAGGTACATGCATTGTTTCAAATATTGTATTGCCACCAGTGCTGTGCTTATTTACATTTATACAACTGGTTACAAATCAAAAAGTATTTTAAACAAGTGTTTTCTCACTCAATTATCAAGTTGCCCCATGACATGAAAGGGATTCAAGTATTTCATGAATGCAAGGTACATACATAATATTTTATTGCCTCCACTGCTGTCAGACAACTATTTACTTCTCCAAGTATTAACATAAATGACCACTCATTAGCAGATCAGACTTTTCTCTTGTAGTACTTTTACCACTGGATGGCACTATCACTAAATACCACCTCTGCTTGTAAATTCTGTATGGTGCAACAAGCTCTGATAAATATACAGGTTATGGGCCAAGATCGATGCTAAGAAGCTACACAGAGTTTTTTGTGAGATGAACACTGGGATATGTTCCAAGGAAGCGCCAGTGACGTCAGCGAGTTCGCAGATACTGTTGTTAGCTTCATAGCTACCTTAGCTGATAGTATCGTCCCCACAAAGAAGGCGAGGGTCTTCCCAAACCAGAAACCGTGGGTGGACAGTACTATCAGAGCAGCTCTGAAAACTCGCACCGCTGCTTACAACCTAGGCAGAAAGACAGGAAACATGGAAGAGTACAAGACAACAGTCTACACTCTGCGCAAGGCTGTTAAACTGGCCAAACGGACGTATGCTGACAAAATGGAGGCACAAATGGCACAGAATGACACAAGAGGCTTATGGCAGGGACTGAAGACGATAACTGACTACAAAGTCAGCGCCCCCTCAATGGGGAGCGACGACACCTCTCTCGCGGACAAACTCAACTCTTTCTACGCTCGGTTTGGTGTAAACAGTGGCACCGCTAGTTCAGCGGCTAGTGACGTCACTGGCGCGCCGGCTGTTGTGGAGGGACGGGGCATCCGCGGGGGGGCGGGGACGCTCTCTCATTGACGGAACACAGTGTGAGAAGAGCATTTATGCAGGTGAACACCAGAAAGGCTGCTGGCCCAGATGGAATAACAGGACTCATACTTAAGTCCTGTGCTAACCAGCTAGCCCCTGTGTTCACCACCATATTTAATCGATCCCTGGCGGAGTCAGTGGTCCCTGCCTGCTTCAAGATGTCTACCATTATCCCGGTACCAAAGAAATCCTCCCCAACAGGTCTCAATGACTACAGACCGGTGGCACTCACCTCTGTGGCCATGAAATGTTTTGAGAGGCTGGTCAAGGATCACATTTGTGCCTCCCTCCCCAGTGATATGGACCCTATGCAATTTGCATACAGGCCAAACAGGTCCACTGATGATGCGGTCTCCCAAGTACTGCACAGCACCCTCTCTCACCTAGACAGCCAGAAGGGGGGCTATGTGAGACTGTTGTTCATTGACTACAGCTCAGCGTTCAACACCATAATCCCCACCAGACTGGTTGACAAGCTGATCGAGCTGGGTCTGAGCTCCGCTCTGAGTGCCTGGATACTGGACTTTCTGAGTGAAAGGCCCCAGGCGGTCAGGGTGGGGGGTCAGACCTCCAACACCATCACCCTGAGCATCGGGTCCCCCCAGGGCTGTGTTCTGAGCCCCCTGTTGTACTCACTATACACACATGACTGTGTGGCCAAGTTAAGCTCCAACTCCATAGTGAAGTTTGCGGACGACACAGTGGTGGGGCTGATCTCGGACAACAACGAGAAGGCTTACCGGGAGGAGGTTGAGGTACTGGAACGCTGGTGCCAGGACAACAGCCTGCTCCTGAACATTGGTAAAACCAAGGAACTGATTGTGGATTTTAGGAGAAGACAGCAGGAGACACACACACCACTGAGGATAAACGGGGCTACCGTGGACAGGGTGAGCAGCTTTAAGTACCTGGGGGTCCACATCTCAGAGGATCTGACATGGACAACACACATAGACTCAGTCGTAAAAAAGGCGAAGCAGCGCCTCTACCACTTGAGACAGCTAAGGAAGTTCAGAGTATCTGGGAAGATACTCCAGTCCTTCTACTCCGGAGCTGTAGAGAGCATCTTGACTGGAAACATCACTGCCTGGTATGGAAACAGCACGGCACAGGACAAGAAGGCCCTACAGAGAGTGGTGCGCTCAGCCGAGCGTACCATGGGTATTGCACTACCACCCCTGCAGGTTCTATACAACAAGAGGTGCAAATCCAGAGCCTGCAGAATAATGAAAGACCCTCACCACCCCAACAACAGCCTGTTCATGCTGCTGCGGTCAGGCAGACGCCTGCGAACACCAGCTACTAGGACAGAGAGACTTCGGCTCAGCTTCTTCCCCCAGGCCATCAGAGCCTTGAACACTGAACTCTCCACACACAAGCACACATGAGCACACACACGACACACACACTGTACGCTCACACACTAGCAGCCACTTTAACATGAGCAAACACACACTCATGCTGCACACGCTCACACTTATGGTCACTTTACAAAAGGAAAGGTCACTTTAAGAATAGTATAGTATAACTTGAGATTGTATAATATAGCATTGTATAGCAGTGTACATAAAGACCCAGTGCCTCATCCGTAGCTAACAGTGTATTGCACTACCACAGGACCTAGCATAAATGTCCTACCATGCTCTGTAAATAACTCATGTACATATACCTGTAAATCTTTTAATTTTTTTTTATTTTAATGACAAAAAGACGGAGGTCATGGTTTTTGATGGCCCCTCTGTGACCTCACTGCTAGATCTGGGTTCGCTGGCACAACATGTCAAACCAATAGTAAATAACTTAGGTGTAAAAATCGACCCAGACCTTAAATTTGACAGCCAGATCAAGGCCGTGGTCAAATCGAGCTTTTTCCAGTTGAGGCAGCTGGCCAAAATTAAGCCCATCCTACAGGCGCAGCATTTTGAAGCAGTAATCCATGTATTTGTAACGACTAGGCTGGATTACTGCAATGCACTTTATATAGGGGTGAGTGGATCCTCAGTGGCTCGCCTTCAAATGGTGCAGAACGCCGCTGCACGTCTTTTAACTGGCACTCGTAAATATGACCACATCTCACCGATTTTATCCTCACTCCACTGGCTCCCCGTGCACTTTAGGATTCATTTTAAAATTATTTTATTTGCTTTTAAAGCTCTTCATGACCTTGCCCCACCTACCTCTCTGAGCTGTTGCAGGTCTATACACCTTCTCGCTCTCTCAGGTCAGCTGACCAGCTGCTCCTATTAGTGCCTACAACTAGGCGTAAGCTCAGGGGGGACCGTGCCTTCTCCGTTGTCGCCCCCAAAATGTGGAACGAGCTGCCACTGCAGATTAGGCAGGCCTCATCACTGCCCCGTTTCAAAGGCCTCCTTAAGACCCACCTTTTCTCTCTGGCTTTCGACACCATGTAGCTTGTTGATTTTATGATCTTATTGTCTTACTGTGTTGTTGTTGTTGTTGTATCATTTTGTTACTGTGTCCTTTGCTTTTAAATATGTTTTAAGTACTCTGATCTATTTAAATTTGTATTGCTGCCTATGTTTACCTTCTTTTTTTCTTCTCTTTTTTGGTACTCTTGTTTATTTAAATTTTTATTAAAATGTTTAGTGCTGCTTATAGTTTTTAATATGCTCCCTCTGTACAGCACTTTGTGCCCCTGTGGCTGTTAAAGCGCTTTATAAATAAAGTTGGATTGGATTGGATATACCGATATGCCCTACTTTGTTTACTTGTTTTATTGCACAATGTCGTTCTATTGGATTCTATTATATATTACTATTGTATTATGCACATCGTTGCAGGCAAGACCCCCCGCATTTCATTGTATACTTGTATGCCGTGACAAATAAAACTCTTGACTTGACGTGACAGTAATGTGGGATTTCACAATGGATGACAAGCTGTTTATTGACCGGCTGAGCGGACCAGAGAACTTGGCAACTGGAAGTTTCAGATGGAGCACTTGCTAAAAGCTAAAGGACTGGGGTATGCTAATGGCGACAGATACATTAGCTTCAGATGCTAATGCTCAAGCACGGGCTGAGTTTGATAAATGGAGAGATATATACAATATACAGTAAATAAATACAGTAAAAATATACTGAGGTCTACAGTAGGTGTAATATTGCACAGTGCTGTTTCAAACTAAGTCCAGGAAGATGGTAACTGCCACTCTGTGCTCAGTGATGCAGTGAGGCACAGTGATGCATTGTATAGTCTGATGGCTGTTGGAATGAAGGACTTCCTGTGCCGTTCAGTGCTGCATTTGGGTAGTGTGAGCCTAGCACTGAACATGCTCCTCCTGTCAGCCAAGTCTGTGTATAGTGGGTGGGAGGGGTTTTCCCTGATGGCCTGGAGTTTCTCAGTTGACGAGTTCCAGGTTCCTCCCTAGCAAGACTCCGCCACCCTCGCTAGGGAGGACTCGTCAACTGAGAAACATTCCGCGGTGTCTAGAGTGTAAACAAATTAGAAAGTGCGATAAAATGTCCCAGCCCTAGTGACAATATATATTTTTTGTCCATATCTGCCAGCCCTAAAAAGACTAACATCTGACACCTTCTTACATTTAACACATTTAATTAACAACAGTTTGTCATACGTTTTAGTAGAGGTGCGATTTTGAAATCTGGGAAACTGCATATATTATGAGACTCCAACGGGATTCTTCCTGACATTATTTATTATTCTTTTCCAAGGCTAACATGTTGTAAAACACAGGGTCATAACCTCTTCACCATGCTCCCCCATGGCTGCCCAAGACACTTAGGTCCCGTCACAGACTCAGTTTCTTCCCCTCAGCAGCTCGCCTGGTAAAGGAGTCAGGTCCCCCCCCCCCCCCCCCCCCCCCTGCTCCCCCCCCCCCCCCCCCCTCTATGGCAAGCTACTAGGGCTGGACTTTCGTTCGGACTTGAACTTTGTGCTGCACTGTATGCATGTCCCCAACCACTGCACTTTATTTGTCTTATCGTTGTCTCACTGTTCTGTCCTGCTTTGCACTTTATATCTATTTATTGTTATTCTTATTTGTGAAAAAAATCATGCACTGTAAATGTCGAATCACGTTCCATTTGTATATACAATATGGTGAATAAAGTAATCTGAATCTGAATCTGAATCTGTGAATAGAAGCCCATGCTATTTTATCTAATTTAATGGAACTTTTCTTTCCACATGGGCTAAAGCATAAATTAAAGTATACCTGTTCCACCCCAGGTGAAAATCTGCATAAAATGTATACCTAGGTAAATGGAATATTGCTCCACTTCTACAAGGGCTATTTGCATATTCTTGGTATCTAGGAACATCTATGGACCTCAATGAATGTATTCTCAGTGTCAGAAATATTGTGTCTATTACTAGGCTTGCTTAAATTGTGATGAAACAAAGGAAAATATGAATTATGATTTTTCTTTTCATCTTTGACAGTGAATAAAACCATGATAATAATGACCAAACTTAAAAAACTGCCACTGAGCTCATTCAGTACCCTATTGAGATCATGTGTACAAAAGATCTAAGGAAATTAATAAAGGGAAGATGATCAAATTGAAGGTTCTGTATATACAGTACTGAATTCTCCCATCCGGACCAATGCAATTTGAAATATTATTATAGAATATAGAATATATGCTTATACATTACCTTATTATAGCCAATAGCCAAATCACCAGGCTTGCATAATAACAGATACTGATATTTACTGTAATCGACTGTAATATTTTATTTCCCCCACAGTGTAACCATATTGAAACTAATTTCAGATCTAATTCTTCTTACATGTTAACAATAGTGTGGAGAAACTGACTGCGTTTCAATATTTGTCAAAAACGTTACCTTTTGTAGCTTATTATCGCAAATCATAACAATTATTGATATGATTCATTCAGAACGCTGAACTTTGAACCACCATAGCGGACCACAGGAAGTGTAGATTGGAGAAATTCCAACGCTGGCAGATAGCTAGCGAGGTCCTCTTCAAAATGGCCGTAAAAAGATTCCAATTCCGATGGGTCAACATTTCCATATCCGGTTCCGGGTCAAAAAAACGATTTCACATAAAAAACTTAAAATGATATAAACTCACTTTTAACCTATTGCTAAACTATTGCCAACCTAACGTTTTACATTCTACATGTATTTGTGACATAGTAGTGATAATAATACTTGAAAACGGTTGATTTTAAAATCACAATTTTTTTCCATCTTCCTAAAAATATAATAATAATTTAATAAGGTCAAAAGGGGTCGGTACCGACCCTGTCGAGTGGAACAGGTTAACTCATTGGGCGCCATACCCGAGTATAGTCGGGTTATCTCGTCAACCGTTGAGCACCAAAACCCGAGTATACTCTGGTTTTGATCTTTTTACTTTGATCCCTGTTCCATACACTCAGCCGGAGCTATCTAGGTCTCCCTGGCTCATCTGGCTATGTTGGAATTGAAATGACGATCGGCGATCGGCACGGTGGTGTAGTGGTTAACACTGTCGCCTCACAGCAAGAAGGTCCAGGGTTCGATTCCCGCTTGGGGACCAGGTTTCCATGATGCCAGTTACCCAGGTGGGGTATCTCCCAGGCCTTTCTGTGTGGAGTTTGCATGTTCTCCCCGTGCTCGCAAGGGTTTCCCCCCCGATAAGATAAACCCAATGGAAAAACATGCACAACAACAAGATCGCTAACGCTGTGGCGTCCTTGACGAAGACGGACAGGAGCACTTGGATTGGTCCCCTGGCGCGGCTCACGTTGTTGCCTGTCTGCTCCCGGCTGCCCTTGGGGGGGAAGGACGACGGGATGGGTTAATCGCAGATACGAATTGCATGCATGCATCGCATGTGTGCCAATTGATGACCTCGGAGCAGGTCCTAAATTATTATTATATCACCAGGTGGCAGCCAGGGTTTCCGTTAGAAAAAATTGTTGCCGGCCTCAGTGTCCGGTAGATTTCAATCTACCGGTCAAATGAGAGAAATTCCGGTCAGAGTTTATTGAGCTTAAAAACAATTGATAGGCAAAAGAATGACAACAAAACAAAAGAATGACATCATCAAGGCATGTAGATTTATAATATTTTTACTTAAAACTAGGCTACTTTTGCGTATAAAGTCATTATATTCCAAATAAAATAAGTCCCGAGACTCGTGCTGCTGCCGACTTTAAATCAAATAGGTGTCTGTGGGCAGTCGCCCGACATTAATAAACAACAGTCTGTTATAATCACATTTTTATGAGCTAACGAATTCCGTTATATTGGACATTTGTATTAATTATATCAAGCGAAGAACTGAGAAATTTGACAGAGAGAGACGGCAACATTATCGTGGGTTTGCGTGACGACTCTCTCTCTCTCCACCTCCCAATGACTTATTTGCGAGAGTATGTCGATGCAGAGCAGCAGATTCAGCTGTTATTGGCTCTTTTCTGGGGACCGCACAGCAGCGCCCCCCACCCAACATTGAATTGAAAATGGCTGAATTGGAGTACTGCTGGAGTACTGCATTGTGCTGCTGCTGCTCCGGCTCTGCAGCTTCACAAAAGTTCGCACACCCAGCACTAAGCTCTCGCTGACAACGTCGTTGTCATTATTAGAAGCAACGATGAAACAAATGTAATGATTGTTTCGTTCATCGCATAGGCTATTTAATTTTAGCCTATTTTAATACAATTCAAATAATCAAATTGTGCTTAGACTCAGGGAATTATTTTCACCGGACATTAAGACCGGAGAGATTAAATATGTCGGACTTCAACAGATTTTGCCGGTCAAATACCGGTAATTACCGGCTAACGGAAACGCTGGTGGCAGCAGTGATGGGAATAACGGCGCTATAAGTAACGGCGTTACTAACGGCGTTAGTTTTTTCAGTAACGAGTAATCTAACGGATTACTCTTCCAATCTCAATAACGCCGTTACCGTTACTGCAAATAAATGCGGCGCGTTACTATGAATGAACCTGTTTCTTTCATCAGACAGATATCTGCGCTGAGAGGCAATATGTTCTTCCTCGTTTAGTGGGCAGTGTGCGAGCCAAGCGGATACATGCTGACGATTGGCTGAGGTTGAGTAAAAAGTCATGGTAAGCCAATCAGAGGTAGAGGTGGGCGGGTGTTCGAAAGCATCCACAGTCTGACACACAGCGACACAACACAAGCGATTCAGTCAGCGTGAGACTGCGGGTCCGTGTAGTGTACGTTTTGAGCCCAAATAATCCAAAACGAATCCAACGGAACAACAACAACATTTTATTATATAAATCAACTCCGTAGATCATCCTCCATTATGTGTGTGTGGGTTTTACAAAGTTTAAACAATGGGAAAGCATTAAACCGATCATCTGTCTAAACCTCCTAACTCTATTCAACCTCAAATCTGTGTTAGTTTTTTTCATCTGCTGAAAAGTTGGGTTTTTGGAGTTATGAGGTTTTGTCCCGACAGCAGCGATAAGCGAGCAGTCAGCGTGAGACCGCGGTTCACTCTTGTTGTGTTGCAGCGCAGGGCAGTAGTGGCTCTACTGCTGACAGGCTCAACATAGTGCTGCACTTCCTGGTTTAATAGCACAGTCTGGTGCGCAGAGATATATATCTGTATGTCATATGCATGTCTTAAATGTCATGATTAGATTAGTTTAGAATGATTCGATTAGATTCTTATATCTGTATGTTGTGTATGTCATAAATGTCATGAATTGAAAATGGGGGACCCTGATGTAAACAAGACGAAAGTCTTTCTCTGATCTGCATCCCCTTAACAATTGTGTGTATTGAGCCGTACTGCTGTACCCATTCTGCAATCTGTTAATTAAAATTTTCAATCAATCAGTATATTTGTTATTTATTTTTGGTATAGTGCTTAACAAGCATAATTTAATGTTGCCCAGTTGTGGCCTGTTGAGGGGCAATACATATAAAAAGTTCCAAAACATCTATTGTATTTGTATGATCCACTATATAAACATAGTAATTATAATATCTACATACATGGCATTTGATTGGAGGCTAGTCTCACTTTGTCCCACAGCAACATTAAAATAGTTTAGATTTGTGTATGTTGTTTATGTAAAAAAAAAAATATTGAAAGTAACACAATAGTTACTTTCTAAAGTAACTAGTTACTTTTATAATTTGTAACTGAGTAAGTAATTTAGTTACTTTTTGGAAGAAGTAACTATACTGTAACTAGTTACTTTTTAAAAGTAACTTGCCCAACACTTGGTGGCAGTATCGCCTACCTTTTGTACTGGAATAGCCTTTTTTTTTTTTTTGCAAGGGCTCCTCCTCCTCAGAGACAGAGCGACAGAGCGATCGCTCGGAGATTGTATTGCCTGAAGCCTATTTCCCATATACACGAGTATAGACATATACACAAGTAATCGCGATGGCGATGGGATCACTGGGGATTATTCTTCTTGGAGTACCTTCTGGCTAAGGTAAGGTATATATTATGTCTATTTTACCGAACCTGAAACATGTTTTTGTAACGATCACAGTATCGTATTTTACCTAACCTAAAACGTGCTTTCGGTAAAAATCAAAAACAACCCCTCCTCCTTGATGATTTTGTGAAGACACATATGTACATGGTACATACCTTTTGATTTGGAAGTATTTGGGGTTTCAGGCGATCAATCAGAACGATTTGGGCATATTGCATATAACACGTCATATCTCGCAATCTATGAACAAAGACTGGATTATTTTGGAAAGGGCCGATGTTTAGCGTGTAATAGCGCACAAACTACAGTATGTAGAAATGAACTGGTTAGTCAGTAATGGACTATGAACAATTCCTGTCAAATGAGCCATACTATACATCGCTAAAATGGTCAATAATGCTGGCGCCAGGCAGTACAGATGGGGAAAGTGGGTGGCACCCAATGAGTTAAAGACTGGTAATTAAAGGTTCTGGGTAAAGGCAACAACATTTAGCCTTTGAAGTCACTATTATTATTATTATTATTATTATTATTATTATTATTATTATTATTATTATTATTATTATTATTATTATTATTATTATTATTATTATTATTATTATTATTATTATTATTATTATTATTATTATTATTATTATTATTATTATTATTTATATATATATATTTTTTTTACTCAATCAGCGCAAGACCCGAGGATAATCGGGTTATCTCACCGACCGTTCAGCGCCAGACCCGACTATAGTCGGGTTTTCATCGTTATTTCTTTTATTCTATATTTCCATTCATTACAGGCACATGAACTCTGGGTTAACATGGGAAATCATCCTGCGAATGCCAAAGTGCAATACCGGCTGCATCCTCCCAGGTAGCAGTATCGAGCACCCTTTGAAACCTCATATCTTGGCCTGTGCAATGATCAAATGTCTCCGGGTGCACTTTTCTTTGTCAGGCGAGGCGAGTGGGTATCCCGATCACATTGAGAAGCGTCAAATGCCACCGATTCATCTGTTGTGGTGGATTATGTTGGCGACACAATGGACACCAGTACTTGGACTCGCGATCAGAAAATTGGAATATTCTTTTTGGGGTACCTCCTAGTGCAGGTAAGGTAATGTTACTCCTCAACGTATGCCGTTGGTGACGATCAAAGCATCAAAAAACTACCTCCCCTCCCCCTTTCATGCATTCATGATGAAACATAATACCTATTATATACATTTGATTTGAGCGAGAAACGGCAATGCTTTTAGTGAAATTCACATTTTGCTGCATATCATCGTTTTCTGGGATTAGACAGGATCACTCTAAAACTATTCACCACGGTATAACACGCGAACGTATTGATGAACATTTCTTTTCTTTTTCACATATTGAACGATAAATAGTTGATGTCAAATGGGCCATAGTATTGTATCCATAGCTATAATATAGAATATATATAGCCCTGCAAACACCGCCACTTATTCCTATCTTTTAGAGCATTGGCGTGGTAGCGATGCTCTAGGCCTCTGGCGCTGAATGAGTTAATAGAGGACTCTGGTCTGGTCCCATCACACGTGAGTGTCCACCTCTCTCTCTGACACTACAAGACAAATTAACACCATTATGGATTTATGACAAAACATTTCCATCACACCAGAACTCTGGCTCCATGTGGCTTAAAAGCTTTCTGAATCTTGCTTCTCGGTATAAATGCCAGGTCACCAAAGAGGCTCCATACAAGATGCCAGACCATTTGGTTTCACTTTGTTTAGCGTTTCTGATTGACCAGCCAGTCAGCTCAGTTCATTTGCTGTTGATACTGTAGGTTATACATCATGCTGTTGCTCCGTCCTCACACAGTGCATGAGCCAACTTAAACCCCCCGATAATATCAAACATATCAAAGACGACAAAAATACTGTATTAAGACTAGGGCTGTCAGGTGGGCGGCTAGGTGGTGTAGTGGGCAAGGCGCTCGCCACCAATGCAGGAGACACTGGGTTTGAGCCCAGCTCTCCGCATTGCTATCAGCTTGGCTGGTCGTTCATACTAATACAATTGGCAGTATTAGGGGGTGGGAAGCTGATGGGTGGGGATCGGACGTTGTGGACAGCGACTCCTACAGGTCGGTTGGTGCGCCTGCACAGCAGAATCAGGAAGCGACGGGGGCGGCGTGTCCCTCCCACGCAGACCCCCGACGCTGAGAGATCGTGCTGTGCAGGTGAAAAGATGCGACGGCTGCTTCCTCGAGTACCGGAGGGGACACGTGATGTAAGGCTTCGTCCACATTGCAGCCGGCTTGTGGGAGGCATGGCCTAACAGCGTTCGAGACAGGGGAGGGTAGAATGGGACGATACGAAATTGGGATGGGAGAAAAATAGAAAAATGGGAGACAAAGTGGATAAAACAAATTAAAATAAAAGACTAGGGCTGTCAGTTTATCGCGTTAATTAGATTAATTAATTACACAGCAAATTATCCCGTTATGAAAATTAACTCAAAATTAATTAAAAAAAATATAAAAATAATAATTATTTAAATAATATTTTTTTGTATCTCATTCATTCCATAAGAATGTAGAATACACATTTACAGACTATGTAAACAAGACGAAAGCCTTTCTCTGGTCTGCATCCCCTTAACAATTGTGTGTATTGAGCCATACTGTATTGTACCCATTCTGCAATCTGTTAATAACATTTTCATTCAATCAATCAATCTGCACGGTTGATTTTGAGTAAATTGTAATGAACCAAATGAGAATATCAATAAATTTTTTTTTATCTTTGACTGTGAATAACACCATGCTCAAATTGACCAGACCTGAAAAATCTAAGCAAATTAATAGATGGAAGATGATTAAGGTTTTGTAGATACAGTACTGAATTCTGCCATCCGGACACATGCAATTTGAAATATGATTATAGAATATAGAATATCAGGCATAAAATGGTTATGCAATTAAAATGCGATTAATTAGATTAATTAATTACAAATCCTGTAATTAATTAGATTAATTTTGTAATCGCCTGACAGCACTAATTAAGACAGCTCTGAGTTTTTATTAGGGATGCAACGAATGGGAAATTATTGGCCGAAAACCGAATACCGAAAATAGGAAACAGTTGGCCGAAAACCGAATGCCGAAAGGCTGAATATGATTAATATTAGGGATGCACCGAATGGGAAATTATTGGCCGAAACCGATACCGAAAATAGGAAACAGTTGGCCGAAACCGAATGCTTGTTCAGCTACCTGATTATGGCAAAAGACATGATTATGGCAAAACTTAAATAATATTAATAATCACTATTATGGGTCCATAAAACGTTTATTCAGCACTTTTGAATGCATACATTAATTCCAGACTGACTGCTGAAAGATTGTACAATTTAAAAATGTTCTCCTTGCATACAAAATAATTTGTATTAAAGTCAAGTGCATTTTCTTTTCTCTGTAGGATAACTACAACAAAGTGCATTCAGAACAAAGCCAAGGTGCTTTAAAACTGCATAAAGATCTGCATAAAGACACACACGCGAGAGGGAGAATAGCTTATAGCAGACTTAATGATGTTACTGTATGTAGTGGCTACTGTCATAATTCATGGCGTTCTAGCCTACATGGAAGGACTGTTGTATTTACTACATCTCCCGTGACTCTTAGCGGGGGATGGCGTAGCTTAAGAGAGACTAGTGAAAGTGAGGAATGGAAGCGTTGTTAGCTAGCTTAACGCTAACGTTAGTTAAAAAGGTTTTTAACCGCAACGGGCATATAGTAATGGCGAGGATATACTGTAAAGCATGTTAAAGACGCATTTATTGGACGTGTTGCTCGGACATAGAAACAGCGTGACTCGCAAGAGGAGTTATCACAGGCTGTAGAACGCAGGACTGAAGAGCTCACGTTGCGCATGTAATGACTGAAGCCGCGTTTTGATTATGTCATCACAACAACATGTTAGGTTACGAACGTAACCCTGTTCTTTGATAATTGTCCCTAATTAATATATATATATATATTATATATATATATATATATATATATATTATGTATTTATTTTTTACCAATGTTGTTCAGCTACCCGATTATGGCCAAATACATTATTATGGCAAAACTGAACTTAAACAATATTAATTATCACTATTATGGGTCCATAGAACATTTATTCAGCACTTTTGAATGCATACATTAATTCCAGACTGACTGCTGAAAGATTGTACAATGTAAATATTTTCTCTTTGCATACTTAGTTAAAGTTAGTTAAAAGTATTTAATGCAATGTGCATTAACACTATGATCGCCGGGGACGAGTTAAGACGTCATTCCTAGCCATGCTCATTCTGCCGAAGACGCCGTAACTCGTCTTTGATGTCAATATTTCAAAAATCTGTGACCGAAATCATATTTCCCCTCCGGAGCCCTGAGACACACTGCAAAGCTCCACTCAACTCTCTAGCGGTTCAAGAGCGCCATCTGGTGGCCGATCGGCAGATCGCCAACCGGAAATGAGCCTTTGAACCGGTAGTGCTCATCCATATGTGGTCCGGGCACTCGCTATCGTTAGAGAGACTCCGTCTTGACACAATGAACATCGATCGGTGCAAATAACTCGAAAAAACAACATGATTTGGACGTATATACTATTATACAACCTGGAAATGGATCGGGCATTTCTCCATCCCATAATAGAAAAAATTCTGTTCCACGCTCATCTGCCAGCGGCGCGAGGAAGCCACGGTAAGATTCAGCGTTATATTCTAACGTGTTCCATATAAACTGCTATGATGAACATATGACCCACTCTGGATGAATCATCTAACGCTGCCCACGGAATTATAAACGATCCCCCGCCCATCCGGTCATCATCAGATGACACGTAGTAACTTCTAGAACCACGTCCAGTTGAAATTGTTTATCTCGCGCCGATTGCTATCAAACTGTATTTCATCATCAATATAATGCATTTGGAGCTATAAATCAAGTTCTGGGGAAAGCTGCAGAAAACGATAAAAACATACTTATACTTTAGACCATATTTTAGTATGAATATGTGAATGAAAAAGTTTAACGTTGCTACACCCTGAACAATACATATAGGACATTGAATGGGCCCTAATAATGGCAATTTAGCAATAGAATTTAAAAAGTTATAGCCCTGCAAAGAAGGGGAACTTCTCCATAGACAAATAGAGCTGGCGAGGGATGGTAAATTATGAATTTAACCCATGGCGATCAAAGTGTTAAAGTCAAGTGCATTTCTTTTCTCTGTAGGATAACTACATCAAAGTGCATTCAGAACAAAGTGCATTCAGAACAAAGCCAATGTGCTTTAAAACTGCATAAAGATCTAGGCCAGTAGATAATATATAGAAAATAATATCTCTTTTCAAGTCTTACTGGACAAAATTAGGTTTGAGTTTTGAGCTTCCTAGTTGCCGGAGTTGATGATGTTACACTAGGATATCAACACACAGGTTTGGAAGCTGGAGAAGCTCGATCCATGAAGCAATATTTAAAGAAACGAATAGCCAATAAATGTGAAGTTATCTTTGAACCTCGGTTGTCAAGCCTCGTCAATATAACCCCCCCCCCCCCCCCCCCCCCCTTTCCTCACTAATGGAACTGGTGTTGTGGAGTCACTTCACTGTCTGTGGCTAACATCAGGTAGCTTGGTGGCTCGTGTCATTTCAATTCAATTGAAGGTCCGAGCTGGTCTGTGTCTAATGAAATGCGTTTTGATTACGTCATCACAACAACACGTTAGGTTATGAACGTAACCCTGTTCTTTGACATCCTGTGATATTTTTTCGGTGCTAAAACCCCGCTGTCTAAGGTACGGCTAACGTTAGTTAGCCTAGCGGCGGCTAACTTCAGTTAGCTTGGCGGCTCGTGTCAATTAAATTCAATTGAATGTCCGAGCTGGTCTGTGTCTAATGAAATGCATTTAGATTACGTCATCACAACAACACGCTAGGTTACGAACGTAACCCTGTTCTTTGACATTCTGTGATATTTTTTCGGTGCTAAAGCCGAAAGCCGAAAGGGCCTTTTTTAACCATTTCCGGCCGATATGTTTCGGTGGCCGAATATTCGGTGCATCCCTATTTATCATCTTACATCTAACACGACCACGTGCCAACTGAGGTAAAACTCTCGTGATTTTATTCCGACATTGGAAATTTGTCTGCGACAGTAAAATCCTTTTAACCTACTGGTCTATATTGACTGCTGTAAATCTGGATGCTACTATTTGTTGGTCCATATCTTCACCAACACTGTATCTTCACCAAAACTGTATCTTCACCAACACTACGTTATTATTAAAGTTATTTACTTAACCCTCATGTTGTGTTAGGAATTGGCACCACTGACCGTTGTTAGCGGGTCAATGTTGACCCGGGGTCTAACTCAGTCCTGACAACTAAAAAGAAAGGAGTATCACTCAATATAGTTAATACTACATCCTAACTAACATTATATGCATTCATAACCATATAATTCCATTGTAATTTGATTTTATGGCCCCAGAGACACATCATGTCCCTTATTTTTAAGATGAAAATGAGGTTGTTCAATCATAATATACTAAATGTGAAACCCATAGATAATAATGTTTTCTGACTATAATAGAACAATATTAGAATATAACTTCTGAAAGAAAGTTGAGTATATTTATTATTATTTTATTTATTTATATTTAGTATTTTTATAGTATAGTTTTACCTTGCCGGGACAAGAATGATCCTAACACCACAGTTGTACCTTTTTTTTCTGCAGATACCTTCAGAATTTTCAAAATGGTGAAACAGTTTTGCTGTGCTTATATATGTGTTGTGGAGGATATCATGAAGCCTGGTTCTAGTGGCGGATGGGTGGCGCAGCGGACATTGCGCTTGTCACCAACACAAGAGACACCGGGTTCGAATCCGGCTGTTGGCGTTGCCTCCGGCTTGGGCCGGCCGTCATACTAACTCAATTGGCAGAGTTAGCGGGTGGAAGTCGATGGGTGGTAATCTGGACGTTGTGGACAGCGACTCGTACAGGTCGGTTGGGGGACGCCTGCACAGCAGAGACAGGAAATGGCGGGGGTAGTGTGAGCCTCCCACACGTTACACCTTGCCAATGCAAGTCCGCGCTGGCAGGTGAAAAGATGTGACAGGCTGCCTCCTCGTGTATCTGAGGGGACACGTGATGCAAGGCTTCTATCCTCCCTACAACCGGCCAGTGGGGGGCATATGCGAGCAACGTTCAAGACAGGGGAGGGGAGAATTGGCACAGCGAAATTGGGATGGGAGAAAAATAGAAAAAAATAGGAGAAAAAGTGGATAAAAAAAGCCTTGTTCTAATAAAATCAACTACATGGTAGTTATTACATATTATAACCTTGAAACGGGTCGCTGGAGACCCTAACACCACATAAGGGTTAAAAGGGGCATTTAGCTGTTTTTTTTTATTCTACAACTATTTTCAACGATAGTACAGTAGGCCCAACTCGACGAGGGTTGAATGAATAGTTGAGGAAATAGCATGTGCAGTTCAATAGAGGTCTGCTCTCCTCTGGGTGACGTCATCTTGTAGAGTTTTCTCTTTGGGACATAATTGACATGCCTGACAGCATTATGCTGTGGCTTCCGTTTAGAAGGCCTTATTCTTTATGCAAAATCAATTACAGTAATACCAAACCAATTAACTTGACATCTGACAGTCCCTCCCGTTATTACCCCGATCCTTTTGTCCAAATTGGATAGCTCCACAGAGTCCTGCCCTCCACATGTGGCTTACAAAGTGATACGCGTTCTGGATTCTAATTTGATGCCAAACTATTTCTTTTAGACTTCATCCAAGGTGCATGTCTGCGCTGCCACAGCACTGACGGTATCAATAATCTTCTGCCAAGTCTTTTTTTCTTCTGTCACTCTTGATAATAGCATTTCGGCTACGTTCAGACTGCAGGCAAATGTGGCCCAGATATTTATTTTTTCTCATACAGTATGTGACTCAAATCTTTTTCATGACAGTGTGAACAGCACAATTCACATCGGATCTGATCTGTTCATATGTGGTCCTAAATCAGATACAGGTCTGATTTGTTTGAATTAGTTATTTATTTGTATTATTATTATTATTATTATTATTATTATTATTATTATTATTATTATTATTATTATTATTATTATTATTATTATTATTATTATTATTATTATTATTATTATCATTATCATTATCGTTATTCAAGTTTCAAGTTCAAGTTTCTTTAATAGTTGTCATACAGAAGTACATAATACTTTCATACAAAATGCTTCTTACTGTTACGCTCCAGAGACTGTGCTAGACAAGATAGTATCAAATAACATAGTATAGCATGTAATTTAGAAGTAGAAAATGAGGTCACAGTGTTCAGTATAGACATATGTACAATGTTCGATGCAGAATAGACGTAACTGAGTTACCATATAATATACAATACTATGCAGTGTACTAATGTACAGTACTATATAGTGCAAAGCAGAAATGGGATGAGGTACAATTTAGGTACAATTTACAGTAAGGTGTACGAGTTGTAGTGCAATCCTTCATCAATAAATATAAAGTGTGGGGAGTGGGTGCTACAGTGTGTTTGTTTAAAGTGGGTGTGTGCTATAAAGTGTGTGGAGTGGGTGCTACAGTGTGTTTGTTTAAAGTGAGTGTGTGCGTGTGGATGTGTGTGCTATTTGCGTTTGGTGGTTGTTGTTGTGTAGTGTTCATTGTTCGTTTAGCAGCCTGATGGCCTGGGGATAGAAGCTTCTTCTGAGTCTTTCTGTGCTCGCCTTGAGACTCCGGTATCGCTTGCCTGGAGTCTTTAATGATTCTCTTAGCCTTGCCCTTGCAACGCTTGTTGTAAATGTTCTGGAGGGTGGGGAGCCCCCCTCCAATTGTGCGTTCGGCTGAACGTGTCACTCTTTGTAGTCTGCTTCGGTCTTGTGCAGTGCTATTCCCAAACCAGGAGGTGATGTTGCCAGTCAAGATGCTCTCTATTGTACATGAGTAGAAGTTCTTAAGGATCTTCTGACTGACTTGGAACTTCCTTAGGCGCCTGAGGAAGTAGAGGCGTTGTCGTGCCTTCTTCACAACACTGTCAATGTGTGTGGTCCATGTCAAGTCCTCGGATATGTAGGCTCCGAGGTACTTAAAGCTGTTGACTCTCTCAACCGGTGCCCCGTCGATGCTGAGGGGGCTGTAGTCCTTGACCCCCGACCTCCTGAAGTCCACAATCATCTCCTTTGTTTTGCTGACGTTCAGGGAGAGGCTGTTTTCCTGGCACCATCCCGCCAGGACCTTGACCTCTTCCAGGTAGGCCCTCTCGTCGTTGGCAGAGATCAGGCCCACCACCACTGTGTCGTCGGCAAATTTGATGATTGTATTGCTACTCCGCTGAGCCACACAGTCGTGTGTGTACAGGGAGTAGAGGAGGGGACTCAGAACACAGCCCTGGGGGGCCCCTATGTTGAGGGTGATGGATGAGGAGGTGCAGTTGCCTGCTCTCACCACCTGGGGTCTGCCAGTCAGGAAGTCCAAGACCCACTGGCAGAGGTCATAGTTCAAGCCCAGGTCCCTGAGCTTGGCTATGAGTATGGAGGGGACTATGGTATTGAATGCCGAGCTGTAGTCGATGAATAGCATTCTCACATAGTTCCCCTGCCTCTTGTCCAGGTGTGATGCTGTTATTGTTATTGTTATTATATTATTATATTATATATAATTATTATTTGTTTTATTAATTTATCAACGTATAAATTAAACCATTAACTGTGACTTCAGTGTCCTCCATGTTTAGGTCCATCATGGTTATTGATCATTTGCATGCAGGTCAGTTCAGGAGTGTGACCAGTTCAAACTGGAATCTGATATTGGCCACATTTAAAAAATAACAACAAAACAATCTGATCTGAGCAATACATCTGAATTGAGCACCAAAGCTTGCAGTGTGAACGTAGCCTTCTATTTCAGACCATGGCACGTCCTGGTCTTTCGTCAAGGTTGAAGGATATGGCTGGTTTTCATTGTGATTATAAAAAGTGAATTCCATATAAATACCTTTATTCATGGCCTTAAAAAGTGTTTAGTTTAAAGTTAGATGGGATCGGTTTGTTTAAACAGATGAGGCCGGGAAGCATCGCTCGGTGGCCAGAGATATGTTGGAGTTGCCAGGTGACGGGCCTGGCGACATCAAAACTTTTGATAAAACGGTCAGGGAGGGGATTAGGCCCCCTGAACCTTAGCTGCTAACAGGTGGGGGCGGAATTGCAAAGTTCAGAGGGCACGTTAAATATTATCTATAGTGCTGGGGAGAGGGACTGAAGGCCCCTGTGTCTAATGAAAGATGAAGGAACATCTTGCCGTGGTACCGTCTAGTCTGCGCAGTTGTCGCATGGAAATCTTGTTGGCAATGCATGGTAGGTGGGCGACAGCCCACACCTAGCAGAGGTGCATGGGGTACCTCTATGAACAGGCAAGGCTGGTGAAAATGGTCCACGTTTCTATACCCATAGCAAAGTGGGATGGGGATCAGACCGTCGGTTCCTAACCGGGTGGCTAATAACCGCTATGGGATCCTGATTAGATGATTGATCGGGGAACGCTATCGCCTGCGTCATCGGTCAGTCAGATTGCACAGGGTGGTAAGACCATGATGATGGCTGCCACGTTTGGCTTAATGTACAGTCAGGCCACTATAAGCTGAAAGCGACGAAGACAGTAGGCGAGTAGTGTTTTCTGTGATCAGAGTTTATATTTTTTTTCTGATTTCTCTGATTTTCTCCCCGTCCCAATTAGTCGGTGTGCCAATACCCCCCCCTCACCTACCTGGCTGCTGTATGCATGTTCTCCTACGAGTCGGTACAAGGGCGTCCCGAGTCGATCGCACGCTTCCTCCGAGACGTGCGCCGACAGCCAGTGACGTCTTTTCACTTGGCAGTGAGGACTCTCATTGGTGAAGTGTAACGCGTGGGAGAGCACGCTATCTCCACCAAGTCCTGCCCCGCTTAGCAAGCGCCGAGACCTGACCTGTAGGCGTTGCTGTCCACAACGCCAGATTCCCACCCGCCAGCTTCCCCACCCCCTAATACTGGCAATTGTATTAGTGTGAACGGCCAGCCAAGCTGGTGGCAACGCTGAGAGCTGGGCTCGAACCCAGCATCTCCTGCATTGGTGACGAGCGCAATCTCCGCTACGCCACCTGACCGCCTGTGATCAGAGTTTTTTAAAAGAAAACTCTGAGAAGCAGGATACTGAGGTTTGTCAATCCAGGAGAGTCTGGATGGTAAGTAGAGTTGTTCCGATACCGATACCAGTATCGGAAATGCCTCCGATACTGCCTAAAATGCTGGTATCGGCGAGTACGCCGAAAGGCTAGCCTCCGATCCCATATGATGTCATTTATCAACAACACGTGCGGTATCCTCCTACTGAGAGTGAGCATTATAAAACAAACGTGTTTTTAATCGACCGTGAATTAAAGTGTCAATGCTGTTTGTCATTTTAACAGCAGATACTTTCTTAAATGCCATCGTCCCGACAGAGCAGTGTTGACGGGGAGCTCTGATGTGTTCGCTTGCTGGTGTTATTAGCATTAGCTGAAGCGCTAGCTGAAAAGCTAGTTTTAGCTTAACGTTACCTTGGCTAAAGTTGGAGCTATTCATAATCCAGCAATAATGGCTGCAGACCTGCAAGCAAAGTACAGCAAGTTGACAAAGGAATATTCCAAGGTAAATCACTTTTTCATAGTCATAGCAAAGGTACAACTGAAGCTGAAAAGGGGGACCCCAGGAAACAGAATAACAAAGTATGACACCAAGAAACTGGAAGAAAAACTACACCAGAAGCACTTCCAGATCACACTGAGGAACAAGTTCCAGGCCCTGGCTGAAATGGGCAGTGGGGAAGAAGAAATCGACGAAAGCTGGGAGAAGATCAAAAAAGTGTGGCAAACAACCTGCGAGGAAAGTCTGGGAAGAAGAAAGAAAGAAAACAAAATGTGGATCACCCAAAGAACATTGGACAGCATGGAGGAGAGGAAAAAGGCAAAGGACCACCTCAACAATGCCAGGACGAGAGCAGCCAGGAGAAGCACACAAAGGAATACAACAGGATCCATAAAGAAATAAAGAAAAAGGTCAGGGCGGACAAGATATGCTACTATGAAGAGCTTGCTACACAAGCAGAAGAAGCAGTGGGACAGAGAAACATGAGAGAGGTATACAACATCACCAGGAAGCTCTCGGGGAGAAGGATGAGATCAGAGAAGCCCATAAAAGACAAGGCAGGAAACACACTATACACAAAGGAAGAACAAACAAGGAGATGGGTAGAACATTTCACAGAGCTGCTCAGCAGAGCACCAGCCAGCATCCCAGCAGATATACAAGCAGCCACAGACACACTGCCACTGAAAATGACCCCCCCAACAAAAGAAGAAACTAGGAAAGCAATATCACAATTGAGAGATGGGAAAGCAGCAGGACCAGACACCATTCCGAGTGAAGCATTCAAGACCGACATCACTACAAGCATCAAAGCACTCCATTCCCTCATGAGGAAAATTTGGCAAGAAGAAAGGATACCCAAAGATTGGAAAGAAGGCTACATAGTGAAGATACCAAAGAAAGGCGACCTTGCACTATGCAAGAACTACCGGGGGATCACGCTACTTTCAACCGCGAGCAAAGTCTTCAACCGAATAATTTTAGATAGGATGAAGACTGCCGTTGACATGCTCCTCAGAGACCATCAAGCAGAATTCCGGAAAGAAAGGTCATGCATAGACCAGATCGCCACACTGAGGATGATCATCGAACAGTCCCTGGAATGGAACAGCTCTTTATACATCAACTTCATCGATTTCGAACAGGCCTTTGACAGTCTAGATAGGAACAGTCTGTGGCACCTGATGGAGCACTATGGAATCCCACCGAAGTACATCAACATCATCAGAGGATCATATGATGGGATGACAAGTAGGGTACTGCACAGAGGGGAGCCCTCAAACCCGTTCGAGATAAAGACCGGAGTGAGACAAGGCTGCCTGCTGTCCCCCTTCTTGTTCCTGCTGGCCATTGATTGGACCATGAAGAAGACAACAGAAGGAGCCAGAAACGGCATCCAGTGGACACTGATGCACCAGCTTTGAAGACCTCGATTTTGCAGATGACCTAGCTCTCTTATCACACAGTCACCAGCAAATGCAACAAAAGACCAACAAACTAAAGGAAACAGCCTCAACTCTAGGAATGAAGATCAATAGGGTAAAAACCAAGATTATGGAGATCAACACAAAGTGCCAGCAAAACATTGAACTAGAGGGAGAGGCCATCGAAGAAACTAACTCCTTCACCTACCTTGGGAGCGTAGTAGATACAGCGGGTGGCACAGAAGAAGACATCAGAGTGCGAATCGGAAAAGCAAGAATGGCATACAACCTACTTGGTCGAGTATGGAGGTCTCGCGAAATAAAAAGTGCAAATGTTTAAGTCAAGTAAGTCAAATCACTTTTTCACCAGTAACATTATATTGTCTTGTTTCCATCTAATGTTAGCTTACGCTAACCTAGCTCACGCTAACGTCATCACTGATCAAAGTTACCTCTCGCACACAATTAATGACATATTGCGGACAGCCATACCGGTGACAATGTTTAGCTTTTAGTGCCAAATGATAAGAGTCTGAGGCGGAGTCTCAAAAGAGAATGTTGAATATTTATTGTGCAAAAATCACAACAGAGCTACTACTAGCTAACTGAAGTTACCGGAGCCTTCTGGAGTGCAACAACATATAACGTCCGTGCGGAATCAATGTCCCAACAACCTTTCCGTGGGTGAACTCATTGAGCATCCAATTAATGATACTAATACTAATCTATACAATCACCTGTTGTTGAATAAATACCATTACTTTATAGTTATTACTAAAAAAACAGTATATATAAAACAGTAGCTGTACAAAAAAAAATGTGTTATGATTTATATAATACTTTTATTTTATTTTATATATGCACTGATCAGTATCGGTATTGGCCGATACCCAAAGCTTAGGTATCGGAATCAGATCGGGAAGGAAAAAATGGTATCGGAACATCTCTAATGGTAAGGCCTAAGAGTGGAAAGGCACCCAGAACTGCGCCCTGACAGGGAATCTCACCCAAGAGAGGGAGAGAGGGAACCTCGCCCTGAGGGAGGGAGGTTTTCCCTGAGAGAGGGAGGTTCGAAGGGTCAAAGTGAGGTTCGATCTGGGTCAAAGTGGAGGGCACTTAGAGTTAAACGGCCGCCTCAAGGTCGGATAGCATTCCTTAACCTCTTAAGCCCTAGCTATATTTTCAGAAAATCCTCCTAAAATACATACCTAAGTAAATGGAAGATTGCTACACTTCTACAAGGTCCATTTGCATGCTTGGTATCTAGGGACATCTATGGATCTCATGGAATGTATTCCTAGTGTCAGAAATATTGTATCTGTTATATGCTTGAGTAAATTGTAATGAACCAAAGGAGGTTTTTATTTTATTTTATTTTTATATATTCGACAGTGAATAACACCATGCTAACATTGATCAGACACTGAGCTCATTCAGCACCTTCTTGAGATCAGGTATACAAAACATCTAAGCAAATTAATAAAGGGTAGATGATTTACATTGGTTTTTGTAGATACAGTACTGAATTTTGCCATCCGGATACATGTTTTGACAGTGTTAGGGTCTTTACTTTTGGCTACATCTGAAAAAGAAATGCAACATTAATTAATACATTCTGTATTAATTAATTTATGGCATTATATCAATCTTGTACCGGACCGCTCTGGCTTAAGGGGTTAAGATAACGGCGAGGGACCGACTTTTAAGATAACGAACCGGTTGAAGTCAGTTGGGTCTGGATAGTGAGATAGAGAACAATCGGATAGAGAGAAAGAGGCAACCATCCTGATGGAGGGTTGGGGAAGGGGAGAGAGCAGACGAGAGAGAGCGAACAACGAGAGAGAGAAAGAGATAGATATATATTTTCTTAGCTTTCCTTAGACTTTTGTTTTTCCTCCTTCATTTCATTCTGTATTAGACTAGTAAATAAACTATCCTTTTTGATATAAACAGTTTGAGTCAGTGTATGATTGTTCCAAATAGTGGTGTCTCAGCCAGTAAGCCGTGGGAGTACGAATTCCACCATGAACGATTGCCTCAGGGCGACAGTGGCTCAGGAGGTAGAGCAGTCATCTGGCAATCCGGAGGTTCCTGGTTCGATTCCCGCTCCTCCCAGGCAGCGTGTCGATGTGTCCTTGGGCAAGACACTTAACCCCTAATTGCTCCCGATGAGCAGGTTGCAGGGGCGTAACTTGCGGGGGGGTCCCCGGAAAATGTCCCCTGCATGATTTCAGAATGCAGTATTTGTCCCCCCCATGTTTTCCAAACCGCTGCAACTGCGCGGCCTGGCGGCCAGCACTGTGACTCGCTACTACACAGTGCCGGCACTGCAGATTTACCCTACTCTTGGAATGCATTGCCAGATCCTCAAAGTCATACATAGGGGCGCTGTCTCGATAATGCAGTGTTATTAAAGCAGCGTGTAGTGTAGCCGACGCATGAACCAGTTGGAACTGGAAATCCGTTGGTAAAGAAATAGCGGCCTGGAATAGTTTTTGTTTTGGGACAATTCGCAGTAAAGGAATATATCTGTCGGCGATGTTGTATGCGGGAACGAATTGCAGAGAGGGAGGACTGACTGAAGTGGAGAGTGTGTTTACTTGTGTCTCAGAAAATAAATGTCTCATCTGATTTCTTTAATAATAATAACCTGGACTTGCTGCAGGCGCAGCATATGCATCAGGATATTCTGGACTCACTGGACATTCATGTTGTCATGAAGGAGTTTATTTCCACCACTCCTGAACGCAAGACCACCTTCTGTGTTTCACCGTCTTCGGAATAGGTAATGTGTGTTATTATTTATCGCTCCTGCAGCGATTGTTGTTGCGACAGTGACACAGAGGGCGCAACAGCCAGGTGGGGTAAACTGGGCTGTGATGTGTGCATCAGAACGCTCAGAGCGCGGAGTTGGGCAGCTGTTTTGATTGAAAAGTTTGATTGAAAAGTTTATTAACAGATTGCAGAATGGGTACAGTACAGTACAGCTCAATACATACAATTGTTAAGGGGATGCAGACCAGAGAAAGACTTTCGTCTTGTTTACATCAGGGTCCCCCATTTTCAATTCATCATAACATATATGACACACACGACATACAGATAGACAGTACTGCTACATCTATACATTTATGACATACCAAATTTGCAAATACAGTATACTGTTTGTGATACAAAAAGAGTGTATATACATTTGATGTAGAAACTGTACATTGGAGGAGGTTGGGTAGGTGGGGTGGGGTTGGGTGGGGGGCTGTACATTGGAGGTGGGGGGCCATGGGGTCTGGTGTTGGAACTGGCTCATAACCATGAACCATCCATCCATATATCACTGGGGTCCTAATTACGGATGTCCGATATTATCGGCCTACCGATATTATCGGCCGATATCGGCATTAAAATGTGATATCGGAAAATATCGGTATCGGTTTAAAAAAAAATTATATAACCTTTATTTACCCAGGCAAGCAAGTAAGAACAAATTCTGATTTTATTTATTGTCAAAAGTATGCATAATGTTGTGTTAATTCCACAACAAGAGATATGTAATGTTAATTACCTGAAATTATTCTGTTTTTTGGGGGGGGGGGGGGGAACCCTGCATATATCGGTATCGGTTGATATCGGTATCGGAAATTAAGAGTTGGACAATATCGGTATATCGGTATCGGTAAAAAAGCCAATATCGAGCATCCCTAGTCCTAATACATACTATGCAGCAGCATCCAGTCCAGGGTTTGGATAGGCATGGAGAGAATGCTGTGCAGCTGCACCTGTCTGTTGTAGGTAGAGTCTCTGGTATGATCAGCCCGGCTGCCGCCTTCCGTGAGAACATTTTGTATCGTATTTCACCCAAAGTAGTACCTGGTGCGTGGTAAATGTGCTGGAAAATCACAATCCCAGCCCTGGTCACTGTGTTCTTAGTAGCATGTATGTCGAGGAAGATGACCATGTGTTCATCAATGTCCCCTGTACAAAACCATGTAGAGAAGCCATCCGCCATCAACTACCGGTCTGGATCAGGGCTGGTTAGTGAGATCAAGTGGATCGGTCAACTCCTTCAGACTGGTCTTGGAAAAGCCTGCCTTGTTTGCCTTGTTAATTTTCTGGTCTTTGTTACTGAACAAGGACAAGGGGAAGGGAGTCAGCTCATACTCTAAGCTTGTCTCGATTGTCATATCCCATTGGGAGAAAATGATCAGTCAGTTGAACAACTTGAGTGCGTTTAGGTGAATCTTCTTTTCATTTACCTTGTGAATCTTTCTGAGTAATGACAGGGCCTGTATCTTGAACCTCACCTCCATGGTCGATGTTACTGACTGTCCATCCAGCTTTATCTGCATCTCCCTCCCTACTTCAGCCGCTCTTTCAGCATTGAATGTGTCATCTGCAGTGCTTGTGAATCCTGTTGAGAAGGACCAAAGCAACTGCTTGTCTCGGTTGTGGTTGAAGGGGTTGTTCTCCTCTTACCATTTGAGGACAAGTTCAATCGCTTCAGCATCCCGCTTCATCCGTGTTTTGGCAAGGTCTTTGTGGAGTGGACCATGTTTCTTGACGCCTTCCTCCATGTGCTTGTTGACATCAGAGAAGTGGCTGAGAGTCTGCATCCAGCACTTGTGGCCAGCTAGCTAACAAGTAAGATCATTTGATAGTACACACCCTATATATTATTTATATATGCATATTATCAATGTAGTGACATGCCATTTTCCAGTTATAAAAATGTCAGATGTAAAATCTTCTTGTAGTATCTTTCTGACTGGTGAAAATTGTTATTTGATATGTGTGAAGTCTATTGTGTCTGTCCATGATCCACACAGGGGAGGGTTGCTAATGTTTGATACCTACAGTACCACTCACTTGCTGCAAATGCCAACCAACTACAACAGTTACCAGTAAACAATGAGTAGTTACCATGGCAAGTACGTGAATAAACTAATAAAGCTACTTTTTAATTTACATGCACCCAGCCATATTTATTTTCACACAAAGAAAGGGTTGGCGATGAGCGGGAAAGGTGGGCGTGGCCGTTTTTCCACCAAGGAGTTATTTTAGTGCAAAGTAAATGTTTGCAATCAATTCAGAATCATGAAAAAACCCTAGTTTGACATCTCACAAGGTGCTTAAGGCAAAAATAAACATTAAAACATTTTCACATAAGGTTCCGGGTACTTTCAGCAGCTGTCACAGGTTTTCCTATGGGAGTTGAATTTAAATCTTTGTATATGTGTGTTATTAGACACCTTTACAAACACATTGGTGAAGATATGTCTGGGTAAGGAATTTATTCCAAGATTGGCCAAATATCTGACAATATTCCCTGACTAACAGTAAAAAAAAAAGTAAGTAATTAAGAAGTAGGTAAAAAGTAAGTAAGGCAATGTTCAATATACATACAATATACAATACAGAGTAAAATGGGTAACAGTGAGGTACAATGCAGAAATGAGGTACAAAAGGGTAAGGTGCAAATGAGGTATGAATCTCTTTAATAATAGATAAATATAATTTAGTGTTAAAGTGAGTAAAGTGGGTGTTAAGGTGAGTGTTTGTTTAAAGTGAGTGTACATGTGGATGTGTGTGCCGTGAGTGTAGATGATGGGTTGTTACATACATCAAATCAAATGTATTAGGGATGCCTCGATCAATCGGCCACCGATCGTTATCGGCCGATAATCAGTATAAATATGCGATCTGTGAATTCCGATAATGAGTCATATTCGCCGATCGCGGAAACCGATCAAGCAGAGATCTCACTCGCTGTCTGTCTCAGACACACAGGACCTGCAAACTGCCGCTCCTCCTCCCTTGCCCCGCCCGCACCCGTGTAAAGTTTGTAAACACCCGTGTACAGTTTGTAAAGACTGAGAGGAGGCTCGGAGGCTGAGCTAACGTTAGCTACCTAGCTATTGTTACTGTTTAAACAAAATTACCCAGTCAACTATTCACTTTTAGTAGGCATTGTCTAACGGTATTTAGCCGGCTAGCTACTGATAGCTCCTGATATCAACAAATGCTCCAGCAAGTCTAGTAGTGCATGTTGATACCTCCGTTAGCTCACGTTAGCTAGCTCACGTTAGTTCACTGTTCAAAACGAAATGTCCCATTGAACTAAATAGTTCACTGAGGCGTTGTCTTAACGTTATATAGCCGGCTAGCAGTAGCTACAGATAGCTCCTGATATCAATGTCTTATAACATTGATTCGATGCGTATTTGAGCTGAGGGCTTGCTGAATGTGATTTATATTAATACTAGGGTCCAGCTGCAGTGCCGGAGAATCCTGGCCGTAGCTGGAGGCTACTCGAGTACACACAGACAGTGGAGCTGTTTGCAGATAGCGAGCATTTTGACTTGTTGCGTGGTGACGATGTCTCGCAGATAATACAAGTACAAGTCTAATTATATAATATATATATTTTATAAAAAAATTAAATAAAACATTTTTTATATAAAATACTTTTTTATTTATTTTTTAATCAAAAACTATCGGTATCGGATCGGTATCGGCCGATATGGCTCATGACGATCGGTGATCGGTATCGGTGGCAAAAAACGTGATCGGGGCATCCCTAAAATGTATTTGTAAGGCCCGACAACACACGTTAATGTCCCCATGGGCCGTACACTTCTTCTTTAAACAAGTCAAGAAGAAACATCACAATAAGTCAAGAACAAAACAAAAACACCATAAGGTCCAACATTTTTTAAATAAATGCAACACTTTGAAGTGGGCGGAGATGGAGCAATAAATACATGTAGTGAGCATATGCATACATGGTGACAGTAGAATCATAGTATATAAGAAAATTGTGAAATAGAGTAATAGATAGAACTACTGCAAGCGTATGGATACAGGATGAGATACAAGACAATAGCTCAGGGCCGTATGCCCCGTGGGGGCAGGATAAGTCACTCAGAGGGTTCAGAACTGCAGGCCAGACAGAAGACGGTTCTCCTATGTCTGCAGAAAAGCAGACAAGGGAGCAAATAGACATCCTAACTAAACTAGTTAGGATAGTTAGTGTCATTGAGCATTGAGCAGCCTGATGGCCTGGCGATATAAGCTCCTTCTGAGTGTTTCTGTACTGGCCATGATACTCCGGTAGCGCTTGCCTGACTGCAGCAGTTCAAAGAGGCAGTTGTTTGGATGAGTCTTTGGTTATTCTCTTAGCCTTGGCTCTCCACGACTTCCACTATCGGTCAGAGTCCTGCCACCTTCAGAAGTTTTCTGATGACTCTGCGATAGTGGGATGTATAAAGGACGGTGACGAGAGAGAATACCGGGAACTGGTAGTGGACTTTGTCACATGGTGCGACAAAAACCACCTGCAGCTAAATGTGGCGAAGACCAAGGAACTGGTGGTGGAGCTAGGGAGGAGGAGGAGTGCACCCGTGACCCCCGTTTCCATCAGGGGAGTTGATGTGGACATGGTTGAGGTGTACAAATACCTCGGTGTGCACATCGACAACAAACTGAACGGGTCAAAACATGCAGAAGCACTATACAAGAAGGGCCAGAGCCGACTCTACTTCCTCAGAAGGCTGAGATCCTTCAATGTCTGTACAAGGATGTTGAGGATGTTTTATGAGTCGGTGGTGGCGGGCGCCTTCTTGTACGCTGTGACCTGCTGGGGCAGCGGACTGAGAGCAGTGGACACAACCAGGCTGGATAAGCTGGTCAGGAAGGCCAGCAGCGTGGTTGGGGTTGAGCTGGACTCTCTAGCGAGGGTGGCGGAGAGGAGGAGCCTCGCTAAGCTCCAGGCCATCAGGGAAAACCCCACCCATCCACTATACACAGACTTGGCTGACAGGAGGAGCATGTTCAGTGCTAGGCTCACACTACCCAAATGCAGCACTGAACGGCACAGGAAGTCCTTCATTCCAACAGCCATCAGACTATATAATGCATCACTGTGCCTCACTGCATCACTGAGCACAGAGCGGCAGCTCAATAGTGGCTCCACAACAGGGGGCAGCGACGGCTGCCAGACATTGATCTAAGTCTTATTGGAACCCAAGGAGGACAATACACTACCTAAAGCATACTGCACCTAGTTACACTGAATACTGGAATATATAGTTCATATTTCATTTAGTTAGATTTAGATTTAAATTATAATTATAATTATATTGACCAAATTGTTTACCCCATGCTCAGTATGCTCAGTATATTCTTACTGTATTTATTTCTGTATATATTATTTCATTTAATTTTATCCTATTTTATTTTACTCTACTCTTATCCTAGGCAACTTGATTTGATTTGTGTTATTATTCTAATTTGTGACCTGTCCTGTCTAAATGTTTAAATGTTGAGCGATTTGCAGTGTCTAATTTCCCCCGGGATAATAAAAGTATTTCTATTCTATTCTATTCTATTCTATTCTCTGCAATGCTTGTTATAAATTTCCTGGAGAGTTGGAAGCCCACCTCCAATTGTGCGTTCGGCTGAACGGGCCACACGGTGCTATTCCCAAACCAGGAGGTGATGTTACCAGTCAGGATGCTCTCTATTGTGCACAAGTAGAAGTTCTTAAAGGGGAACTATTTTACTATTTCTTTCACTATTTGGGCACTTTTACACAATTCCTGTGAGTCTATGGAACACCTCTGTAATTTTTAATTTTTTTTATTCATTGTTTTGTATTTCTAATCAAGTCCTCAAAAACAGCATTTTTCTACCTCAAGATCTCGAGCCGTTTTGAGGCTGGGCTCCAACCACTGTGTGCAGCTCATCATGAGCCTGATGCCACACAGCCACATTATCATGCAGCTGTGTCTCTCTGACATCACAAATCATCACATTTTCCGATGACTCAGTTCAGTGAGGGTGAATATTGTGAGAGGAGAATTGGAAGAATGCGCCAATATGAGAATTAGAGACATAGATCATATTAATATAAGTTCACATAGCTAGGAAACAATGCTAAACACTCACAAAATCCATTTATCCATTTATCTTATAAATTGCCCTTTCCAGTGTTTAGCATTGTTTTCTAGCAATGCAGGGTTGTATCAATGGGGTCTATGTCTCTAATTCTCATTTTCACGCATTCCTCCAGTTCAGATGTCACAAGATCCTCCCCCACTGAACTAAGCCATTCTGAATTGACGTGTACCTCTGACGTAGAATAATTCTCATCTGCATACCTAACATGCAACCTCTATTGTTGTAGCCACCGCCCACAATCTACAAATCGAGGAAGTTAGCGATCTCTCCTCAGCTCTCTCCCCCTTAGCAGCTTGAGTCGCAAAAAAAAAGCAGAGAGACAGGAGAGATCGCACTGTGGTATGAGCCTCTCTCTCCCTCTCTCCCTCTCTCTCACTCTTTTGGGGAAGTGCTGTCAACAGGGAAACCGTGACGCGCATGTGTGCTCGGCTCAAGTCGCGAGTCACACACGTGCACACGCGTGACCTCTCTCCCTCTCCCTCTCCCTCTCTCTCTCTCTCTCTCTCTCTCTCTCTCTCTCTCTCTCTCTCTCTCTCTCTCTCTCTCTCTCTCTCTCTCTCTCTCTCTCTCTCTCTCTCTCTCTCTCTCTTCCCAAGGTTATCTGCACCAATGCAGGTGGGTGACTGTGTGTCACTCAAAGCGCATTGCAGTATGGGCGGAGCCCAGCCAAAACCAGCTTGGAATCTGGAAGGGCAGAAAGTGGTCCACCAAAGTACTTGATTAGAAATACAAAACAATGAATACAATAAAAAAAAAAAAAAACATACAGATGTGTTCCATAGACTCACAGGAATTGTGTACAATTGCCCAAATAGTGAAAGAAATAGTAAGGGGACCTTTTTAGGATCTTCTGACTCACTTTGAACTTCCTTAGGCGCCTAAGGAAGTAGAGGCGTTGCCGTGCCTTCTTCACTACACTGTGTGTGGTCCATGTCAAGTCCTGGGATATGTGGACTCCGAGGTACTTAAAACAGTTCACTCTCTCGACCGGTGCCCCGTCAATGCTGAGGGGGCTGTAGTCCCTGGCCCCCGACCTCCTAAAGTCCACAATCATCTCTTTGTGACACTACAGCGCCAGGTCCTCTACTTCTCCCAGGTAGGCCCTCTCGTCGTTTGTAGAGATCAGGCCCTGCAACTTGATACTTGTGTTGCTGTACTTGTGTTGCTGTTCCGCTGCACCACACAGTCATGTGTGTACAGCAAGTAGAGGAGGGGGCTTAGAACACAGCCCTGGGGGGCCCCTGTGTTGAGAGTGATGGATGAGGAGGTGCAGGTTCATGAAGTGGACTCAAGAGAACACATCAACAGACTGTTTATTAAGTCAGGACTAATGAATTAAAGATTACATATATTATTAGTTATGTACAGGGCAAAAAACTTACTATTACTATACTATAGAAGGAAATAAAATGTCAATGCACAGACTACTTTAGAGCAGATGTGTATTTCAGTATGTTATGTGGCGTACATTCTACAGAAAGATATAAATGGTTGTATAAATATCTTTCAGTTCAAGAAAATGTCCTTAATGATAGTGAATTATTGTGTTTGATTTATTTCTAGTTTTTATTTTTCTCATGTTATTGTAAGTATTGGTTGTTAGCTAATTGTAATTGACAAATTACATCTATTTCTATTGTTTATTTATGTTTTGAGTAAGAGGCAGGCAAAATAAGATAGCAACAAATTAAAGAAAATAGAACGGGAATTTTGCCATTTCGGTGATAATAATATTAACATTCCAAATGATTACAGTTGACACTGTGGTCCTGTGTGACTCATTGAGTATAGGGTTTGATCCCCACTGTGGCCACTGGCCACCCATGCTGAAAACTGTATGCAGTGCTATGAGTAGTACTAGTGTTAGATAAGAACTATAGAAATGGAGCTATTCATTTACTACAGTACATCAAATTAGATCAAATAAATAAACTAAATGGTCCTTGTATGGTAGTTGTGTGCACATTGTGCACATTTTTATATGTGTTATTTCTATGGCCATAAGTGAGCTAATGGCCTTCTGATAACCAGGCTGTCATGGCTGTGAGTGCAAGCATCATCAGTCACAAATATGAGATGCACAACATTCAATCACCCTCTAATTACAAAATGACAAACGTAGTTAAATTTCACTACTTCAGACTGCACCAATGACAACACAAGACAAGAATGAGGTACATCGTATTTATTGGCAATATGAGAATGAATCATGGGTAGATGGCAGAGGGATCGATATAAATGCGTTACTGCACGATTGGCTAGGTGGGATGGGTATGGAGTGAGCTCATTGCTAAGAGTGGCCAGCAGGGGGCAGGGACAAAAAAGGGGGAAGTAAGGAGAGCACATTTTTATTTATTCTTTATTTAACCTTTATTTACCCAGGCAAACAATTAAGAACAAAAGCAGGCTGTCCAAAAAGCAAAGGCTTTTTGAGGGAAGGGGGGCTGTAACAAAAACAAGGTTATGTACATACAAGCAAACAAAATACAAAATTACAGTAGCAACAGGCAGTGCCGCCTGGGAGAAATGCGAGGCCCTGTGTGAGATTTAAATGTGAGGCCCTGCGCAAAATGTTTTTATTAATTAATTAATAAAAAAAAAGAAAATGTCAAAATAAACTAGCTGCATAGGTGGCATAATAAACTGTAAACAACATATACATGTTTGCACTGAACATTATACCTTTGTCTTTGTCAGTGCGACCGCATCTCTCGCACACCCCTGGCGGCGGCCCTGGCAACAGTATAAAAGGACAATAATAAATAAGGGAGAGAGAAGGAAAAAGAGAAAGGGAGAGTGAGAACCAGAGAGAGAGAAGACAGGGGGAGAAGGAGGGAGGTAGGTGAGGGGGCTTAGGGGGAGGAGAGAAGATTCTGAGGGCTATGCGTGCAATTGGGAGGCAGTCAGCAGGTGCAACAGTCGGTTAAGATCTGTTGCAGATTTGGTTTAAAAGCAGTGAGGGCAGTGAGTTTAAGGGGGTTTTGTAATGTGTTCCAGTCAAATCGGAAGGCGTCGCGTCCGGAAACCGTGCAGGCTTTTGAGTTTGATAAAGTTGCTGGACGTTAGGTTGTAGTTAGAAGTGGAGATGTGCAAGGGAGGAGAGGTAGAGAGGTGTTTTACCAAGTATGGTTTTGTAGTTGACTTGAAGCCAGTGCAGCTTTTGAATGCATGGGATGAGGGGTGTGACCAGTGGAGGTTATTGCATGACAACTAGTGAGGCAGTACTTCACTAGTATTTTACAGACAAAAAAATATATATATTATTAATATACATATACAATATATATATATATATATATATATATATATATATATATATTTTTTTTTATTATTATTATTATTATTATTATTATTATTATTATTATTATTATTATTATTATTATTATTATTATTATTATTTTTATTATAACGTTTTCCTCTGTGAACAATGCCAGTGAATTTGAACAAAAACAATGCCAGTGAATTTTTTTTTTTTCAAAAATTTCCAAATGACAGCTCTGAGCTCTCTTACCTGACTGCAGTAATGGCCAGCTGTCAATCACTTACTGCTAAAATAGTTGCACGGTTGGGCTTAAGAATATAATTATCCAATCAAAATAGGCTATTTGAGTTTAGAAAAGCCGGGTAGTGAGACGGAGCGCACTTTATTGATTGGCGTTCACGTCGTACCACATTGTGTTGACAGCCTTGAAATCCAATCAGAGATTGGCGCCAGCTAATGAGACGGCTAGGGCGGAAGCGTCAACACGACTCTTTGTACAGGAATCGGAGGTTGTATAATGCAGCGTTTCCGTTAGCCGGTAATTACCGGTTTTTGACCGGCAAAATCTCTTGAAGTCCGACATATCTAATCTCTCCGGTCATAATGTCCGGTGAAAATAATTCCCTCTAAACACAATTAGATTATTTGAATTGTATTAAAATAGGCTAAAATTAAATAGCCTATGCGATGAACGAAACAATCATTACATTTGTCGTTGCTTCACCAAGCAGCCGGTCAATGACATCCTGTGTCAGCGAGCTGGCAGCTGATATATTTACGTGAAGCATGGCTTGGCAGGGTGCAGTACTCCAATTCAGCCATTGGCAATTCAGCTGTTGGGTGGGGGCGCTGCTGACACCGCTGCTCTGCTCTGCCTGCTCCAGTGCTCCATGCTTCACGTAAATATATCAGCTGCCAGCTCGCTGACACAGGATGTCATTGACCGGCTGCTTGGTGAAGCAACGACAAATGTAATGATTGTTTCGTTCATCGCATAGGCTATTTAATTTTAGCCTATTTTAATACAATTCAAATAATCAAATTGTGCTTAGAGGGAATTATTTTCACCGGACATTATGAGCAGCACCAAGTCGTTGGGAGGTGGAGATATACATCACGGCGCAAACCCACGATAATGTTGCCGTCTCTCTGCCAAATTTCTCAGTTCTTCGCTTGATATAATTAATACAAATGTCCAATATAACGGAATTCGTTAGCTCATAAACATGTGATTATAACAGACTGCTGTTTATTAAGGTCGGGCAGACTGCCCACCGACACCTCAAGTCGGCAGCAGCACGCAGTCTCGCGGGACTTATTTTATTTGGAATATATTAATGACTGTATATACGCAAAAGTAGCATAGTTTTAAGTTAAAATATTATAAATGCCTTGATGATGTCATTCTTTATATAGGCCTATCAATTGTTTTTAAGCTCAATAAACTCTGACCGGAATTTATCCCATTTGTCCGGTAGATTGAAATCTACCGGACACTCAGACCTGCAAAAAAAAATTCTAACGGAAACCCTGGTATAAGGAGTTTGGGGGAGGATTCGCGAAACATGTGTTTACCTGTGGCCAGGGAGAACCGGGAGTTGCATTGAAACCTACCAAGCAACCCCAGATAGACCCCACGACCAAGGTTATCGGACTACCAGGTCAGACGGGCCGACTTAGTCTCGCTCTGAGTGGGCTGGCTGGGGAAGACGAATGGAGACCTTTTTCATCCGAAAATATCAAAGGATGGATTTAATTTACAAGTGATCAGATGGGAGGGAGTCTATTTACGAGGGACACTATTTCCTCGTAAGAAGTAAGTCGTCAATGGTGAGTGACATTTATTTTTTTATATTTAGTAGCTGTGTGGGGCGGGCCTGTGTTGATTATGAATTAATTGGCCCGCTGTGGCCTTGCATGTGTAATACACACACACACACACATGCATTGTCTTTCCTCAGTCACCGATGCGATTGAGTCTCTGCGCGGCGCACATGAGTGTGTGTTGGCGACGCGCACTGTGGTTATTGATATTGAGTTGGAGCCTGTGTTGATTATGAATTCATTGGCTGTGGGTCCGCTGTGGCCTGGCCTCTGTGTGTGCGTGTGTGTGTGTGTGTCATTCATTCCCTATAGTGCTGAGTGATGTGAATGTCCTAACCCAACCCCCTCCAATGTACAGTAAATGACGTAACCCAAGCATACACAAGACCTTCTTCTACCAAGTATGGTTTCGTCGATATTCCAATGTACAGTTTTGCTTGTACAGTTTCCCCCACCCCGCCTACCCATATCATTTCCTATAATTTCCTTTGTTGTTCCACCCCAGGTGAAAATCCGCATAAAATGTATACCTAGGTAAATGGAATATTGCTCCACTTCTACAAGGGCTATTTGCATATTCTTGGTATCTAGGTACATCTATGGACCTCAGGGAATGTATTCACAGTGTCAGAAATATTGTGTCTATTACTAGGCTTGCTTAAATTGTGATGAAACAAAGGAGAATATGAATTATGATTTTTCTTTGCATCTTTGACAGTGAATAACACCATGATAATAATGACCAAACTTAAAAAACTGCCACTGACCTCGTTCAGTACCCTCTTGAGATCATGTGTACAAAAAATCTAAGGAAATTAATAAAGGGAAGATGATAAAACCGAAGGTTCTGTAGATACAGTACTGAATTCTCCCATCCGGACCAATGCAATTTTAAATATTATTATAGAATATAGAATAGATGATTATACATTACTTTATTATAGCCAATTCGCACATTTATATATATATATATATATATATATATATATATATATATATATATATATATATATATATATATATATATATATATATATATATATATATATATATATATATATACATATAGTATCTTTCAAATGCCCAAGTTCAATTTGGATTTAGTATCACCAGGCGTGCATAATAACAGATAATGATATCTACTGTAATCTACTGTACTTTTTTATTTATCCCACAGTGCAACCGTTTTGAAACTAATTTCAGATTGAATTGTTCCTACATGCTACCAATAGGGTGGAGAAACTAACTGCGTTTCAATATTTGTCAAAAACGTTACCTTTTGTGGCTTATTATCGTGAATAATATCAGTTATTGACATATTCATAATTCAACTCTGAACTTTGAACCCCCATAGAACTTGAAGGGAAATGTAGTTCGGAAAAATTCCAACGCTGATCGGCAGCTATAGACCACCGCAACACTTCCGGGATTCTGAAATCGGGGAGGAGACAGTGGGGGGAGCATATGAATGAATGTGGATGAGAGCTGTGATGTAAGTGGTTGCAGATAAGGCTGTGGGTGTGCTAGAGACATGATCGAATAGACGTTTATGCGCCTCAATCTCCTGAACACGGCGCGACCCATTCCTAATCGATCAGAACTAAATCGGCAGAGAAAAAGCCCATTTTAAAGCACCTATTCTCCATGCACATGCGCAGATTGCCCATGGAGTCTGGACGACGCGAGATGACGCACAAATTAATGTGGACTGTTCCATCAGAGGGGGTAGCTTCGGTGGCCAGTGTCCTTTCAGCCGAACAGGGGAATGAAAAAATTATCCCACTAAATGGCCTGACGCGTCTTATGGCGACATATACAATTACCTCATTGAGTCTCCAGGTAGACTAATGTTTATATTTAAGTGCAGCGGTCTGTAGCCACTGACATTACCACCGAAGCTCCCCCCTCTGATGGAACAGTCCACATTCATTCGTGCGTCATCTCGCGTCGTCCAGACTCCATGGGCAATCTGCGCATGTGCATGGAGAATAGGTGCTTTAAAATGGGCTTTTTCTCTGCCGATTTAGTTCTGATCGATTAGGAATGGGTCGCGCCGTGTTCAGGAGATTGAGGCGCATAAACGTCTATTCGATCATGTCTCTAACACCCCCACAGCCGTATCTGCAACCACTTACATCACGGCTCTCATCCACATTCATTAATTTGCTCCCCCCGCAATCTCCTCCCCGATTTCAATGTAACGCGGAAGTGTAGTGGTCTATGCATCCCCTCCACAAAATGGCTGCAGAAAAACTACAATTCCCATGGTTCAAATGTTCTAAATGGTCGCCATCCTCCCGACAGACTTCAGCAAATCGAGAAGGTAAAACGATATAATGACACTTTTAACCTATTGCTAAACTAACATATTGATGATAATATACATTCTACATGCTTTTGTGACATGTTAGTGATGTTAATACTTGAAAACATTTGATTTTAAAATCGCCAATTTTTTGCACCACTCTGATAAATATGGATATATGATCATAATGTCAATAATGGGTCGGTACCGACCCTGGGGGGTGGAACAGGTTAATGATAATTGCGGTTTGAAATATCTTTAAGGTGGAACATGAATGGCGTATGGATAGCCTGAAATCTTTATGAATGGTGAGATGACAGAGTAGTATGAATAGCTTGGACATCTTTATGGTTGATCAGATGACGGGGTGTAACAATATGCCTGTAATGTGGATTCTTATGCCTATTTTCCATTGCATGGTACCTACTCGACTCTACCCTACTCTACTCTACTCGCTTTAGGTACCTGGTACGTCGTTCCTTTTACACTGCAGGTACTAAAATAAAGTACTCAGTTTGTCTCCGTGTGGGGAGGCGGGGCTGCTGGTGTACAGCTGAGAGCTCCATAGCTCTGTGAGAGCTCCATAGCTCTGTGAGAGCTCCAGCATAGCTATGTCCGTGAGCTATGCGCAAGCCAGAGTAAAACACAGTTTTCAATCAATCAATAACAACATTAACGAGACTCTCGTTGTGTCTATTCTGCTAACGCTAACGTTACCTCTCATTGTGTCTATTCTACAAGCGTTAACGTTAGCTAGGCTGTCTATGCTAACCTTAACGTTAGCGTTAGCATTAGGCTAACAACAAAGCTGTAACGTTAACAGTCTCGCGTATATTTGCTAACGTTAGCATTAGGTAATAACCGGTTTAAAATGGATGGTGATTACCTCACGTTGTGTCTATTCTACTAGCATTAACGTTACTCATACAAACAATCAATAGCGAGTTATATTGATCACGCTATGTACGATAGCCATGCTAAAACGCTAGCACAACATTCGCATCTAACCTAACAACAAGCTTAAGCCTTAACAAGTCAGCGATCTTTTTGCGAGACTAAACTCTCCGCTCTGTGGCAAATTGTGTTGATGTCGGTTTTGTTTAATCAATAAATGAGGCAGAATACAAAAAGTACCCAAAAAGTACCTGGTACCAGGTACTTAGGTAATTGAAAACCGAAAATGCAGAGTAGAGTAGAGTAGAGTCGAGTAGGTACCATGCAGTGGAAAAGGGGCATTAGTGATGTTGAAATTAATGTACCTTCGACTTTCCAGAATACTCGGGAGGAAGGGGACGGGATTCCCGAGGCCAGGCTTAACCCTTTCACTACCACACTACAGAGGGTTAACACGTTCACTACCACACTACAGAAGGTTAACCCTTTCCCTACCACACTACAGAGGGTTAACACTTTCACTACCACACTACAGAAGGTTAACCCTGCCCCTACCACACTACATATGGTTAACGCGTTCACTACCACACTACAGAAGGTTAACATTTCACTACCACACTACAGTAGTGAAATGGTTAACCTTCTATAGTATGGTAGTGAAAGGGTTAAAAGGGGGAAGGTGTTACTTAGGATGGGGTTTGGTGGAGCCCAAGTGTAAGTGTGTTTGTGTGATCTAAAGTGTGGAGAGTGGGTGCTGCATTGTGTTGTTTGTTTGAGTGAGTGTGTGCGTGTGGGTGTGTGTGCTGTGTGCATTTGATGGTTGTTGCATAGTGATTATTGTTCGTTTAGCGATTATTTTCGTTTAGCAGCCTGATGGCCTGGGGATAGAAGCTCCTTCTGAGTCTTTCTGTGCTCGCCATAAGACTCCGGTATCGCTTGCCTGACGGCAGCAGTTCAAAGAGGCAGTTGTTCGGGTGGCTCGAGTCCTTAATAATTATCTTAGCCTTCCCCTTGCACCGCTTGTTGTAAATGTTCTGGAGGGTGGGAAGCCCCCCTCTAATTGTGCGTTCGGCTGAACGTGTCACTCTTTGTAGTCTGCTACGGTCTTGTGCAGTGCTATTCCCAAACCAGGAGGTGATGTTGCCGGTCAGGATGCTCTCTATTGTACATGAGTAGAAGTTCCTAAGGATCTTCTGACTGACTTGGAACTTCCTTAGGCGCCTGAGGAAGTAGAGGCGTTGTCGTGCCTTCTTCACAACACTGTCAATGTGTGTGGTCCATGTCAAGTCCTCGGATATGTGGGCTCCGAGGTACTTGAAACTGTTCACTCTCTCAACTGGTGCCCCGTCGATGCTGAGGGGGCTGTAGTCCTTGACCCCCGACCTCCTGAAGTCCACAATCATCTCTTTTGTTTTGCTGACGTTCAGGGAGAGGCAGTTCTCCTGACACCACTGTGACAGGTTCTCTACCTCTTCCAGGTAGGCCCTTTCGTCGTTGGCAGAGATCAGGCCCACCACTACTGTGTCATCAGCAAATTTGATGATGGTGTTGTTGTTCCGCTGTGCTACGCAGTCATGTGTGTACAGGGAGTAGAGGAGGGGGCTCAGAACACAGCCCTGGGGGGCCCCTATGTTGAGCGTGATGGATGAGGAGGTGCAGTTGCCGGCTCTTACCACCTGGGGTCTGCCCGTCAGGAAGTCCAGGACCCACTGGCACAGGTCATAGTTCAAGCCCAGGTCCCTGAGCTTGGCTATGAGTTTGGAGGGGACTATGGTATTGAATGCTGAGCTGTAGTCGATGAACAGCATTCTCACATAGTTCCCCTGCCTCTTGTCCAGATGTGATGCTGCTGTGTGCAGCACATGGGCTATGGCGTCCTCCGTGGACCTGTTGGGGCGATATGCAAATTGCAGAGGGTCCAGGTTGATGGGGAGGGAGGAACAGATGTAGCCCTTCACTAGCTTCTCAAAGCACTTCATGGCTATGGAGGTGAGGGCTACAGGGCGGTAGTCGTTGAGGCAAGCGGGCGTAGATTTTTTGGGTACAGGGATGATGGTGGACTTCTTCAGACAGGTGGGGATGACGGCCTGTTCCAAGGACAGGTTGAAGATGTCAGTGAATACCGGGGCCAGTTGGTCGGCACAGACTTTTAGGACGCGGCCGGGGATGCCGTCCGGTCCTGCTGCCTTCCTGATATCCATCTTTATATTTATTGATAAAGGATTTGCACTACAACTCGTACACCTACTGTGAATTGTACCTAAACTGCACCTCGTCCATTTATGCCTTGCACTATATAGTATTGTATATTAGTACACTGCACAGTATTGTATATTGTATGGTAACTACGTCTACGAACATTGTACATATGTCTAAACTGAACACTCTGACCTCTTTTTTTACTTCTAATTTTTACTATGTTTTTATTTCATACTTATCTTGTCATGCACAGTCTCTGGAGCGCAACAGTAAGAAGCATTTTGTACAAAAGTATTCTGTACTTCTGTATGACAACTATTAAAGAAACTTGAAACTTGAACTTGAGAACACAGGAGGAGAGAGAATGGAGCGTTTTAGGGTGGTTTAATGTTATTCTCCAAGCAGACAGGTTTACAGAGTATGCAGAAATGTGCAACAGGTACAAGAATGTATTATCGGTAGGGGTGTAACGGTACACAGAAGCCACGGTTCGGTACGCACATCGGTATTGGGGTCACGGTTCGGTACGAGTTCGGTACAACAGAAAAAATATATTATAATTATTATTATTAACACAATGGCGCCCAGCCACGGAGATGTCCGTGTTTCGAATCCAACGGTTGAGGACCAACCACGGACATGTCCGTGGCAAGGTTGTTTTGGCTTTTATTCCATTGTAATAACCTACTTGATGTCACCGAGCAGCACTGCAGAAGTACCCTACTCTTTGAATTTGAAAAAGTGTATTACCAGCCAGATCCTCTTAGGGGCGCTATCTCGATAATGCAGTGTTCCCTGTGGCAGAAGTTCTCTTGTTTTTTCTGGATCTCCAATGTAGTTTTCTGCTAACATGAAGCAATGCCTATAGCCTGTTACACGGAATACGTTTTGGTACACGGATTTCAGTGTGCAGTAAAGGAATATATCATCAACCAATGGACATATTGATCTACCAGATGGCGATCGATAACTGGGAAATCCTTTGGGGGATCCAACCGGCCCACGGTAAGATCTTTTTCACGTAAATTACATGCTGATCAGACCTTGTTATGATAGCCATCCACCCGATCTGCGAATGTGGCTACTGAGGCTAACACGGTTATTGGTAATCAATAATCAGAAACGAGGTCCCCCGCCCCCCCCCCCCCCCCCTTTCATGCATTCATGGTGGACCATCATATCGATCATATGCAGTTTGATTTTTAACTCTAGCTTCTGTATAGCCGAAATGCCATTGGATTTAACATTACTAGCTTAGCGGCCTGTATCTCGCCTTCCAGGAGATATACTAGCCGAAATCCCTAATAACGCTTATATTCAAGATGCTATAAAATGAGAACGTATTGATGAAATATTTTTTTCTTTAAGCCATTTTGAAGGGACGGTTCATGGTCTCAATTGACAATGAGAATGGACAGATAGCAATACTATAAAGTATAGATTTAGCTCTACAAACAGCCCCCCGGACTATGCAAGTCTGTTTAGAAATGCTGGCCGTCTATAGTGATTTTAGACGGATCCAAATGGCCCCGAAAGTATTAATATAAAAAAAAATTATTAATTTTCTTTTCTATTTTTATTTAATTTATATATTATATTTATGATAATTATTATAATTATTATTATTAAATAGAATAATTTTCTATAGGCTTGCCGTGGTAGTCAGTGATACTGGTGTCACTCTGTGTTCAGGTATCCACAGTAAATGAATTGCCTAGTGCCCCTTTAACAACTTATAGGCTTGGTAAGTTTCACTTTCACTTCTAGAGAGGATTTAACTGCACAAGACTGAATACTACAGAACAGATGACATGTTACACAACAATGGCAGAGCATTATTTGGATTTAAACACAATAGCAGTTCAACTGGAGTCGATAGGAGCTCAGATGATCAGTCCGAAAAAGTATGTTTCTTTTTTTTATTTGATGAGCGTGAGTCCGGCGGGGGAGAATGTCATTGTTGTTTGTTGGCGACGCGTGTGTGTGTGTTGGCGATGTGTGGCGTGTGTTGGCGACGCGCAGCGTATTCTCCGTATGGCTGAGCGTACCGCACCGTGACGGCCGTACCGTAAATTTGCGGGACGAATACACGTACCGTTACACCCCTAATTATCGGTGAGAGCAGGAGCACTCCTTGTGCAGCACGGGGCAACAGACACAGGAATGTACAGTAGGTGAGAGCAGGTGCACTCCTTGTGTAGCATGGGGCAACAGTTACAGGAGAGTGCCATAGATGAGAGCAGGTGCACTCCTTGTGTAGCACGGGGCAACAGGTACAGGAGAGTGCCCCCAGATTAGAACAGGTGCACTCCTTGTGCAGCACGGGGCAATAGGTACGTGAAGGGGTAATAGGCGAGAGCAGGAGTACTCCTTGTGCAGCACGGGACGTCCAGGTAGGAGGTGTACTGGAGCGGAGGTCCTGGGCATATAGAGAACAAGGGTTAGGACAAGGTATAACAACAAGGACAGGTTTGACAATATCATTGGAAAGCCACACTCATTGGCTACAACCCTGTCCCAAAATATTTGAGATCGCCAAATGATTGACGGAGCTAGAGCCCCCGGAGGTCGGGGGTGGTAATGTGTACTTTGGCGCACGCCTCACATATCGGCATGTAACTCGAGAACCGCTGAACGGATTTTGTCACCTGAAAGGGCAATTGACAGGCAACAAACGGGGCTTTAATTCTATCTATATATTGTATTAAAAGAACACCCGAGCCGCTAGAGGTCGGCAAAGTGGCGCGTCGCGAATCGTCCTCATGAGGGCCCACATGTAGGCCCTTGGATGTTAAGAGGTATTTTTAATTTTTTTTGTCAAGAGTAAAGACCATAACCCTATCAAAACAGCAGTCAAAGTGTATATTTTTATTTTTACCGATGTTTTGTAAGATTGACCGAAAATTAGAATTTATCGGAAACATGCTAATTATATCTCTTTTATTGTAAAACCGTGAGGAAATGCCTAAATCCAGATTTAACCCTGCCATTGGAAAGATGAGCCTTTTCCCTATCCATAGATGTATGATTTGGTCAAGGTCAAGTTCAAGGTCAAATATGAATTTATAATTAAAATCGATTATCATGTATTACTGTATCTACAAATCCTTCTGTTTAATCATCTTCCCTTTATTCATTTGCTTAGATTTTTTGTACAGTTTATCTCAATAAGGTGGTGAACGAGCTCAGTGAGCAATCAATCAATTAATCAATCAATAACATTTATTTATATAGCACGCTTGTCAACCAAAGTGCTTCACATAGCTAAGCTAAGTACAAAGAAAAGTATAAAATAAACTGAAAAATTAAATAAAATCAACGGATAGACAGAACAGAACAACACGTCAACAAGTACGGCAAGAATCAAAGTGAGTCAGGGAAGGCCAGGCGATATAGGTGGGTTTTGAGTTTTGATTTAAAAGACTCGATGGAGCAAGCTCGGTCCCTGCCTGCTTCAATATATCTACCATCATCCCTGTACCGAAGAAACCCTCCCCAACATGTCTCAATGACTACAGACCGGTGGCACTCACCTCTGTGGCCATGAAATGTTTCGAGAGGCTGGTCAAGGAGCACATTTGTGCCTCCCTCCCCAGTGATATGGACCCTATGCAATTTGCATACAGGACAAACAGGTCCACTGACGACGCGGTCTCCCAGGTACTGCACAGCACCCTCTCTCACCTTGACCGCCAGAAGGGGGGCTATGTGAGACTGTTGTTCATTGACTACAGCTCAGCGTTCAACACCATAGTCCCCACCAGACTGGTGGACAAGCTGATCGAGCTGGGTCTGAGCTCCGCCCTGAGCGCCTGGGTACTGGACTTTCTGAGTGAAAGACCCCAGGCGGTCAGGGTGGGGGGTCAGACCTCCAACACCATCACCCTGAGCATCGGGTCCCCCCAGGGCTGTGTTCTGAGCCCCCTGCTGTACTCACTCTACAGACACGATTGTGTGGCCAAGTTCAGCTCCAACTCCATAGTGAAATTTGCAGACGACACGGTGGTGGTGGGGCTGATCTCGGACAACGACGAGAAGGCCTACCGGGAGGAGGTTGAGGTACTGAAACGCTGGTGCCAGGACAACAGCCTGCTCCTGAACATTGGTAAAACCAAGGAGCTGATTGTGGATTTTACGAGAACACAGCAGGGGACACACACATCACTGAGGATAAACAGGGCTATTGTGGACAGGGTGAGCAGCTTCAAGTACCTGGGGGTCCACATCTCAGAGGACCTGACATGGACAACACACATAGACTCAGTCGTAAAGAAGGCGAGACAGTTAAGGAAGTTCAGAGTATCGGGAAAGATACTCCAGTCCTTCTACTCCGGAGCTGTAGAGAGCATCTTGACTGGAAACATCACTGCCTGGTATGGAAACAGCACGGCACAGGACAAGAAGGCCCTACAGAGAGTGGTGCGCTCAGCCGAGCGTACCACGGGTATTGCACTACCACCCCTGCATGCCTTATATAACAAGAGGTGCAAATCCAGAGCCTGCAGAATAAGGAAAGACCCTCATCACCCCAACAACAGCCTGTTCAAGCTGCTGCGGTCAGGCAAACGCCTGCGAACACCAGCAACTAGGACAGAGAGACTTCGGCTCAGCTTCTTCCCCCAGGCCATCAGAGTCTTGAACACTGAACTCTCCACACACAAGCACACATGAGCACACACACAACACACACACTGTATACGCTCACACACTAAGCAGTCACTTTAGCATGAACACACACACACACGTATGCTGCACACGCCCACACTCAACGGTCACCTTACACAATGAAAAGGTCACTTTCAAAAATAAGAACAGGAGTGGTTCTTGTATAGTAAACAGAAGGATATAGCAAGCTAGCATAAGGACACATAGTATAACTGTAGATTGTATAGTATAGCATGTATTTAAGCATTACATCACGCGCAGGAGTGGTTTGTGACCAATAAACCATGCCTAGGGGTGGTCGTTAGGCCCGAGGCGCAGCCGAGGGTCGTTAGACCCCCCCTAGGCATGGTTTATTGGTCACAAATCACGACTGCAAGTGATGTAAAGCTTTTATACAACTGCTAGATTCATCCAACCTTATTTCTATACAATAAACACACATTAATCGAAGATTTATTGAAAAAACCATCCGCCAGAAAAAGTAGTTCCCACAACTACAAAAAAGACAAGTTGCCTCCATGTGGAAGCAGCTTGAAGTGCATCCAACCAAACTAACACATCCAACTGTGTATTATTGGAATGATTGAGAGAAGTTGCCTCATGTGGAAGCAGCTTGAAGTGCATCCAACCAACTAACACATCCAACTGTGTATTATTGGAATGATTGATTGAAAATTTTATTACCAGATGCAGAATGGGTACAATACAGTACGGCTCAATACACACAATTGTTAAGGGAATGCAGACCTACTTTCCATAGAACTTCATTCTTAGATGCTTCTATATAAAGTAGGTAAAACAAATTAAAAAGTCTTCTTTGCCCTATAGGAAAAAAACGTTTTCTTCGCCCTATTCTTTTATTTATTTTTTTAAACCTACTGTAGACGGCCTAAACTTAACCAGTTGGAAACCAAGCGTACAGTAATAAAATTAGCAATCAATCAATCAATCAACTCAATAGGCCATGCTCACTTAGAACAGCGCAGCACCCAGCTCTCTGACTATCCCCCGCGTTGCAGGCAGAGTGTGTGTGTGTGTGTGCGTGCGTGTGCGTGCGTGTGTGTGTGTGCGTGTGTGTGTGTGTGTGTGTATGTGTGTGGGGGGGGGGGGGTGTGGCGGTGGGTGGAGACTAGAGCGAGCGCTGACAGTCGAAAGGAAAAAGAAATTGAAAAAAAAATCGCAAATTAATCCATCAATCAATCCGCGATTTTTCTTTTGTTACAGAATTATTCAAGACCCATCAATTACATCATCCAACATTGTTTAAACGACTAAGACATTCGCTGTGACAGAATCGCTTGATATTTAGTCGTTTAGTCGCCATTAACATATCCATTTGTAAAGATTATTGGCCACCTTCTTGTGATCCGGCGGAGTGATGTGATGTGGGTCGGTTGTGGGCGGGTCCTGGGCCAGCAGCGTGGATTGTTGCCAATAAAGACGTGTAAAATGACTGTTTCAGCCAATCAGAATCGAGAAATTTGCATGCCGTTGTATAAAGTAGTGTACATAAGACCCAGTGCCTCATCCGTAGCTAACTGTTTATTGCACTATCGCAGGACCTTAGCATGTCCTACCATGCTCTTGTAAACTTTATGTACATATACCTGTTATTATTATTACTTGTATTATAGCATTGTATTATTGCACATTGTATTATTGCACAAATGTCCTATTCTCATTCCTGTCTTATTACTTGTGTTGCACATCGCTTGGGGCATGACCCCCCGCATTTCACTGTATGCTTGTATGCCGTGACAAATAAAACTCTTGTCGACTTGACTTGTCTCTGGTCGGGGAGCTGGAGATTCATATGCATCAAGTGACGGCACCCTGTCTCAAGTGTGTGCAGTACAGGCAGGGGGCGAAATTAAAGCCCGCCGCCCGCCAGGGGCGGTCAGTTTTTACCTTTGGCGCTTGCCACTGAGAGCCCTGCCCGCCGTGTGGCGTGTAGACGTGTAGTTCATAACGATACTCTTATTTTGAAAATCTGTGCGGGTCTCATTTCCGGCCCAAGCGCAGCTAGAGTCATAATATCGATGGCTCCGGCAGTTAGCAGCATTCGGTTCGTATGATATTCTTATTTTGAAAAAAACCGTGGCAACGAGTCATAGCCGCCCAGCCGGGCCAGCCCTGCAGCGGGATGCTATTGGCTTCTGCTCGTATCAACACAGATGCCCGCAGCTCTAGTGCTAACGTTAAGCTCTCAGAATGGTAGCAGCTCGCCCGCAGCATCTAGTGCTAACGTTAAGCTCTCAGAATGGTAGCAGCTCGCCCGCAGCTCTAGTGCTAACGTTAAGCTCTCAGAATGGTAGCAGCTCGCCCGCAGCATCTAGTGCTAACGTTAAGCTCTCAGAATGGTAGCAGCTTGCCCGCAGCATCTAGTGCTAATGTTAAGCTCTCAGAATGGTAGCAGCTCGCCCGCAGCTCTAGTGCTAACGTTAAGCTCTCAGAATGGTAGCAGTCTGCTCTAGTCTAGATCGGACCTCCATGAGCTACCGTTACTGTTTAAACAATGACCCAGTCAACTATTCACTTTTAGTTTAATACATGACGAGGCATTGTCTAACGGTATCTAGCTGGCTAGCTACTGATATCAACATGCTCCAGCAATAGTCGACTCGAGTGCATAATACCTCCGTTCCCTCGTTAGCTAGCTCACGTTCGATCTATAATGTCCCAGTAAACTAAATTGTCTTAACGTTATCTAGCGGGCTAGCAGTAGCTACAGATAGCTCCTGATATCAATCAGTCTTATAACATTGATTCAACGCGTATTCTAGCTGAGGGCTTGATGAATGTGATTAGACCAAAAAACCGCAATATTATACCAATAGGGTCCAGCTGCAGCGCCGGAGAATCCTTGCATGCTGAATGTAGAGTATTAGTATAGGGTCTAGCTGCATCGCCGGAGAATCTTTGCTGGAGCTGGAGGCTACTCAAGTATACACAGACAGTGGAGCTGTTTGCAGATAGCGAGCATTTTGACTTATTGCGTGGTGGCGATGTCTCGCAGATAATACAACTACAAGTATGATTATATAATATATATTTTATTTAAAAAAAAAAAATTTATATAAAATATATATATATTTTTTTTTTTAATCAAAACAATTTGGCAGGTAAGAAATATGCTTGGCGGGTAGATTCTTCCCATCTACCCGCCACTGGCCGGTGAGTCAAAAAGTTAATTTCGCTCCCTGAGTACAGGTCCTCTGACATCACACTCAGTGCTTTCATTTCTTCTCTGCTTTCAATCTCTCTGCATTCTCAGGCGGAACATTCTCTGTAATTTATGCGTCTACATCACCTGACTTCCCATTGGGGTTAATAGGAGGGCTGATGACACATGTTTTCAGGTTACTTTATTCAATCATCAATCACCAGCTCGACGTGAGTGTCACCCAGGTGTTTTCCACTCATAAGTGACTTTAAGTCATAACATTGAGCTCCGGGCTTCTCGCCATGAATTCAAATGTGGAACTGTGTGGAGTTGTATTCAAATCAGTGGCGGCTCTGCCACTAGGGGCGCACGGGCGCTGCCCCACCTGCTGTTAAATCAGAGAAGAAGAAAATAAAACTTTTTAGTTTTTTGTTTTATAGCCCTATAAATAATATAAACATGTTTAAAATGAATAATATTTACTCATTTTAAGTATGTTTGTATTTCCAATGCACAATATAACGTTATTATCTAAAATAAAAAACACTCGTTTTCCTGAGCAGGAAGTGACATCACGTTTTTTTTTTTTTTTTTTTTTTTCGTATTTCTCGGCCCGGGCTAGACGCGATAGCGCTCTGAGTGCGCGTCACAGTTTGATCGCTGTATCCGTCACAGCCAATCCGTGCATAACGCGTTGTGCGTTGAAATATGACTATTATGTTGGAATCCGGGCGCGATTTGAAGCGGTCTAGCCAGTAGCGTCAAGAATTTCTGTAGCCGCATTTCTGATTGGCCGACGCCAGTATTTTTTTCCGTAGCAGAATTTCACAGAGACGATCTCTGATTGGCCGAATCCAATTTCTAATGTTCCAATTCTAGCTTATTCCTAGGTTGGTCCGTTGGTGGAGATAGTTGTGTTGTTGTGAGAATGATGCAGGCAGCTGTTTGTCTTAGAGCGTGCCGTGACTGCAAGTTCTTTAGACTGTTAAGCTTAGGCACTCTTTCAAAGTTGGTTAAGGTTAGAGTTTGTCTTAGAGCATGGCGATAGAACGCCAGGTAGTTTGCAGTCTGTTCGAGCGGAAATGGACAAAGGAATGAAGTACTTGTGTTGTGTGGTGCTGCTAACTGCTAACAAGCTAACACTTGGCTAACAAGCTATATGGCGGATGCAGTCTGGACACAGTGGACAGTGGTCTGGAATACATCAACAGTGGATTATACACTACTTTATCAAGGCAAGCCCTCCTGCCCTGGACGTGTCAACTAAACAGTGAGTCTCTCTCTCTCTCTCTCTCTCGCGCGCGTTTGGATTGAAAATACGTGGATTATGGCTTGTTCAATATCGTCTATGTTTGAATGAATGAATGAATGAGAACTTTATTAACAGATTGCAGAATGGGTACAATACAGTACGGCTCAATACACACAATTGTTAAGGGGATGCAGACCAGAGAAAGACGTTTGTCTTGTTTACATCAGGGTCCCAGATTTTCGATTCATATCGATAGTTTAATAGCTAGCCTTGGCTCGTTTAATAATATGCAAAATATGTGTACAGCCCTGTACTCATACTGAAGTTATTCTTGGTATATAATAGGTCTGATTGTGTAACGAATCGATTCCACGTCGCGCTGTGTGTGAGAGAGAGAAGGAGAGAGGGAGAGATCTGCGTGTGTTTGGAGACGGAGCGAGTTTTGTTTCTAACTTTTCTATTTATATATTGTGTTTCAAGTTGTGAATTAGACTATACTTTATTTGACTGGTTGTGTGTTGTTGTAGTAACAGCTGAGCGACTCGTTCATAAGAGCCGATTCATTGCCGTGAGCGTAAGTCGAATCGCTCACGTCTTGCCATGAGTCGGTTGCGTGGTACTGTACATGTTTGCAAAATGTTTGGTATAGCGCCCCTAGTGACGAAGCATCCACGAGCCGCTACTGATTCAAATTCATCAGATTGAACTTGGATCATGTTTAAATGTTATGTCCCTTCTACAATTCATGTTTTACTCTCTGTATTTGGTCAAAGGGGCTTTATAGGCTACCTGAAATGGTTCATTTGAAAATGTATATTTTTCACATGAAATCGATATCACATGGCAGTTCAAGTGGTCTAACAATTACTTTCTGCCTTTTTTTAATATCCTGCAGGCCATTTTGCAGTCACCAAACAAATGTTGGCCAAGTATCAGTTTGTGTTCTCAAATTATCTGTTTATATGTTTGTTTTAGCAGTTTAGGCATAATATTCCTTAATATGTACTAGGCTAACCATCACCACGGGCCACGTCTATACATGGTATTTGCCTATTTGGTGTATTAGGCTAACCATCACCATGGCTATACATGGTATTTGGTGTACTAGGCTAACCATCACCATGGCTATACATGGTATTTGGTGTACTAGGCTAACCATCACTGCGGCTATACATGGTATTTGATATACTAGGCTAACCATCGCTCGCTTTCTTTTCATGTATTATTGTGACTGCTCATCAGCTAAGTGTATCTGCATCCTCTTGTTTATCTACATGCTGTTCAGAGTCCCCTTCATCCTATTGGCTTCATGTAACATTACCCATGGGGTAATTCCCAATGGGAATCTAATCACCAATGACTTTTATATTGCAATTTAATGTCATTCATATTATACAAAATGTAAAATGTAAATGTAAATATTGTCATTCTTCCATAATCCTAGTCTTCCATCTTCTCCATTTACAAATAGTCGTATTCTGGTCAAAATGCCTTTTGGTGGCAAAAGGAGGGGATGCCGGCACGTTTCCGTCAATGCTGCTACTCTTGTAACAAGTGTCTTAGTCATGATGCCGACGAGCAACAAGCGCCCTCGACCCCTGGCGCTCTCCTGCTGAGTTCACAAGTTCATCAGAGTGCAGGGGCAGTGGATCCAGCAGCACACATACAGCATAGAAGAGTGCTTCATGTGTGGACACGAGGGGATACAGGTCACATCCTCTTATATCTCCCAGACGTGAGGGGATACGGGTCACATCCTCTTGTGCCTCCCAAGCCACTACATTCTGAATTTTGTGAATGGGCCACTTTTTCCTCCTTCTATACTGTCGCTCAAACGTTTGAGTCAGGATTATGCTGCAGATCTTTTGTAAGACTTTCAGAGGCAAGTAATGCTACTCAGAATTCATTGACCTTTTTTATGGCTGTACAGTGTATTTATGGTGTTGAGTGTTAAGTACAGGTACATGGAATTGAGTACTTGAAGGATTCAAAATTCTCACTTCAGCTGCCATTTAGAACAGGCAGATTTTTTAAGATTCGGTTCATGTTTATTTTTCTGTTGAAATTTTTTTTGACAGCCGTTTTGGCTGTGGTGCATGTTTTAAACATAGTTGCAGAGCATTATTTATTCATGATGTCCTATAAAATGCAATTTGGCTGTAATCAAAGCTTGAGTCATATGCCAATGATCTTTTCATGGAGCAGGACACTTTAATAAGATTAAACCTCAAGCATGAACATGCCATGCATTTAAAGGGAAACACCACTCAAATAAAAATAATCATATTGTTATTGTAATTGTATTTTCCCATGACTTAACACATTCATGGCCATTCGATTTCCCCATCTAGCTATAGCTGGGCCAGCTTTCCATTACATAGTTTCACTGTGCGTCACCTTGTTTGTAGAGCTAAATCTATAATTTATATTATAGCTATGGATACAATACCATGGTCATTTGACAGTAACTATCTTCCGTTCAAGATGCAAAACATAATAATTTTTTTCATGAATACGTTCAAGCGTTATCCCGTGGTGAATATAAGTATAATTTCGGAATGATCCGGGCTAATTCTTGGGAGGCCGGCTACAGGGCGCAACGTGAATTCTACTAAAACCATTGGCGTTTCGTCCCTGGACATGCTACTATTTTCAAATCAAATCTATATCGTAGGTATTATGTTTTATCATGAATGCTGATTATTTGACTGCCAGTAACGTCATTCGTTATTACTACAACACACGCCGATCAGGGGGATGGGTATGATAACCTTGCACGATCAAGCTGAAATTTACATCAGATCGTCCTTACCTGTGGTCGGTGGTATTCCAAAAAGAATATTCCAATTATTTGATCGCCATCTGGTCCGTCCATCTGGTCCACAACATAACCCACCACAACATATGGATCGGGGGTCCCGAAAACGATTCAATGCAATCGGGTGAAGCCCTAGGTTTCCCATGACTTGAAAAGTCTGTCCGGAGCGGTTTAAACATAGCACCTGGTCTGGAACAGAGTTTACTGCACTCTCGATACTGCCTACTAGCAGGATCTGGCCGGTACTGCACCTTCGGAGTCCCAGTATGCCTTTTAACGGCAACATGCAGGTAGGTCCCTGACATTAAATAGGATATTAAAAAGGGAAAACGTATATATGTTTTTGGCCGTTAACACTTTGAGTGCCAGCCATTAGACGAAGCTGTCTGTTGCGATGCCACCACTAGATAGACAGGGATCCGTCACCTTGTTTGTAGAGCTATAACTATATTCTATATTATAGCTATGGATACAATACTATGGCCCATTTGACATCACCTATCTATCGTTCAATATGTGAAAAATTATAAATTCTTCCATCCATACGTTCCCGTGTTATAGCCCTACACGTCGATTCCACTATAGACGTTGCCATTTCTTGACTGTATACGCTATTATCCCGGAATCAAATCTATATCATAGGTATTATGTTCCATCATGAATGCATGAAGGGGGGGGGGGGTCGTTTCTGATTATTTGATTGTCAGTAACGGCATTCGTATTGAACACTAATAATGGTTATCAGCCCGATTGGTATAAAAGCATTGCAGGACCAAGCTAAAATTGACGTCAGATCGTTCTTACCTGTGATCGGGAGTATTCCAAAAATAATATTCCAATTGTTTGATCGCCATCTGGCACATCCAATGTCCATTTGGCCCACGGCATAATCCACAACAACATATCGATCGGGGATATTTGACGCACGTCAATGGAACCGGGACCACCGTTCACCTCAGCCAACAAGGAAAAATTAAACCAGAGACCTTTGACCGTCCCACAGGGGAAGATACAAGGTTAGAAAGGGTGCTCGATACTGCCGTCTAGCGGGATGCAGCCGGTATTGCACCTTGGCGACCTCAGACTCATTCCATATGGTATCAACAGGCTCCCTGGGTGGATAATGAATAAAAATATCGAGAAAAAAACAGAAAAACGACCCAGAAACGGCGTAAGTAGTTTTTGGCACTGAACGACTTAGGCCCAGAAACGACATAAGTAGTTTTTGGCAACCAAAGTGTTAACCGCTAGGCGCCCAATATATACGTGGTTGGCCGCAAAAGTGTTAAGACAATTCAATCAATATTTGTGAACATGAGCTACTCTCGCTCCCAAAGCCAGAAACCATCATTTCAAACCTTTGTTTAAACTTGAAAGGCAAATGAGATTTCCCTCCTTTACAGTCATGTCGAGTGTACATACAGAAATAAGCAGAGACAAAAGTAAGGATAACAAATCAAGTAAAACACGTACAACTTGATTGAAAATGGTTGATGATCAAGGTTTTAAATTCTGCAACAAAGGGGAGAATCTCAAGATTTAAGGACTGTTGGAGTTTATTCCATGAGCTACGGGCATCATAGCCAAATTTACCCTGTTCCGAGCAAACTTGAGGGACCTTAGACCAGCCAGTCACTAGAACGGGTTCGATAGGTTCCAAAATTCCATTCCAATAATGATGTAGTATAAGGAGGTAGCTTACCAATAAGGGCCTTAAATGGTAAATGTATAGCGCTTTTATCCGAAGCACTTTACAATTTTGTTGTGACAACCATGTAAGGTGCCAACCTGCTCATCAGGAGCAATTAGGGGTTAAGTATCTTGCTCAAGGACACTTCGACACGCTGCCCGGGAGGAGCTGGAATCGAACCGGGAACCTTCCGATTCCGACGACCTGTCGCCTTAAAAATGAACAAATACCAGTGTTTGTTGCACCTCTCCATCAGGACAAACCAACTTGATGTCATCAAGTATAAAGTATGGAGTTTCTCCATTGACAGTTGCTCCTGTGGAACACTCCTCAAGGACATTATAGTATTTTACGTTGGTAAAATTACGTGGAAAATACACAGGTCACAACATGTTTACAGGAACGTTTTGGAGTTGTATTTGGAGTGACTGTTGGGAACTAGGCTACACTGGCACACCTACTTCCAGTTAATGATCCTAAGCTAGGCTAACGGTGCGGCTGTTCCCTAAGCCTAATGCATGCACAGAGAAGAAAAGGGTATGTATCTGCTTGTCTAACTCCAGGATAGATGGCAAATAAGCGAATTTCCCTAATTTGGCGTGTTCCTTTAATAGATTCTTTGTGCAATGAAGATATTGTGCATGTGCATGTGTGTGTATGTGTGTGTGCGTGTGTGGTGCTCCTATGTGCCAAACACTAGGCTGTCTGTATCTCTGTGCTTCTTCTTGGCTGTCAGGTCTAAAATCACCATGCAGGGTTGTCTTATGTGACCTTCAAAGTCCTTCAGGCGAGCGGACACACTAATTAACAGGTCGCTCCGGACCTTCACCGGGTAATTTCATTCTCTGTTTGACTTCAGGTTCAGAATGGGCTCGGCATATTGAGATCCGCTGGCCATCGATAGTGGCCTTTCAGCCTGTAAACTGGCTGAATAATACATATTGTTTACAATAAACATATCCCATTTGCTTGTCCCTCAGTAACAGAATGTGAGCTCCCCCCATCCCCTGTTTCAGTAACCCTCTGCCCCTCTTGCATGAAGATCAGAGGACCTGTTTAATTCTCTCCAGGCCTGGAATCTGCAGCTCCACAGCAGCATGTCTTATGCTCATTAGAAGGTTTCATGTCAACTTTGAAGGTCAACGCCTGCTCAGTGTTGGAGATGTCTATGGCTCGCCCCCACTCCCCCTCTCATACAGGTTTCTCAGCCAGCTACTACGATTGCTTAGCCATAAACATATATTAAAATAAATTACGGATGAAACGCTGAAATATGTGTCCATAAGCCGGGATATCAACCACAAGATACTGTTGGGCATATTTTGATGCTCCAAGCCATTGAATATTTTATCTACCATCTGGGCAATATATGTCAAAATTATATTTTCATTATTGTGAATGTCAAGAAGATTATTACCCGCTATCTCTAAAGATTATTACACCACATAAACAATATGGGGCTAAAAGAGGAAAAAAGGGATTTGGGGTTTTAGTCAGTAGTTCATCTCAGACAGGAGCATTTGTACTTATGCTGTATATGATGTGAGGTATATGTATCACTGTACATAATAATACTATAACACTATACATACATCTGATTAGCATTATTAATCAGTAGTACTAATTTATATAAATACTGTTACAGTTGAATCACCTGTACATTGTATATAGCTATTGAACTATACTGTTACATTTGCACTCTGGTTGATGCCAAAGCCAAACGTCTTTTTGTTGTATTGTACTTGTGCTGTATAATGACAATACATTTTAATTTCCGCTAATATGTGCTTTCACAGCCTTGTATGGTCTCCAAGAAGCACAGTGCTGTGATTTCTCAAATCCTCTCAGTCTGTGATTGTTCTGTTAAGAATAATAAACTCAGTTGTGTGTGCCTTATGTGCTACAGTGTTTTATGTTGCATGGTTTTGGAGAGCTAGTAGGCCACCGTAAGGGTGACTCGCCAGTCTGTGTGCGCCAAAATCGGTTTCCTCGTTATTGAACAGAACACACAGTTCAGTGTTCCTCAACAGGGTTTTTTGTATGGCCATGTCTGAATAATCAAATGATGCGATTGAGAGCTTCTGAAGGTGCTTCTCCTTCATAGCTGGACTGTCAGAAGAATGTTTTTCAAGGTGTACAAATACAGTGGAGTGAGATGATTCCCCTGGGCAGCCCGCCTAGACTGAAGGATAACATAATGATAAAAAATGATCAATTCAGAGGCGATACAATTTAAAGTCTAAAGCAAGGTCAGGGATTCGGTCACTACTATATAATGTGTAAATTAATGTAGATGTATCATACAGACGCTGAGTAATGTACAGGTACAAGTCAGAGTCCTTGTTTATGATCCAGGAGGCTTGGGGGTAATATTGTAGCTTTTCCTGAGCCTCTCTGTCGGGCCTGAGGCTGCGCTAGTGTTTGCCTGAATGCAGTCTCCACTAGTCAGGTCAGGTCCTCTGAGGTCCACAGCAAGGTACCTGGGCCCTCATTTATCAACAATGCGTAGAAAGTGTTCTAGTTCCGTTCCTACGCACAGAATTTTGAATGTGTGTACGCACAGAAAAATCTGGATTTATCAACCGTGCGTACACAGGTCTTACGCTCCTCCGTGTTGATAAATACCATTTGTTTTTACCGTCCATGCTCGTGCATGATTATCCATATTTGGTAATGAAACTGTTAGGGTTTGTAACCGACCTCAAACGCAACGGCACAGAGAGGAAGTTCAGAGTTAGCCAAAGCAAGGGCGTATTTATTTACAGAGTCACAAGATGGAATGAAGTAGAGCAATCGAACAAACGGGGAATCTGGCATGTGAAGATTGTTGCGGCTCTGCAGATACTCCCAATAGGTAGTGGTGAGGAATTGGCTAGTGACGTTTGAAGCGGCTCTGCAGATCCTCCCAGCTTTCACTCCCGGTGGAAACGGAGAGAGAGAGAAATCAGAGTTAGCCCAGCGCACACACAGAGGCAGAGAGGTGACTGATCCAGTATAAATCCAAGTGACTTGATCTTCGGTGTACCACACACAAGTTAGCAGAGTCCAGAGAAAAAACAATACGGTATCTTCAGTGTTAATCTAACACAAAAATTAGGTGAGTCCAGTACAAACAAAAACGGGATCTCTTCGGTGTTCACCAAACACACAAAAAACTGATAATCCAAAAGATAGTTTCCAAAAACTCACCAGAGCGCAACGCGAGAAGCGGGCAGATTACGAGGCGTAGCTCCGAACGGGGAACCAGGTTCTCCACAGCAGTTCTCCACAAAAGATCCTGGAGAGCAAAAGACAGCAACAGCGACGGGGAAGGCAGGTATATGCAGGTGTAATTCAAAACGATCCAACATTGATAGTAAGGGGGTCTAAGCATATAAAGCCTACAGGGGCGCTGATTACAAGCTGTGACAGCTGCGGGATGAGATTGATACTTGCTTCAAAAGCGTGTGGCGGGGAAAGCACCAATCAACACGGCACGCATTAATCACATAGTACCTTAAAGGAACGGAGCGTGTGGCATGGAGCGGACCAAAACCTCACAGTACCCCCCCTCCACGGGAGCCACCCGGCGACCAGCCCGACCCGGCTCGCCCGGATGGGCACGATGGAAGTCGGTGATCAGGCCGGGATCCATGATGAGCTGGCGGGAGACCCAGCTCCGTTCTTCCGGACCGTACCCCTCCCAGTCCACCAGGTACTGGAAACCTCGACCCCGCCGTCGAACGCCCATCAACCGGCGGACCTGCCACTGGGGGTGACCGTCCACCATCTCGGGAGGAGGCGGGTCCGGAGCAGGAGGCATCAGGGGACTGAGAGAAACAGGCTTAACCCGGGACACATGGAAAACGGGGTGAATGTGCATGGACGCAGGAAGCTTAAGACTCACCGCCGCCGGACTGAGTACCTTCAGAACCTCAAAAGGACCGACGAACCGGGGGTTAAGCTTCTTGGCCGAGGACCGAAGTGGAAGGTCCCTTGCGGAAAGCCACACCCTCTGCCCAGGGTGGTACGTCGGAGCAGGTACCCGGCGCCGGTCAGCCCCACGACTGGCGCGCTCCGATGACCGGAGCAACGCGGTCCTGGTGATCTCCCAGACCCGACGGCACCGGTCGAGGTGGTCCTGTACGGAGGGAACTGCCACCTCCGACTCCTGTGCAGGGAAAAGAGTGGGGTTGGTAGCCCAGGGATACCTCAAAGGGTGAGAGGCCGGTGGCGGAACTGACCATGGAGTTGATGGAGTACTCGACCCAGGGAAGGAAACGGCTCCAAGAAGCTGGTCTCTCGGCAGCCACACACCGAAGAGCAGACTCCACACTCTGGTTCATCCTCTCCGTTTGTCCGTTAGTCTGGGGATGATAACCAGAGGAAAGACTGACCGTTGCCCCCAATCCCTTGCAAAAAGCCTGCCATACCTGGGAAGTGAACTGGGGCTCCCGGTCCGAGACGACGTCCTGGGGAAAACCATGGAGGCGAAACACGTGGCGTGTCAGGAGGTCTGCCGTCTCGGCCGCCGAGGGAAGCTTGGGAAGGGCCACGAGGTGAACCCCCTTGCTGAACCGATCCACCATGGTCAGTAGGCACGTGTTCCCCTGGGAAGAAGGAAGACCTGTGACGAAGTCCAGCGCCACATGTGACCAAGGACGGCTCGGAATGGGAAGCGGCTGCAATAGCCCGGAGGGTGCCTGGTGGGAGGCCTTGCTGCGGGCGCAGACTGCGCAGGCCAGTACGAACTCCTTGACGTCGTTCCTCATGGTGGGCCACCAGAACCGACGAGCCAGGAAGGAGAACGTGCGATGAATGCCTGGGTGGCAGGCGAACCGGCTGGTATGGCCCCACTGGAGGACCCGGGACCGGACCGAGTCGGGGACGAAGAGACGATGAATCGGTACATTGCCTGGAGCGCGATGGAAGCGTAGGGCACGGCTTACCACCCCCTCGATGCCCAAGGTGACTACTCCTACCACCCTGGCCTCAGGGAGGATGGGAGTCGGGTCGTCAGTGGTTGGAGCCCCCTTGGAGTGTAACTGGGACAGGGAGTCGGCCTTCGTGTTGCGGGAACCAGGGCGAAACGTCAGCGAGAAGTCGAACCGACTGAGGAAGCTGGCCCATCTTGCCTGCCGGCCATTGAGGCGCTTGGAAGCACGGATGTACGTCAGGTTCTTGTGGTCCGTCCAAATGGTAAATGGCTCCTCGGCCCCCTCTAGCCAATGACGCCACTCCTCCAAGGCAGCCACAACCGCCAGCAGCTCCCGATTGCAGATGTCATAGTTCCTCTCGGCAGGGAGGAAACGACGCAAGTAGAAGGCGCACGGATGTACCTTCTGGTCTGTTGCCGACCGCTGGGATAAGATAGCTCCCAGTCCAGTATCTGAGGCGTCCACCTCTACGATGAACTGTCTCTTGGGGTCTGGATGGAGAAAGATCGGGGCGGAAGTGAACCTCTTCTTGAGGGAGCGGAACGCAGCACATGCCGCTGGGGACCAGTCGAACGGCAGGGCGGGAGAGGTCAGCCTGGTAAGCGGTTCCGCCACTTGACTGTAGTTCCGGATGAACCTTCGGTAGAAGTTGGCGAACCCGAGGAAGCTCTGTAACTCCTTCCGAGAGGTGGGTTCCGGCCACTCCTCCACGGCCCGGATCTTGTGAGGATCAGCTCGGGTCAAGCCTCTCTCCACGATGAAGCCCAGGTAATCGACGGAGTCGGAGTGGAATCGGCACTTCTCCGCCTTGACGAAGAGCCGACTGTGGAGGAGGCGCTCCAGCACACGGCGGACATGCTGGATGTGTTCCTCGAGGGTCTTGGAGAAGATGAGGATGTCGTCTAGGTATACTACCACAAACACCTCCAGCATGTCACGAAGGACGTCGTTCATGAGCGCCTGGAATACCGCCGGAGCGTTGGTGAGGCCGAACGGCATAACCAGGTACTCGTAGTGGCCCCTGGGAGTCTTGAAGGCGGTCTTCCACTCATCGCCCTCTCGGATACGGACTAGATGGTAGGCACTCCGGAGGTCCAGCTTGGTAAAGACGGTAGCCTGGGTGAGAGGCTCGAAGGTGGAGTTCATGAGAGGAAGAGGGTACTTGTTCTTAATGGTGATCTCGTTGAGCTGGCGATAGTCGATGCAGGGTCGAAGGTCTCCGTCCTTCTTCCCAACAAAGAAGAAGCCGGCCGCCACAGGAGAGGAGGAAGGCCGAATGAGTCCTGCTTCCAAGGACTCAGAGATGTATTGATCCATCGCTGCCTTCTCAGGGACGGTCAGACTGTAGAGGCGGCTGCCGGGAAGGGGAGCCCCTGAGCGGAGGTCGATGGCACAGTCGTAAGGCCGGTGAGGCGGAAGGGCCTGAGCCCTGGACTTACTGAAAACCTCCATGAGGTTGTGGTACTCGGGGGTATGGTCGAGAGGTCCGGAGGCGGCTCACAAACGGATCTCCGGGGCGAGGGACAGGACGCCGCCTGAAGACACTGGGCATGACAGGAGGAGCTCCACCCCCTGATGGTACCGGAGGACCAGGCGATGTGGGGCTCGTGCAGCGCGAGCCAGGGCCGGCCCAGGACTACTGGGACAAGAGGGGATCTGGTGATAAAAAACTGGAGTCTCTCAACGTGGTTACCAGCAATGCAGGACAGGGCAGGTGCGTTGAGTGATGTCAGCCAGGCGGTGTTGGTCCAATGTGAATACCTCCAATGGCCTCACTAGGTCCTCAAGTGGAATGTTGGCCCGGGTAGCAAACTCGAAGTCTAGGAAACTCTCGTCAGCCCCCGAGTCAATGAGTGCCTCCACCGTGGCCCGTTGTTCCGCCCAGGCCAGGGTGACGCTCATCAGACGGCTAGGTGGTGCACGGCTCTGGGAACGAGAAAAACGGCTCACCAGGATCTCCCGGGGTCCCGGCGAGCCTGGTCTTTTGGCCGGGTGGGGCAGTTGGCGATACGGTGTCCATCCCGACCGCAGTAGAGGCAAAGGCCAGACCTGAACCTCGCCTCCCGTTCAGCTTGGCTAAGATGAGAACGTCCCAGCTGCATGGGTTCCTCCCCGGGCACCGAACGGGAGGGAAAAGAGCCACCAGTCGTGTTGGGAGCAGGATGACCCGCAGTACCGTCACGAGTACGGGGGGTCTGGAGTACCTCTGGAGGTCCCTGTCGGGTTCTCTCACGTCTTCTCTCCTGGAGGCGTCCGTCGATGCGAATGTCGAGGCTGAACAGGTCCTCGAGAGACTCAGGTTCCTCACGGGTCGCGAGCTGGTCCCTGACAGCGTCGTTGAGCCCCCTCATGAAGGTGAGACGAAGTGCTTGATCGTTCCAACCGCTCTCCGTTGCCGCCAGTCTGAACTCCAGCACCTAGTCGGTGACCCCGCCACTGCCCTGCCGGAAGGTACCCAACCGGGCTCCAGGGTCCTGGCCACAGGCTGGGTGGTGGAAAACCCTGCCGAGCTCAGCCACGAAGTATGGGTAGGAAAAACAGAAATCTGCCCCCATTGCCCAGGAGGCAGTGACCCACTGGGCTGCCCGGCCTGAGAGCAAGTTAGTCATGTAAGCCACTTGGGCTCCCCTTGAAGTGAATCGACTGGGTTGATGACGAAAAACCAACTCACATTGCATGATGAATGTGGCACAATCCTCGAAGTTACCATCGAACAACCGTGGTTCGGAGAGACTGGGGTTCCCGAGGTGCGGGATCGGGAGGCGCGGGGCCTGCCAGGGCTGCGGGTGATGCTCCGGCCGAGGCTCCTGAAGCAAGTGGGGTTACAAGCAAGGTGTTAACGGTTTCACTCAGCGCTTGTAAGTGGAGGAGAATATTAGACTGCTGGCTAGCCAGATGGCCAAGGGACCCCTGAATAGGCAGGACCTGCTCTCGGAGCTCCTGTACAGCAGCCGTAGCCGCATCTAGCTGTAGGCTGTGGTCGTTGGTTAACTCTATCTGGACTGCCAACGCTGTTCTGACCCTCTCTGTGTCGGCTGAGGTCGTCATGGTTGGGTCGTAATGTTAGGGTTTGTAACCGACCTCAAACGCAACGGCACAGAGAGGAAGTTCAGAGTTAGCCAAAGCAAGGGCGTATTTATTTACAGAGTCACAAGATGGAATGAAGTAGAGCAATCGAACAAACGGGGAATCTGGCATGTGAAGATTGTTGCGGCTCTGCAGATACTCCCAGTAGGTAGTGGTGAGGAATTGGCTAGTGACGTTTGAAGCGGCTCTGCAGATCCTCCCAGCTTTCACTCCCGGTGGAAACGGAGAGAGAGAGAAATCAGAGTTAGCCCAGCGCACACACAGAGGCAGAGAGGTGACTGATCCAGTATAAATCCAAGTGACTTGATCTTCGGTGTACCACACACAAGTTAGCAGAGTCCAGAGAAAAAACAATACGGTATCTTCAGTGTTAATCTAACACAAAAATTAGGTGAGTCCAGTACAAACAAAAACGGGATCTCTTCGGTGTTCACCAAACACACAAAAAACTGATAATCCAAAAGATAGTTTCCAAAAACTCACCAGAGCGCAACGCGAGAAGCGGGCAGATTACGAGGCGTAGCTCCGAACGGGGAACCAGGTTCTCCACAGCAGTTCTCCACTAAAGATCCTGGAGAGCAAAAGACAGCAACAGCGACGGGGAAGGCAGGTATATGCAGGTGTAATTCAAAACGACCCAACATCGATAGTAAGGGGGTCTGAGCATATACAGCCTACAGGGGCGCTGATTACAAGCTGTGACAGCTGCGGGATGAGATTGATACTTGCTTCAAAAGCGTGTGGCGGGGAAAGCACCAATCAACACGGCACGCATTAATCACATAGTACCTTAAAGGAACGGAGCGTGTGGCAGGGAGCGGACCAAAACCTCACAGAAACACCCCCATGGGATGTGAACATTGTTACTCCACGAGTGGTACTCACAGAGCGAGCCGTGTATTTCCGCCTGCAATGCCTGGACCAGGCAGCCAAATGCCTGGTCCGCATGCGCGGTGACACCAATGGCGGAAATACACGGTTCGCTCTGTGAGAACCACTCGTGGAGTAACAATGTTTTAAATAGGGATGCCCCGATCGATCGGCCACCGATCGTTATCGGCCGATACTCAGTATAAATATGCAATCTGTGAATTCCGATAATGAGTCATATTCGCCGATCGCGGAAACCGATCAAGCGAAGCTCTCACTCGCTGTCTGTCTCAGACACACACGACCTGCAAACTGCCGCTGCTCCTCCTCTCTAGCCCCGCCCGCCCCCGTGTAGAGTTTGTAAACAAAGAGGACTGAGAGGCGGCTCCTCTGCTCGAGTCTATAGTGCATTCGACCTGCGCTAACGTTAGCTACCTAGCTATCGTTACTGTTTAAACAAAATTACCCAGTCAACTATTCACGTTTAGTAGGCATTGTCTAACGGTATTTAGCCAACTAGCTACCGATAGCTCCTGATATCAACAAATGATCCAGAAAGTCTAGTAGTCCATGTTCATACCTCCGTTAGCTTGCGTTAGCTTGCGTTAGCTGACGTTAGTTTACTGTTCAAAACGAAATGTCCCATTGAACTAAAGTTCTGTCTTAACGTCATCTAGCCGGCTAGCAGTAGCTACAGATAGCTCTTGATATCAATGTCTTATAACATTGATTTAATGCGTATTCGAGCTGAGGGCTTGCTGAATGTGAAATGACCAAAGCACAGTAACGTTACCAATAGGGTCCCGCTGCAGCGCCGGAGAATCCTTTTTGGAGCTGGAGGCTACTAGAGTACACACAGACAGTGGAGCTGTTTGCAGATAGCGAGCATTTTGACTTGTTGCGTGGTGGCGATGTCTCGCAGATAATACAAGTACAAGTCTAATTATATAATATATATATTTTATAAAAAAAAATTAAAAAAAAAATTTATATAAAATAATTTTTAATTTATTTTTAATCAAAAACAATCGGTATCGGATCGGTATCGGCCGATATGGCTCACGACGATCGGTGATTGGTATCGGTGGCAAAAAACGTGATCGGGGCATCCCTAGTTTTAAACTGTTTATTAGCAACTCAGAGCTTCCAGACCACACTGTAAAGATGTGTTAAACCCATATTCTACGCTGGGTATCTTTGAAATTCATATCTGATATATTTTTGACCCACCGTGAGCCCCCCGTCCACGCTTGGTACCTTATTATGACACTGGTTGCGGTCTACGTGAGAGTGACTGCGGTACAGCCCCAGGCTACACGCAGTCACGAAAGGGGCTAGTTAATCGCATGATTTGCTTGTGCATAACAAAAAATATTTAGCTAAATGTATCTAGGGGCTGCAGTCATAAAGAAACACCAAGTTTGTGGCCAAGTTCAGCTCCAACTCCATAGTGAAGTTCGCAGACGACACAGTGGTGGTGGGGCTGATCTCAGACAACGACGAGAAGGCCTACCGAGAGGAGGTTGAGGTACTGGAACGTTGGTGCCAGGACAACAGCCTGCTCCTGAACATTGGTAAAACCAAGGAGCTGATCGTGGATTATAGGAGAGGACAGCAGGAGACACACACACCACTGATGATTAACGGGGCTACCGTGGACAGGGTGAGCAGCTTCAAGTACCTGGGGGTCCACATCTCAGAGGATCTGACATGGTCAACACACATAGACACAGTAGTAAAGAAAGCGAAGCAGCGCCTCTACCACCTGAGACAGTTAAGGAAGTTCAGAGTATCGGGGAAGATACTCCAGTCCTTCTACTCAGGAGCTGTAGAGAGCATCTTGACCGGAAACATCACTGCCTGGTATGGGAACAGCACGGCACAGGACAAGAAGGCCCTACAGAGAGTGGTGCGCTCAGCCGAGCGTACCACGGGTATTGCGCTACCTCCCCTGCAGGCTCTATACAACAAGAGGTGCAAATCCAGAGCCTGCAGGATAATGAAAGACCCCCACCACCCCAATAACAGCCTGTTCCAGCTGCTGAGGTCAGGCAGACGCCTGCGAACCCCAGCTACTAGGACGGAGAGGCTTAGGCTAAGCTTCTTCCCCCAGGCCATCAGAGCCTTGAACAATGAACATTGAGAGACACAGAAACTGAACTATCCACACACAAGCACACACTAGCACATACACGACACGCACGCTGAGCACGCTCACACACTAGCAGCCACTTTAACACTCATGCCGCACACACGCACACTTATGGCCAGAGGAAAGGCCACTTGAATTAGTAAAACATCAGGAACAGTGTATTGCACTACTAAAGCTACCTAGCATGTCCTATATGCTCTGTAAATACTATGTACAGATACCGAGATGGCACACCATGTACCTGTTTATTGCACTGTTGTTTTTTATTGGATTCTATTATATGTTGTACCACTGTATTTTTATTGGACTCTATTATATGTTGTACCACTGTATTGCACATCGTCGCGGGCAAGACCAGCCGCATTTCATTGTATACCTGTATGCCGTGACAATTAAAACTCTTGACTTGACTTGACTTGACTTGATTATGTTTGTTAGAAGCAGGCTACTCTCTCATGATTCCATCTGCTTCCATCATGAGAGTAGCCTGCTTCCATCATGAGAGTAGCCTGCTTCCATCATGAGAGTAGCCTGCTTCTATCATGAGAGAGTAGCCTGCTTCCATCATGACAGTAGCCTGCTTCCATCATGAGAGTAGCCTGCTTCCATCATGAGAGAGTAGCCTGCTTCTATCATGAGTAGCCTGCTTCCATTATGAGAGTAGCCTGCTTCTATCATGAGAGAGTAGCCTGCTTCCATCATGAGAGTAGCCTGCTTCTATCATGAGAGAGTAGCCTGCTTTCATCATGAGAGTAGCCTGCTTCTATCATGAGAGAGTAGCCTGCTTCCATCATGAGAGTAGCCTGCTTCTATCATGAGAGAGTAGCCTGCTTCCATCATGAGAGTAGCCTGCTTCTATCATGAGAGAGTAGCCTGCTTCCATCATGAGAGTAGCCTGCTTCTATCATGAGAGAGTAGCCTGCTTCCATCATGAGAGTAGCCTGCTTCCATCATGAGAGTAGCCTGCTTCTATCATGAGAGAGTAGCCTGCTTCCATCATGAGAGTAGTAAATACTAGGTGCTGGACAATTAGCATTTCAATGGTGTGTGGGGGTTGCAGCCACCAATGTTCCCGGCAGCGTGTCAAAGTGTCCTTGAGCAAGACGCTTAACCCCCAATTGCTCCTGATGAGCAGGTTGGCACCTCTGCCGTCTGTGAGTGAATGTGAGGTGGGTTCTAGGGGTAAGGTCAAGTAGAAGTCTGACCAGTTTGTTTTGTGATGTTTGTAATCTTGTTTTTAGCGCCTTTGAGGTGCTTTGGTACCATGAGGTGCAAGCATAGTCGTAGTACAAATATACAGCACTGTTGGGGGGGGGGGGCTCTCTCGCATATAGTAAGTAAGTAAGTAAGTAAGTAAGTATTTATAAAGCACCTTTCATACATGTCATGTAGCTCAAAGTGCTGTACACAATTATAGGCATATATAACGATAAAAGCAATAATAATAATAATAATAATAATAGTAACGTAAAAATGAAAATAACGTAAAAACAGTCATTTGCTTACCAGTTTGGGAGAACAGGTCCGCACAAACATTTCCGCTCAGTGGCAACCGGAAATGCACTAAACCAATGCACTTGTATGGTAGGTAGCAATGTTTAGGTCTTATAATGCTAGTGTAGTTACGTTTTTATCAGTGGTCATAGTTGGGTCCATAGTGCTTTACCAAGTCCCATGGATCCATCAGTGGCCGTGTATTTGTGTGCGTATGTACCCGTTCGCTCATGTGGTCAGTGGCCAGAGTTGGGTCCACAGGACTTATCCAAGTCCCATGGACCCATCAGTGGCCGCGTCTTGTGGTAGAAAGAAAGAAAAAGAAAAACGCATAAAGAAAACAGTCTAAAGTTTGAAAGTTTGGGAGGTCCGCAGAAACACGCCTTCAGCTCAGAAGCTGAGGCGTGTCAAAAACTTTTGAAAAACTGGAGGCGTGTCTCCTATTGTACCCATTCCTTCATCTAAAAAGTTTGAAAGTTTGGGAGGTCCGCAAAAACACGCCTTCAGCTCAGAAGCTGAGGTGTGTCAAAAACGTTTGAAAAACTGGAGGCGTGTCTCCTATTGTACCCATTCCTTCATCTAAAAAGTTTGAAAGTTTGGGAGGTCCGCAAAAACACTCCTTCAGCTCAGAAGCTGAGGCGTGTCAAAAACTTTTTAAAAACTGGAGGCGTGTCTCCTATGTACCCGTTCCTTCATCTAAAAAGTTGGGTCCACAAGGCTTATCCTAGCCTCATGGATCCATCAGGTTTTTCCAAGCCATAACTATTTGTAAGCTAGACTGTATAGGTACGTTTTTAATTTTCCTTTAAAAATGTGTATAGAGCTGGCGTTTCTGATGTGTGTTGGTAGTGTGTTCCATAGTTTTGGGGCATAGTTGGCAAATGCCATACTTCCTATCCTTTTTTGGTTTCTGGGCGTGTCTAGTAAACCTGTAGTGGATGACCGTAGCGTTCTTGAGGGCAGATAACTAACTAGGGAATTTGCTATGTATTTTGGGCCTTGCTCATTAAGAGCTTTATATGTTAGGAAAAGGACCTTAAAATCAATTCTATGAGTTATTGGAAGCCAGTGCAGAGTGGCCAGGACTGGAGTGATATGTTCTCTTCTCCTTGTATGAGTTAGTAATCGAGCTGCAGAGTTTTGGATAAGCTGAAGCTTCCCAATGGTTGCTTTGGGAAGACCAGTGAACAGTGCATTACAATAGTCAAGCCGACTTGATACAAAAGCATGAATAAGTTTCTCTGCATCCTTTTTATTTACGAAAGGTCTTACTTTCGCTATAGTAATAATAGAGTATATACATTTGAGGGGGAATAAACTGTACATATACAGCACTGTTTGTGATACAAAAATAGTAGAGTACATTAACCTGGCACACAACATACTTGTTCACATGTCATTTTTCTTGCACTCTAAAGTACAGTTTATTCCCCCTCAAATGTATATACTCTATTATTACTATATACTATTTTTGTATCACAAACAGTGCTGTATATTTGTAGACCTCTTCCAATGTACAGTTTATATGTCTGAGGAGAAGACTGGTACTCATCATCTTCGTCTCCACAAAGTAGGCTACTGGGGGGTCTACTGTATGTGAGACATATTTCCTTTAGAGTGAAAGAAAAATGACATGTGAACAAGTATGTTGTGTGCCAGGTTAATGTACTCTACTATTTTTGTATCACAAACAGTGCTGTATATGTACAGTTTATTCCCCCTCAAATGTATATACTCTATTATTACTATATGCGAGAGAGCCCCCCCCCCCCCCCCAACAATGCTGTATATTTGTAGACCTCTTCCAATGTACAGTTTATATGTCCTTGATGCTGCTCTCCAGGACCGAGATCATGGCGTTCTTCTGCTCCAGGTCCCGCAGCAGCTCTGTGTTCTCCTTCTCCTTCAGCTGAGCCTCCAGCTCCACGCACCTCTTGGCAGCCAGATATGGACACATGGAACGTAAACACTATTATTAGTACAATACATATGATAGGAGCTGGAGCACATAAGTACACACACACACACACAATCACATGCACAAGTACACAAACATAAACACAATGACCATCAGTCCATTAGTACATTAAAACCAGACACTGTCCGCAGACTCTTTACATCTTTACTACCGTAGGCTCCATCACCTTGGAACAGATAATACTTGTGCAGGCTCTATCACAACATTATAGAAAGATGTGTTTGTTATTAATCAAGCAGGCTTGGATCCCATACATGTAGGTTTAACAATAGAGATCAGACTCAAGACAGTTTTCTGCTCTGTTGTGAGTCCTGTTTGTTTAAACGGAGAAAGATTTTAACCTCACACCTAAGTTTGGTTTATATACTAAAATTGCTAACAGATTAGGGGAATAGCTACAATTTAAATCTTGTTCGGTCCCGGCGTGTGGCTCACAGCACCATCGGCCTCTGCAGGTTCAGCTTGGGCCTCTCCCTCATGAAGTACTGCCCGCCGAATATGATGGCGGCATACAGGCCGCAGAACATGAAGGACTTGCTCCTGAAGTGGGACAGAATACACACAGAACATGGAAGATTTACTACGGAAGTAGGACAGAACACACACAGAACATGGAAGATTTACTATGGAAGTAGGACAGAACAAGTTTCAAGTTTCAAGTTTCTTTAATAGTTGTCATACAGAAGTACAGAATACTTTTGTACAAAATGCTTCTTACTGTTGCGCTCCAGAGACTGTGCAAGACAAGATAAGTATGAAATAAAAACATAGTAAAATTAGAAGTAAAAAAAAGAGGTCAGTGTTCAGTTTAGACATATGTACAATGTTCGATGCAGAATAGACGTAGTTACCATACAATATACAATACTGTGCAGTGTACTAATATACAATACTATATAGTGCAAGGCAGAAATGGAGAAATGGGACGAGGTGCAATTTAGGTACAATTCACAGTAGGTGTACGAGTTGTAGTGCAAATCCTTTATCAATAAATATAAAGTGTAAGTGTGTTTGTGTGATCTAAAGTGTGGAGAGTGGGTGCTGCAGTGTGTTGTTTGTTTGAGTGAGTGTGTGCATGTGGGTGTGTGTGCTGTGTGCATTTGATGGTTGTTGCATAGTGATTATTGTTCGTTTAGCGATTATTGTTCGTTTAGCAGCCTGATGGCCTGGGGATAGAAGCTTCTTCTGAGTCTTTCTGTGCTCGCCTTAAGACTCCGGTATCGCTTGCCTGACCGCAGCAGTTCAAAGAGGCAGTTGTTCGGGTGGCTCGAGTCCTTAATAATTCTCTTAGCCTTCCCCTTGCACCGCTTGATGTAAATGTTCTGGAGGGTGGGAAGCCCCCCTCCAATTGTGCGTTCGGCTGAACGTGTCACTCTTTGTAGTCTGCTACGGTCTTGTGCAGTGCTATTCCCAAACCAGGAGGTGATGTTGCCGGTCAGGATGCTCTCTATTGTACATGAGTAGAAGTTCCTAAGGATCTTCTGACTGACTTGGAACTTCCTTAGGCGCCTGAGGAAGTAGAGGCATTGTCGTGCCTTCTTCACAACACTGTCAATGTGTGTGGTCCATGTCAAGTCCTCGGATATGTGGGCTCCGAGGTACTTGAAACATGGAATATTTACTATGGAAGTGGGACAGAACACACACAGAACATGGACGATTTACTACTGAAGTGGGACAGAACACACAGAACATGGAAGATTTACTACTGAAGTGGGACAGAACACACACAGAACATGGAATATTTACTATGGAAGTAGGACAGAACACACACAGAACATGAAGGACTTGCTCCTGAAGTGGGACAGAACACACACAGAACATGGAATATTTACTACTGAAGTAGGACAGAACACACACAGAACATGGAAGATTTACTATTGAAGTGGGACAGAACACACACAGAACATGGAAGATTTACTATGGAAGTGGGACAGAACACACACAGAACATGGAATATTTACTACTGAAGTAGGACAGAACACACACAGAACATGGAAGATTTACTATTGAAGTGGGACAGAACACACACAGAACATGGAAGATTTACTATTGAAGTGGGACAGAACACACACAGAACATGGAATATTTACTATTGAAGTGGGACAGAACACACACAGAACATGGAAGATTTACTATTGAAGTGGGACAGAACACACACAGAACATGGAAGATTTACTATTGAAGTGGGACAGAACACACATAGAACATGGAAGATGTACTACTGAAGTGGGACAGAACACACACAGAACATGGAAGATTTACTACTGAAGTGGGACAGAACACACACAGAACATGGAATATTTACTATGGAAGTGGGACAGAACACACACAGAACATGGAAGATTTACTACTGAAGTGGGACAGAACACACACAGAACATGGAATATTTACTATGGAAGTGGGACAGAACACACACAGAACATGGAATATTTACTATGGAAGTGGGACAGAACACACACAGAACATGGAATATTTACTCCTGAAGTGGGACAGAACACACACAGAACATGGAATATTTACTATGGAAGTAGGACAGAACACACACATAACATGGAAGATTTACTACTGAAGTAGGACAGAACACACACAGAACATGGAAGATTTACTATGGAAGTAGGACAGAACACACAGAACATGGAAGATTTACTACTGAAGTAGGACAGAACACACACAGAACATGGAAGATTTACTATGGAAGTAGGACAGAACACACAGAACATGGAAGATTTACTATGGAAGTATACAGGACAGAACACACACAGAACAAATGTATATATTCTCTTTTAGAAACGGTCTGTACCCATTCTGCAATCTGTTAATACACTTTTCAATCAATCAATCAATCAATGAATTTAAAATGGGGGACCCTGATGTAAACAAGACGAAAGTCTTTCTCTGGTCTGTATTGTACCCATTCTGCAATCTGTTAAAGTTTTCAATCAATCAATATATCGTTGAGTAACGTTAGCTATAGCTAGCTAGTGATTGATCGATTGAAAACTTTATTAACAGATTGCAGAATGGGTACAATACAATAGCTTAAAGACGTGTTTTCACCATGTTAAGGCTAGACGCCCTGGCTAGGCTAGGCAGCTGTATGCTAACATTTGCCATTGTGAGATTGTCGACTGACAAAACCTACTGTGCTGTTTTTAGTGGGAACAAAGTCCTTTCGGTTGGTATTCTTAATCCACTTCTGGCTAATATCTTGCTTGTCTGCACGGCCAGGGAATCGATGCAAATGGTATGGTCTCAGACACGGGCAGTGGTCGGTCAAGTTGAACACAAGTGAGGCACAGAGCCACGAATTTCATAATAAAAACTGTGAATAAAAAAAAAAGAAAAAAAACACGCTTGCGCCCAAAGGACATTTTATAAAACGAGGCATGATACAATACTATACATACAATACAATACTATATATTTTAGCCAAAACATGTGGTCAGAACACAGTGCATTTAGTCCATTCGCTCTCATTCTCTCTCGGGACATCCCTATTGATTACCAATAACCGCGTTAGCCTCAGTAGCCACATACACTGATCGGAGTGTCATTCATAGTGTAACACCCAACAAGAATGTGAAACAACTTATTAGTATTGGGTTAGAGTTGTTTGATTTCCACTAACGTAATGTTAGATTGCTATCTGAGAAAGTTACGTAACGTTAGTCTACTGTATGTGAGCTGGCTGGCTACACCATTTGCGGCATTTGCCATGTATAATCTGTAGGCAAAACGGACTGCATATAAACGGCTGATGACTCATAACTTCCTATCACGTTTGAATAATGCTGTAAAGTTAAGTAAAAATGCATTTCAATAGTAATGTATATTAAGAGCTTACCGATTGAGAGCTAAATCCACTGCCAACAGACGAGACGCAATATTTACTTCCTAGTCCACTCTCTCTCTCCGCCTCTCTCTCACCGAGGGCGGAGCTCGTCCAGCACGTTGTCACCAGCTGTATGAGAGCGCCCCCGCTGGTCATTGTTAACATTAACCACACAAAACGGCGTCAAAACGGCCGGCAAACAGCTGTTCCATGACTAATTCTGGCTGGATCTGTATATATATATAATCCCATATCCCACCCCCCCCTCCCTCCCTTACACGACCGGTGCCCAGAATGAGCCATTTATCCTTAACTTTCCTATGCAAATTGCCATAGGATCTAAAACTCTTAATTCTACCTTAATAGAATGTCACCCGTGGCTTAGCCACTCTCCCGTTAAAATAATAAAATAAAAATAAAAATAAAAAATATGCCTCAAATATCATAGTATATTCACTTAAACCTTATACTAACATGTATAAGTTAAAACACACCGAAGAATAAGAAAGATGTATAGAAGGGCGGTTAGGTGGCCGAGCGGAGATTGCGTTCGTCACCAACCCCGGAGCTGTGAGCTGGATTCGAACGCTCCGGGGTTGTCACCAGCTTGGCTGGCCGTCTGCACTCATACAATTGGCTGTATTAGAGGGTGGGAGAAGCTGGCGGGGTGGGTCCGGGTCGTTGTAAACAGCGACTCCTACAGTTCGGTCGGGGCGCCTGCTAAGCGCGGATAGGACTTGAGGGGGATAGTGTGGTCCTCCCACACGCTACGCCCTCTCGATGAGAATCCGCGCTGCCAGGTGAAAAGAAGCGGTGATTGGCTGGACGTGTGTCGGAGGAAGCACGTGGTAGCCTCCACTCTCCCAGATGATCTGACTGTGGGGGGTAAGTGCGCAGCGACCAGGAAGGGACTGGGAATTGGCATACGACTAACATTGGGATGGGAGAAAATCGGAGGAAAAATGGAGGGGGAAAAAAGATCAATAAAAAAAATAAAAATAAAGATGTATAGAACAAAATTATAGAAACCTCAAAAAATAGAGAACATTTGTTTAAATCTTAATCTGACTTTGCCAAACTTAAACACCTAGATGAAAATTAAGGTTTTAAATACGTGTATGCAGTTCGTCCCCCAAACAGGGGTGGGCAGTATTCCGTTGTAAAGGTTGTTGTTCTTCCAGATATGATTCTTGTGTATGGTCACAAATTGTTCTTCATGTTCCAGGGCTTTCTGCATGCCATAGGGTGATATTATTCCAGAATATTCCGATATGACACAGAGCGTTGAAAAAGTCCAGAGTATTCCAAAATGTCAACAACATAGCATGACTTGCATAAAACTGTCGGGTTCAGTTAATTTGACCTTGGAGAGACGGTAAGGAGAAGGTTTTAGGTTCAAGGATTTATTACAGAGTGAATAAAACAATATTACAGAGAATACACATCACAGCTGTGGAGTGGACACAAAATCAGTACTTAGCTCAGGCTTCGCAAAGACGTGTGTCCAAATACTTCCTCCCTTGTCAATTTATACTCCATGCAACACGTCTAAACAAGGAGACAGACTGTAAACCGAGAACATCACTATTTTAGCTTTGTCACAGGTGGTTCATTAGTGAAGGACATACTGTGGGTCGAATTAGTGCATTTCTATATGACCATGGCCTGCTTTAATACAGTAAACAGCACATTTTGTAATAGTATACATATTTGTAGATGGTTGTCTATACATTCTTACAATGGATAACTGGAACAGTAGATTGATTCTTATGGCATATATTTATGCATACTGTAACTAGCTTATCTTAGTAGGCCAAATCCTGCCTTCTCTGCCTGTGCTTCCTACCAACAGCTGCATGGCCTGGTCAGAAATAGCTGTTGGTATTGCCACACACTAGAGGAGATTTTCAACACATAAGAATGATAGAAGAATAATTGTATTAATGTTGACAATCCCTCCTTTCACACCAATTTTATGGTGTGAACAACTGAAAACCACAAACCTACCATAATAATTACCAAACCATAACAGAAGTTAATATGATATGCCAAATCCTCCAACCCTATTGTGTGAGAGCGAAAACCCCTGCGGGACAGTACGATTTGGTCAAGGGGAAACTCTACTCACCATCTCTCTGTCCAGACGAAGGTATTTTTTAATACACAATGGGTGAGACCGCATAGGCAGTAAAATATAAGGCATAAGCTTCTGACATTGGCGTATGGTTGGCAATTATACATGGTGTAATAACTAATGAAAACATCCATATAACAACCGTATATTATATCTGCAGTATAAAGAAATAAATATGTGGTGTTCCACACAGTAAACACACGTGCAGCATGCTAACAATGCATTAGCCAAATCTAATAACATCACCAAAAACCGCGGAAAAAATGTGAAGAAGGGATGTCATGCCTGGAAGGTCACACTCCATCCCTCCTTTGCGTAGGGCGCAAAAATATAGCAATAAACGTACGAAAAAATCTTCTTATCGCTGGACCCATCTTCTTCACGTGAGTGATCTCGGAATTATTCTGATAATAATTAGATTATTTGCATTTTATCATTATCACCTTCCATCCATTCCATGTCATTCACTCAACTCGTCTTTCATTTTACCAGTAGGGCAAGCTTGATTTGGAAACAATGGCCCCGATTTATTCACTTCCCATCTGGTGTTCTTTCATACTGGTGTTCTTTCATACTGTTTCAACAGGTTCTAGTCATGTTATTAATAATAATAATACATTTGATTTATAAAGCACTTTTCAAGAACCCAAAAACGCTGACCGTGAGTAAAAACAAAGAAACAAAGAAACAGAGAATCACAGGGAATGAGCAACAGTATGAGGACAGAGGACCTTTAACCACGGGTAAACAAGTAACAGATGCAGAGTCCAGTAGTCAGGGAAGTAAGGAAGCCGAGGGGAAGGGGCAGGTGAGGGAGAGGAAGTAGGGAAGGGGAAAGGGAGGTGGTAGGTTGGAGGAGGGTGGTTATGGGTAGGGAAAGTTCAAAAAACAGGTAGGTTTTGAGTCTGGCTTTAAAGGTGGAGAGTGAGGGAGAGTCACGGACAGTCTGAGGGAGGGTGGTCCACCGTCTGGGTGCAGCTCATGAAAAAGACTGGTCACCAAAACCTTTAAGTTTGGATGATGGGACAGTGAGGGAAAGAGTGGAAGAGGACCGGAGGGAAACGGGTGGGGCGGTAGGGGAGAAGGAGATCACATTATCAGTCAGGTAGGGGGGGCCAGGCTATGGAGGTGAACATGCTGATAAACAGGGGTCTTTCCTGGTGATACATGAATACTTTCCTGAATACGGAATACGGTTGCTGAGCCCTTTTGACAGGCGGAAATAACAAACTGAGTGAGGTATAATTGTTGGTCGTGTTTTGTTTGGGGAGGGGTGAGAATTGTGGATTGAGTTATGTCTAAGGTATCTACAGACTCAATATCGTCCGTTTGCGCCGTTTCTGTTAGTTCTTGATCAAGTAGCCAAATTGTCATTACTTTGATTGTTCCAGCGCAGCCAAATCGGTTCTAATCTCTCCGACTGTTCGAGAGGGTGCCTGTGCAGGTACACAATGTGTGAGGTGGTGCCAATGAGCTCCTGTTTTTCCTCTAACTTTCAGGGCGTGGGATGTGTGTTCAACCACTTCCCAAGGCCCTGTCCACCTGGGTTCAGTCCACTTTCTTTTGTGAACTTTAACCCGTACCCAATCTCCAGGCTTAACAGGAGTCTTATCTGCTTCCTCCTGATCCTCCTCGGATCTCTGAACCTGTGTAGACAAGACTTGAGTGATGTTAGTGAGGGCCTTTAGGTAATCTTCCACCTCTATCTCCCATATGTTCAAAGTGGGTTCACACACTCCCTCTCTAGGTGGGCCTGGCATTGGTCTCCCTGTCATTAACTCATGAGGGGAGAGATGAGTTTTCTCATTTTGAGAGGACCTCATAGACATCAATGCAAGAGGCAGGGCATCCACCCACTTCAGCTTTGTCCCATGACAAGCTTTTGCTATCTTCCTTTTCAAGGTCTGATTTGCTCGCTCGACCAAACCTTGCGAGGCAGGATGGTAAACGCTGCCATATTTGTGTTCTATTCCTAAGTATTTTTCCACCTCACCTAGCTTTTGGCTGGTGAAATGAGTCCCATTGTCGGACCTTATGAGCCGGGGGACACCGTGCCGTGGAATTAGTTCATTTTTTAGCCACTTAATGACCGATCCAGCATCCTCCTTTTTACAGGGGATTGCTTCAACCCACCTGGTGAATCTATCCACCATCACCAGTATGTATCTGTAGCCCCTTACAACGTTTTCAGCCCCCATGTCAGTGTAGTCAATACAAATTTCCTTAAATGGTGCATCAGGGACAGGGAACCTTCCCATGGGGAGCTTGTATGTTCTTTTGTTGTTGTATGCATTACAAGTGTCGCAATCTGTAATGTAGTTTTCTATCATGTCCTTCATGTAAGGGTGCCACCATTGTAGTTCTACTTCCTTGGTGGTTCTCCGTCTGCTGACGTGGGTGGGGCCATGGGCCTGTTTTATGAGTAGCTGGCATAGTTTTGCAGGAGCTACTAGGCGGCCGTCATGTGCCCTCCAGATTCCTTTTTCACATTGGGCTCCTTTCCTTGCCCATTGATTTTGTTCATAAGGTCCTGCTTCTTTTTGCATTTCTCTAATGCTGTCTTCAGTTAGCTCTGGTCTGTTTTCTTCCTGGAGGCTCACCATCTGTCCTGTGTAACCTCCTGCTTTTTTGGCCGCTTTGTCTGCTGCATCGTTTCCCCGGGCTATGGGTGAGGTCGAATTCTGATGTCCTTTGCACTTTATAACGGCTACCTCCCGGGGGAGCAGTACAGCCGCTAACAGTTTTCTGAGTGCTTCTGCATGTTTGACAGGTGCTTTCTGGGAGGTGATGAAACCTCTTCTTATCCACTGGGGTCCATTGACATGAACGGCTCCATGGCCATACGCTGAGTCTGTGTAGATGTTTACTCTGGCACCTTCACTTAATTCCAGTGCTCTGGTTAAGGCTTTGATCTCCGCCAGTTGTGCTGAGGCTGGTTGTGGTATGATGGCTGCTTCCAGAGTTATTGTTTGGGAACCTTTTTGTTGTACCACTGCGTAGGAGGCAACGTTTCCTGTTTCACCCTTGTAGCAGCATCCATCACTGTACATGACCTTTTCTGGGTTTGGTAGTGGTTCCTCTTGTAGATCTGTTCTGATTCTCAGATCTTTCTGGGCGATGTAACTACAGTCATGTGGTTCCAGGTCTTTTGATGTTAGTCCGGTGGCTATGTTCACTCTTCCTGATTCATAGCTGATGTGTGGTTGTGTGAGGGTCTCAGAAACCTTGATTCTTCTGATTGGCGAGAAGGTGAAGGCTTTGGAGCTCAGGAATGCGACTACTCCATGAGTTGTGTTTATCTTGAGGGGGTGGCACATGACCACATGAGCTGTCTTCTCAATGGCTCTGGCGAGTGCCGCCAGGTGTCTTGTACATCCTGCTTGACCTTTTTCGATGTTGTCGAGTTTTGAACTATGATATGTTAGTATCCTTCGTTCCCCCTCCTTTTTCTGAAACAGAACTCCGTTTACCACCCCTTCTGTTTCAGAAACATCCAAGTAGAATGGTTGTGAGTAGTCTGGAGTGCACAGGTGAGCAGCCTGTGCCAGGGCTTGTTTGGTCTGGGTGAATGCTTCTTCTCCTTCCAGTGTCCAATCCAGTACCGCTGTGAGGTTCCTGTTGCCAGCTTCTGTAATCATGTCCCTCAAGGCCTGAGTTAGGGACACATAGTCAGGTATATGGGATCTGCTGTAACCGGTCAAGCCCAAGAAAGCCAACATCTGTTGCACTGTTCTTGGTTTCCCATGGGTGAGGATGGAGGTTCGTTGAGATGAGGACAGCGTCAGGCTGTTTGCTGAGATGAGCCTTCCAAGGAAAGTAACGGTTCGTCTTGCTATCTGGGTTTTCTCCTTTTTAACCTTGTAGCCAATTTTGGCTAGGAATACCAACAGATCGGAGGTGGCTTTTAGACAGGTCTCACCAGAGGGGGCAGCCAAGAGCAGATCATCCACATACATAATCAGAATGACTCCTTCCGGCAGTGCCAGGGTGTCTAGGTCCTTCTTCAGTGCTTGGTTGAATAGTCCAGGGCTACCCTTGTAGCCTTGCGGCATCCTATTGTAGGTGAGTTGAAGTCCTTTATAGGTAAAGGCAAACATATCTTGAACTTCTGGATCGAGGGGCAGGCAGAAGAATGCATTTGCCAAGTCGATGACGGAGAAGTGGGTATGTGACGGATCAATGTTCTGCAGCGCCACATAGGGGTCAGGCACAGGAAGGTTTTCTGTTACTGTTGCATTGTTGACTTCTCGCAGGTCATGGACCATTCTCCATCCATTGTTTCCTGCTTTGGGTACTGGCAGTATGGGGGTGTTCCAGGGAGATGTGGTGTGTCTTAAGACTCCAACTTCTAGGAGTCCTCGGATGGTGTCATCAATTCCATTGATCTGTTCTGGTTTGAGTTTGTACTGGGGCCTCCAACAGGGGGTTTGGTCTGGCTTGAGGGTGACTGAAACTTCTCTATTGGCCACTAGTCCCACATCATAGGGGCCGGTGGTCCATAACGTATGTGGGACGTTCTGCAGCCATTCTTCCGTGTCTGGATGGTTAGTATGTTCTCTTCCATGGTCCCGTTCTAATTCCTGTTTTTCCAACTGGCCTTGATCAGTGCCGTTGTGAAGGATTCTCCACATGGTGCCTTCAGGATTGACGAAGAGCTTGGGTGACCTGGTGGGTAACCATGTGCTGGCCAGGGCTTTTCTCATCATATGGCCCAGTGACCTTGCTTCTTGTCCCACTGCTACCGCTAGGGTGATGTGTGGGGTGGCTTCTTCATCCAGGACATACCACTGTTGTTGTTCTGGGGTGAGTAGGCATTGTGCAGCGACTCCTTGTTGTCCCACATAGAGGTCTGATATCTGTATCTTCTCAGTATTATTTTCTTTGTCCTCTTCCCAGGCTTGTTGATACTCCTCATCAGGTCGTCTGAGGTAGTTGTAGGTAAGATGAAGGGGGTCTATCGGGGGCCCAAATGCTCCCAGGGTGTTTATCCAAGGTTTCCATAACATGTAACATCTTTGTATTTCTGGGGTGTCAATACCAGTAGTGAGTAGCCTACTCCAGTAGACTTGAGTGGTTTCTTGTGGGGTGTCTGGAGTTCCCAACATTAATATCCTTTCTCCACTGCTGTATGTTGTAAGGTTTTCAGCGCTTCCAGGGAGGCGCAGGATAAGGCCATCTGGAGAGCAGAGGATTACAGCTCCTATTTTGACCAAAAGGTCTCTTCCTAATAGGTTGACGGGGCATTTGGGTGCGTGGAGGAAGGAATGGAGAAGAGTTTGACAGCCTACTGTGGTGACCAATGGCGTGGTATATTTCTGCATTTCAGATTTTCCCGAGTATCCAACTGTGTTGAGAGTCTTTGTGGAAAGTGGTGGGGACTTTCCCTTGAGGCTGGTGATAACCGATACTGCGGCTCCGGTGTCCACCATGAGCTGTATTATTTCACCCTCAATTTCACAGGTAACCATTGGTTCTTGGTGGGCCGGTACCGCTATACCTGTGGTTGGATCCTTTGGGCATCTTCATTGTGGTCCCCACTCTTCAGTCTCCCATGCTGACATAGGCAATTGGGAGGCATTCGGCGGGTAACCTCTGGATCCTTCCTGTTGCGGAGGTCCTCCTCTTCCTCTGGGGCTGTATCCTCCTCTAGGGTTGCCCCTCTGTCCGCCTCTGTTCTGTATGTTCTGATAACAGTCGCGGGCCCAGTGGCCACCATGTCCACAGATGTAACAGCCAGTTGGTTGTGGCGGTGGATTGAACCTCCCATTTCCTCTTCCTCTTGGTGGCCCTCTGTTCATTGGAGGCCCGTATGCCTGGTATTGGTATGGGGGTGGGTACGCATAGGGAGCCATGGGAGTGGGGTAAGCGGGCCACTGTTGCTGTGGTGGTGGCATGGGTGAGGGTACAGTGGCTGGAGCTTCCACAGCTTCTTGTTGCATGGGTGGCCCCATGTGACCCATCAACATTTGTTTTTTCCCTCTCTTTGCCCTGTTGGCCTCATCGTCTTTCTCACTCACTTGCATTTTCAACAGTCTCTTTCCCAATGTCTTTATCTCTTCATCATTGTCGTTTTGAATTTTCTTGTGCTTGTTGTCATAATGGATGAGGTGGGCTTTCCATTCCTCGTCGTCTTTCGTATCCAGACCCACAATGTCCTCCAATCGGTCTTGCACTGCCTGGGGAAGGGCATGTACCACTGCGTTTCTCCACAACATGGTGGTGGCATTGGAGCTATCATGTCTTTCTCCTGTGCTTTCCAACCACACCTCTTCACACTTTTTCAGGAAGGCATGTATCTCCTCACCCTGTTCCTTCTTCAGACTGGCTAGGGAGGAGAGAGTCCTTGTAGTGGGGTATACATCTCGGACCCCAGCCCAATATAACTGTCTGTGTTGATTGAAATTATCTTCATCTGGGGAGTTAGTGCAATTTGCCTGGGTATCTATGGTTCTTGCCTTTAGTCTTCCTTCCAATCTTCCCATCAGGGCCCTGAGATCTCCCAGACATAGAGTATCTCCGGCAGTAAATTTCTCAACCTCCATTATCCATCGCTGCCCTCCTTTGGCCAGCGGGGGTAGCTTCGCCACTAAGGCCTCCAGGTCCCTGTGGCACCAGGCCTGGTATATAGTAAGTCCATGATGAGTGGCCACCAGAGGGCACATGTTGTGACCGGCTGCTCCTTGTCCATGGTGAGAGGTCACAAGGGGGCACTGACCGGCTGCTCCTTCCTCCCTCTCTCTGGCTCTTTCTCTTGCTCTTGTGTGGTGTCCCACTGGAGTGTGTTGTAATAGCATTTCTCCACCTGCTATCTCCAGGGATTTTCCTCTGGGGCTCTTCTCATCACCTCGTAGTTTCAGTCGTCCTTCTAGCACTATGACTTTGTCCACCCCCTCTACTTCTTTGACGTCATTGTTTCTGTCCCATGGCTCTGCATCGGCCGTGTATCCATTCTCTTCTCCCCCACTTTCTCCAGATGAGAGCTCCTTTGAAGCTTGACTAGTACCTGCGCTGGTCCTGTATGTGTCGCTGCCCGGACTGTAGCATGTCCTAGCTTCCACCTTTTTCCTCCTTGCATCTACATTCTTTGGTGTCATGTTTCCTTTTGGGCCTGACAGTCCCTCCTTATCGCTGGAGCTTGCTTGCCCTTCCCTGCAGGCCTCTATTATTTCAGTGGTGTTATGTCTGAGGGCTCGGATATCATGGATCAGCTGTGTCAGCTCCCTGTCTTTACTGGTCTCGTCTACTTCCAGGATCCCGTTTGTAATATGGATTATGGGGGCCTGTGTTTGTTGAGGGAAAAGGCATGCATTGGTGGGGGGTGTATACTCTGGGGGTGTTGTGTCTAATAGGTTGGCTGGGTTAGGGTATAGTGGAGGGGCAGAGGAATTTGAGCTTGGAGTGGAGCAAAAGTGAGGCTGTAACGGGGTGAAAATGTCTGACCTGTCTTCTATAGAGACTGGACAGACAGAGACTGCTGATATTGGGGTCACATGTTTAATGTGCATTAGGAGACAGGTCACTTTTGCCATCTGCTTCAGGGATTTGTCTAATGCTGTTTTGGTGGGTCCCATCCTGTGTCTTCCGCCTTTCTCCCATGCAATAGTCCTCAAGGAAAGCTCCCCTTGCTCATGGTTAAACACATTTAGTCTGTCTGCCACCGAAGGAGCCGGCGCTTCGTTCTGGGGGAAGAGGTTCCTCATCTGCCAATTCTTTATCAATTTCTCCATAGTCTTCCTTGTCTTACTTCTGTCTTGGGGCTCTGTGGTCACATCGAGCCGTAGATACACTTTCTGTAGTACAGATTGGGTGGTTTCTTCAACATCCGCCATCTTGGTTTGATTGAGACTAATGTTGTATACTGCAATGAGCGTGTGTGGGATATATTATAGTAAGACTGTGTGTGTGTGTGTGTGTGTGTGTGTGTGTGTGTGTGTGTGTGTGTGTGGGTGTGGGTGTGTGTGTGTGTGTGTGTGTGTGTCCTAAATAGCACGTTGTGTGTGTGTGTGTGTGGGTGTGTGTGTGTGTGTGTGTGCGGGGGTGTGTGTGTGTGTCCTAAATAGCACGTTGTGTGTGTGTGTGTGTGGGTGTGTGTGTGTGTGTCCTAAATAGCACGTTGTGTGTGTGTGTGTGTGGTGTGTGTGTGTGTGTGTGTGTGTGTGGGGGTGTGTGTGTGTGTGTGTGCGGGGGTGTGTGTGTGTGTCCTAAATAGCACGTGCTAGACAGCAGGGGGTCTCCTCCTATGTGTGTGTGTGTGTTTTATAAATAGGATTTGTGAGACTACAGATGCCTGTTATGTTTAGATAAAAGTTCTCTGTGTATGTTTTTGTAAAAAATAAAACTTGTTGAATATCATAAGTAGTAGGGTGTAGTTTGTCAAATATATAGGTAAATACTATTTATACACAGCCTATGACCGTTGTAGGTCAAATACTTTTTGCCTTGCCAACCCTCTCTGTTTATTCAATTTTAAACTTCTGCGCCAGTCAGCTAATTCTAAAGATTCCCACCCCGTCCACAGTGTAATCTTAAAATTCTTGGATGCTTTTGACTTCTTCCATTAATATTTGAATAGTTCAAATAGATCAGGAATGTCTCATTTCATCCAAGTATTTTGTTAAGATCAGCCCAGTTTAAGCCACCCACTTTTCCCCCAGATCTCTACCTAAACGGCCAGCCAGATTGTATTGAAATTGTATTCAGTCAATCAGCCTTTTTTTGAAAACCCTTTTTGTTAGCACCGCAAGGTTTCCATAAGGTTCTCAAAAACATGGACACCGTTTAGGTTTAAAACACACTGCTTTGAGCTATTGCTCACACAATCAAAACATAAATGAAATATAACATCACCTACCCAGTACTTTTTCCTTTATTCCCTAGTCATGCCGTTTAAATAGGTTTACAACAGTCTAAGCTTATTTTGCAGACTTGAATTGTAGGTCCTGAGACAATATAGGGGACTAGTACCAGGACAAGACAAAGGTAATATTAATCCATATGTCCGTAAACTGCCCGCACCCCCAAACGTAATCAGTCCTGCATTCAATGATTGTCTGCCCAATATCTCTGTCTTTACAGGCAGGCCTATATCCTTTTAGGTCTTTGTTTACACTATGTCATATATCTGTCTTTTCAGGCAGGCCTATCTTTTGTAGGACTTTGGTTTACACTATGGCATTTAACATATAATACTATTCAGGTATAATCCCCGGCCTTACAAAAGGTCTTCTGGCACTGTCCCAAGCAAATACATACTAGCACATCACAGGGTTATACAGTATCAGAATATAATATTGATTATTCACTCCTTTAGAAAAATGTCAATCTGACTTTAACCAAATTGTTATCCAAATGTTTTGTAAATATAATGGAGAGAACACTCACGGTTTCAGGCACTGGGAGACACTCATACTATTGTTAACCTATGCAGATTTCGATATAACAGGCTATGCTTACCTTTTCTGATGGATCCGTTTAATGAGTGCCGCCCAGTCCTGTCCACGAGTGCCGTCTCGTTCCAGAAGCCAAATACCCGTACTGGCCACCAATTTGTCGGGTTCAGTTAATTTGACCTTGGAGAGACGGTAAGGAGAAGGTTTTAGGTTCAAGGATTTATTACAGAGTGAATAAAACAATATTACAGAGAATACACATCACAGCTGTGGAGTGGACACAAAATCAGTACTTAGCTCAGGCTTCGCAAAGACGTGTGTCCAAATACTTCCTCCCTTGTCAATTTATACTCCATGCAACACGTCTAAACAAGGAGACAGACTGTAAACCGAGAACATCACTATTTTAGCTTTGTCACAGGTGGTTCATTAGTGAAGGACATACTGTGGGTCGAATTAGTGCATTTCTATATGACCATGGCCTGCTTTAATACAGTAAACAGCACATTTTGTAATAGTATACATATTTGTAGATGGTTGTCTATACATTCTTACAATGGATAACTGGAACAGTAGATTGATTCTTATGGCATATATTTATGCATACTGTAACTAGCTTATCTTAGTAGGCCAAATCCTGCCTTCTCTGCCTGTGCTTCCTACCAACAGCTGCATGGCCTGGTCAGAAATAGCTGTTGGTATTGCCACACACTAGAGGAGATTTTCAACACATAAGAATGATAGAAGAATAATTGTATTAATGTTGACAAAACCCATAAATCTAGCGGGCCCAAACAGTGAACCTTTACAATAATATAGAATCTAGCGTCACATATTAACCTATCTCTACATCAATGTCATCAAAGCTTGTTTGATGCCGCTTTTGGTGTCCAAGTTATAACGAAGTAATAAAAAAATAAAAAAGAAGAATAAGACTTAGCCTCCTCCGCGTAGTGTGTCCCTCATGTACTCCTCGGTGTCTTCAGGCGAGGAAAGCTTTACCCTTATTCCATTTTTATCCATGATGGAAAGACTTGCAGGGTAGCGTAGTGTAGGTGGGAACCTCTTCTCAAAAAGACGAGACATCACTGTCTTGTAACGGGCTCGTAGAGATACAACCTCGCGGCAGAAATACTCGTAGAAATACACTGGTTTCTCGTTGTATTGCAGATTTCCCCTCTTCTTTCGTGCCGCCCGGATAATCGTATCTCTTATTCCAGTTTGACGTAGGCTAGCAATAATCACTCTCGCTTTATTGTTGGTGTTGTCTCGGATGCCAATTCTGTAGCGCTGATCCACTATCGGTGGTGTAGAGAGAATATCTGGTCCTAGAATTTGAGCTAACACTGTCGCGAACGAGTCGTTTGTGCATTCAACTGATTCATCCAGTCCTACTATACGGATATTAAATCTACAGGAATGACGTTCCATTTCGAATATCTTAGCTGTTGTTGCTTCTCGTTGTTGTCAACTATCGTATCCGTTAGCTTCCCGTTGACCTCATCTATCTTCTCCGTTAGTTCCCCGATGCCGTCATGTAAAGCCTCATCACCCCTAATGAATCTCGGTGTGTTCAACCAAGGTGGCTTCAACTACAGTAGTGCGTTCGGTTTGTACTGCAGCTGCTGCTTTCAAATCTTTTTTTACACGTCATTCCTCGCCATGCGTAATCTGCCAATGACGGGTTGCGGCGTCTTTGAGATCAATATTTCATATTTTCGTCATGGTATTCACATTTCACCCGCGGAGTCTTTGCTGGTGTTGTAGGACTCCGCTCAACTCTGCAACGCTTCAATACCGCCACCTGGTGGCCGATCGGCGAGTTGCCAAAACCGGAAGTGGCCGTAAGTGCTTAGTCCGTCCCCTATTCTGTCCGGCCACTCGCTATCGCTTGCGGGACTCTATCCAGACACCGTGCATATCGATCCGTTGCCATAACTCAATAAACAACATGATTGGACGTTAGGGCTGGGCGATATGGCCTCTAAATGATATCACGATATTTTTTGGCTATGTCACGATACACGATGTACATCACGATATTTTGACATTTCCTCTAAAGCCCTTAAAAATACTTGATTTAACTCTTTGAAGCCTAGTCACGCCAACATGACGATTAAAATAGTCCCTGCAACATATGTCTGCATTAAACCATGAAGATGCTTTCAAAAATAATTGAATTAAACATTTCTAAAAATCTAAAAGAGTAGTCTACTGACACACTAACACAGAAATTTTTTTATTAACATCTAAGACAATTTATATAAATACTCTTGGGTGCCTAAGACTTTTGCACAGTACTGTTTTCTATCCACTTTAGCCAAAAATACACACACACTACTGTGAGAAAATAATAATCTTGTAACCAAGGAATGGTCCGCCTATGCTTTTAATATATAGTAATATAAAATCACGGGAGACTTGATAGCTTAAACTTATGATTTTTATTATTAGCAATGTTATAACATCCTACTGGTAAACAAAACACTGTAAACGTGTGTGCATCATCATCATATATATATATATATATATATATATATATATATATATATATATATATATATATATATATATATATATATATATATATATATATATATATACACTTTTTAATTGCATGAAACATTATGAAGTATTCTCTTATGCTGCTTTTCCACGGTCTGCATGGTGCCCTACTACCTACTCGACTCGGTAGTACCCCCATAGATTAGATAGATATAAAGACGGTACACCACCCCCGTCAGTGTAGCTGGGGCGCCGTGACGTCATCGCCAACGCGACACATGGATTTCTATGCTAGCTAACAAGCTACTGTATAAATTCAGTGCCTTATTAGCTCATTTGCGCTAGCCGCAATGCTAACGGAGCATTCCATATTCCATTGCCGTTTCTGAATAAAACACGTATGGCTAACGTTTAAACTCGCGAAGCTCTGTCCACTTTTCTCACACTGTCGTATCCCCGTTCCCTGATTCCTCAAGTAGAGTCCTTCAAACAAACCTGTAGCACCACCTCTCTGGGTGTGTGTGTGCGCGCGTGTGTGTATGGGTGTGTACATGACGTAGGTTGGGGCGAGTCTGTGTGTATTTTTTTTCTTTGAGAGGGAGAGACGAGAGAGTAGAGCGCTGCGCCAAAGTAAGTAATCTCAACCACGGCGGCTTATAAACTGATGTGAGGGATTGTGAGTAACATCACGATGTCCACGATACGTTTAAAAAGTGTATCGTTTATGAACTGTACCCGATATTTATATAATATCGTCATATCGCCCAGCCCTATTGGACGTGTATTAGTATTATACAAACCGGAACTGGATCACCTAGATCAACATCCCATAATAGCGATCTTTTTGCTCCACGCTCATCACCCAACGGTAAGAGGAGACTGGGGTGAGTTTCAGTGTTTTTCTTTACCATTTTCGATACAAACTGCTCTGATCTATATATCACCCATACTACATAAATCATTTAACGTCGGTCATTGAATTATAAACGACCCCCGACATTTTTTATCTGGCGTCGATCGGTATCAAACTGCATTTGATGATCTAATATATGCATTTATGGCTATATCTCACATTCTATGAAATACTGCAGAAAACGATAAAAACATATTTATACTCTAGACCGTATTATTGTATGAATGTGTGAATGAAAAAGTAAAACGTTCCTACATCCTGAACGATAGATAATTGATGTTGAATGGGCCATAGTAATGTCAATTTAGCAATACAATTTAAAAAGTTATAGCCCTGTAGGGCGGCTACATGGTGTAGTGGGCAAGGCGCTCGCCGCGAAATCTGGAGACGCTGGGCTCGCCTGTTCGAGCCCAGCGCTCCACATTTGCTTTCAGTTTAGCTGGTCGTCCGTACTAATACACATTGGCCGTATTAGGGGGTGGGAAACTGATGGGTGGGGATCGGGCGTTGTGGACAGCGACTCCTACAGGTCGGTTGGTGCGCCTGCGCAGTAGAATCAGGAAGTGTCGGGCGCAGCGTGAGCCTCCCACGCATTACTCCTCGCCACTGAGAGATCGAGCTGCGCAGGTGAAAATATGCGACTGCTGTTACCTCAAGTACCGGAGGGGACTTGTGCTATGTATGACTTAGTCCACATTGCAGCCGGCTTGTGGGAGGCAAGAAACAGCGTTCGTGACAGGGGAGGGTTGAATTGGATGATACGAAATTGGGATGGGAGAAAATATAGAAAATGGGAGAAAAAGGGGATAAAAAAAAAAAGTTATAGCCCTGCAAAGAAGGTGAACATCTCCATAGACAAATAGAGCTGGCAGAGAGGCTACAAGGATGGATATAAGCTCCGGCAATGAATGGGTTAAGATATTGAACTGTAGTTGCATTCAACAGGTCGTTATTCAATAGATTAAATTAGTTTAAGAATAAAAAATTTCTAAAAATAAATAAATAAATAAATTTGTTTAAGAGAATCTCAAATACATTATTTTATTTAACTGTATAGTTAATTATTTTTTTAAATTTTTTTACAGTTTTTGTATTTTTCTGACATGGGGGCTCAACAATAAATGACAATCAGAAATGTCAAGTTGCATGTTGTTATTCTAACCAGCTTAGTTCTGTTGCATTTCCAATTTATTTATTAAAACTATAGATTTATCAGGGATCGATAAGGGAATCGATAAAGAATCGGATTGATAAGCAGAATCAATAATGGAATCGTATCGATAAAATCTTATCAATTCCCATCCCTAGTCACAGGGCTGTCGAATGCAGGGCTGAAGAGCTAGATGTCATAGCTTCTAAAATGTAAGGTCTGGTCTGTGTCTATTATGAAACGACAATTGCACGTCATTGGAATTCAGATTATTTTCGAACTGGGCGGGTTTTAGGTACCGAAATGTGGCACTGTTTGATCTAACGTGAATCGGTACTCTGTAGTATCGACGTAATCCGGTCGGTAATAGGGCTGCAACTAACGATTATTTTGGTAGTCGACTAATCTGTCTATAATCTTTTCGATTAGTCGACTAATCTAACGATTATTTCTGTCACACCCTCCATCTCTGCTTCCTGTGGGCGCGGCTCATTTCAGGGCTCCAGTGCATGTTTTACCTCACATGCTCACGTCTGCACACCTGTGAATGTCACCCTCCCTCTGCCTTAACATGATCCCATAGCAAATTTAAATAAGGACTCATGAAACATTTGAATGTGGATCTTAATTAAGCTACTTGCTTAATCAAATGTATTTGAATAACAAATACAATAATCAATCATAATAAAAACAAATTAAATAATACAAATTAAAATGCAAGTTTAAATGTAAAGATAATGTGCAAATGTTTTAAAAGTAGCAGCCTCTGCCCCAGCACTGTGGTTCTGATGGGGCTGTTATCCTGGTCCAGGAGGGTGACGTGGATCCACTCACTACACCAGGGATGGGCAACTGGCGGCCTGCGGGCCGCATGCGGCCCTCACCGACGCTCCATGCGGCCCCAGGCCAATATTTAAAAAAATAAAAATAAAAAAATTATACTTTTTTTTTTTTTTTCTTTTTTTACTAAGAAGAGTTGGCAGTCGACTATGGCTCCTTTCGATCGATTAGTCGACTATTTGACTAATAGGGGTCAGCCCTAGTGTGGACATATTCAACGCTGTTGAAAGTGCCATGCAGCAATATGGGGGTTTTGATAAATTGTTGTTACCGATGGAGCACCGGCAATGAAAGGAAAAAGCACAGGATTCGCCGGGCTTCTAAGGCAGAGTGGCGTTGAGTGTCCAATGCTGCACTGCATTATACATCAGGTAAGTTCGCTAACATAATTTCCATCTATTGTGGGTCACTAATAATGACCAATGCGAGTCGATTGTAGTCAAATTATATGCGAGGGTCGTTAAATAGTTTTTATTTTTTTTTATCTGATATAGGAGGCTCTCTGTGCCAAGAAGCTTGACTACAGCCATGATATGGATTTGGTTACCAAGGTTACCAATCTAATTCGTGGAGGCCAGGTCACTAAACCATAGAAAGTTTGTCTCTTTTTTGAAAGAGATGGACACTGATTATGGCGACTTGCAGCTACACACAGAAATCCGATGGCTGAGCCGTGGGAAGTGCTTGGAGAGGTTTTTTGCGCTGCGTAAAGAAATCCCCACATTCTTGGATGAGCAACTGACGAGCGACACAAGCGCATACTGCACTAAACTCAGATACAGCGTTTCTCTGTGACATGGCCTTCCTCACGGATATCACTTCGCACCTTAATCGCCTCAATTTGCAATTGCAGGGAAGAAATCAAACGGTATCGGATCTCTATGCACACATGAACGCCTTTAAGATGAAACTTGCCCTTTTCAAACATTGCCTTTTATCTGACCACCCGGACTTGTCCACACACTTTTCTGCATGTGAAGAAATGCGCACAGAGATGCGCACAGCTGACCCCAAATATAAGGACACATTCGGAAAGTACAGGAGCGACATTGAAACACTGCAAATGCAATTCAATGATCGGTTTGAAGATTTCAACGGCATGCAGTCACAGATAGCGCTGTTTGCCGGCCCCCTCACCGCTACGGTGTCAGAGCAGCCCCCACCGTTGCAGCTTGAACTGTGCAAGCTACAGTCAGATCCTTTTTTTCAAGCAAAGAGAAATGAGAGGGGAATTTCGTTTTGGAAACTGCTACCTGAGCCCCGCTTCCCACTCCTCAGGGACTTTGCCCTCTCTATGGCCAGTATGTTTGGGAGCACATACATATGTGAGAGCAATTTCTCAAACATGAAGCACATCAAGTCAAAGGAGAGAAACAGGCTCTCAGATGAAACATTATTTCATCTGATGCAGATCGCATGCACAAACATTGACGTTGACATTCCTGCTATTGTGCGCCAACGAGAGAGACCACAAGTGTCTCATTAAAGACGGGGGGGAGGAGATGATGAAGAGGTGTAGAGGGGGGGAAGGAGATGATGAAGAGGTGTAGAGAGGTGGGGGGAGAGATGATGCAGAGGTGTAGAGAGGGGGGGGATGATGGAGAGGTGTAGAGAGGGGGGGGGGATGATGGAGAGGTGTAGAGAGGGGACCATTATTATTATTATTATTATTATTATAACCATTATTGACCCACTGTGTGGCGAGGGTGAATGTCATGCCAATTTGATGAAGGGTCAATGGGAGGCATGTAGTATTGCACTTTACTTTACTTGCACTTTACTTGTTTACTTTTGTAGTGTTCAGATAACACTAATAACACAAACACAAAGCAGCATTCCTGCTGCATTTCACTACAACAGTAAATCAAAAGTGCAATAATAAATGATTTTGTTAAATGTATAAACTTTTATCCTGCTACTAAACAAAACATTCCTGAGTGCTTCATATCCATAACATGCATTTCAGTGTTATACTGTTTTGTTTAGTAGCAGGATACAAGTTTATACATTTAACAAAATCATTTATTATTGCACTTTTGATTTACTGTTGTAGTGAAATGCAGCAGGAATGCTGCTTTGTGTTTGTTGAGCAGTGGGCTTTAAGTTCATACATTTATTTTATTAGAAGCCTTAATTATAATTGATTCAGCTGTTTATAAATTCATAAAGTTAAAATTGCATTACTAAATGCATTTGAAATGGAATAAAAATAAAGTTACAACAAATTATAATTGTTTATATACCTTATTTATCACATCTGTGACTATTATGGGCTATTTGAGTGATGGGGTACTACTGGCGGGACTGCCGATAAACAATGCGGCCCACCAGATTGATTGTGGAAATTGTGTGGCCCTCACCATATACAAAGTTGCCCACCCCTGCACTACACCATCTCCAACAGCTGTAAGGGGAGAGGAGAGGAGGACGAGTCAGATCAGACAGACTTCTAGGTCTTTTGTTTGCTGTGTGCGAGTGAGAGGAGCTGTGTGTGTGTATGTGTGTGTCTTACTCTGATCTCATGCAGAGGAACACACCATTTACAAATGACAGCGTCCATAAAGGAACTTGTGATTGCATTGCTATAGCAAACTTATAAATCATCAGATATAAGATAGCTTAGGGTGACCATATTTAGATTTCCAAAAAAGAGGACATCGAGATACTTAATGATACTCAGGCATGCGTTGCTCATGGGACTACTGGTTGCACTATGTTTTAATGACGCCGCGTGCGCGCACTCCCGCGCATGCGTATAGATGTTCCCTCGCATAGCACAGACTAAAGACAGTGCCTAATTGCCTCTACGAATGGAATGTAACACATTTCATTCACAAGTTTTGTGTGAATGTATCTGAGAACGTTTTTGAACACACCTGACGACCGGCCGTATTGTTATGCAAAGTAGTACTTGTGGTAAAGCTTAGGTGGTGTTTCATATAAGGACTCAGACAGCGTGGCCATTTCAAGTAACGTCTGTATTCCTCTAACACAACTGTGCCTGCGCCACGCCTTACAGCAACAGCTATGGATGCCCGTAAGGGACATCCACTACATCTCCCCTTCTCCCAGGAATAAACCTAACCTCCTCAAGTATAAACATCCTCCAGTATATTCAGACATCTACTACAGACATCCATTACATCTCTCCTTCTCCCAGGAATAAACCTAACATCCTCAAGTATGTTGAAATACTGATGTAACATTACATAACATTCCTGCACAGATAGTACAGGTAAGTGCCTTCTAGCTGTAAGGTGAAGCACCCCCTTTTTTTTTTTTTTTTACTGAACGTAGTCCTTGAGCCATTCTGGCGGCTTTATCTGCCGTCTCGGAACGTCTCTCACTTTAGTCTCTGTACTCTCTCTCTCTCTAGTCAGGGCGCTTGGCGCTATTTCCTCCTCCGTTGTTTGCTCCTCCTGTGGAGTCGGTGTCTCTTGTGGCTCAGGGAGAGCTTGCAGATGAGCCATGTTCCTCCTCACCACCTCTTCTCCTGCCCGGACCACATAGGAGCGTGGCGTGTCAGCCTTCCTGAGCACCGTAGCTGGCCGTTTTGAGGTGGAGATCCACACCGATTGACCCGGTCTCAGTTCCGGCCTCTGTGTGGCCCGGTGTCTCTCATTAAAGTTCTGCGTCTGTCTCAGTTTCAGTTGGTAGTCCTTGTCCTGAAAGGCCTTCGTTTTGGGCCATTGTGGTTTCAGGTGGGCCGGCGCCTGTGGCAGTGGGGAGCGGAGCTTCCTGCCCATCAGGAGCTCAGCAGGTGATGGTCCATGCTGCAATGGTGTGACTCTGTACGCTAACAGTGCCCTGTGTGGGTCTTCATTCTTACTCAACAGTGACTTAGCCGTCTTGACAGCTCTCTCTGCCTCTCCATTGCTCTGGGCAAAGTACGGGCTACTTGTCACATGAGCAAAGTCATAATCTGTGGCAAAGGCGGCAAACTCCGCTGACGCAAACTGTGGACCATTATCACTCCGCAGGACCTCTGGGACCCCGTGTCTGGAGTACATGGCCTTTAACGCCTCGATCACTCCTTTAGTTGTGGTAATGGGGGTTTTCTCTATTTCAATGTACCTTGAATAGTAGTCTACTGCTAACAGGTAGGTGGTGCCCTTTAGGTAAAACATATCCACCCCTACCTTTTGCCACGGCCGCTGAGGCAATGACGATGGCATCATTGGCTCTGGATGCCTTATGTCGCCCTACGAAATGTTCTTCCAAACACGTAACCACAGTTGCATATACAAGCCTTTCCTGTGCACTCAGCTGAGTAGCATTTAGAATGTCCTCCGCTTCATCTCCCATGAAGTATATCAGCGTATTGACTTGGAAAGCCTCTCCTTTCCTATCCAGTCCCGATGCGACGCGATATCAAACCTCCGGATCCATCTCGGCCAGTTCTTGCCGTCTGTGCAGTCAAACTTCTCCGGTGCGCTGACATGGAAACTGTCCGTCTGCGCGCGACCTGCTGCCGGTGCTGGTGGCGCCGCCCTTGCTGCCGCTGGTGCCCCTTCGCCGTCCGACATAGTTAGCTAACGTTAGCTGTTGTGCTATCTCTTGTAATAGCCTGTAATATCTCTCTCGCCGCTTGACCAGTCTCTTCTCTTTGTCTCCTAGGTAATGGGTTAACCCTTCTGACATGGGTTGAACACTTCTGACACCATGTGGTAAAGCTTAGGTGGTGTTTCATATAAGGACTCAGACAGCGTGGCCATTTCAAGTAACGTCTTTATTCCTCTAACACAACTGCACCTGTGCCACGCCTTACAGCAACAGCTATGGATGCCCGTAAGGGACATCCACTACAGTACTTAGCGAGTTGGCGCATCAGTCGAGTGCAGCGCATTCATGTGTGCATGCGCGTGCACATCTGTGCATGTGCATGCGCGTGCTTCTGCTCACAGATTGGTTGCACAGCGTGCAACCCCGTCCCATGAGCAACGCATGCCTGATGATACTCAACGTTTATTCAAAGATGCATTATTGTTTTAATATATTTAAAGTATGCCTCCTCTGTATGGATATACAATTATTATTTATATTATTTTACTGTATATAACACAACAATATCTCTCTATAACCAAAGACACACCAAACCAAAGTTACTCAATCAACATGCTTGATTATGCCTAGAATTATCTGACAAATCTCAATGGCACAATAATAACTTAAAAATCAACCTGCCTGAAGAAGTCCACTATTATCCCTGTACCCAAAAAATCCAAGCCTGCTTGCCTCAACGACTACCGCCCTGTAGCTCTCACCTCCATAGCCATGAAGTGCTTTGAGAAGCTAGTAAAGGGCTACATCTGCTCCTCCCTCCCCATCAACATGGACCCCCTGCAATTTGCATACCGCCCCAACAGGTCCACGGAGGACGCCATAGCCCATGTGCTGCACACAGCAGCATCACACCTGGACAAGAGGAAGGGGAACTATGTGAGAATGCTATTCATCGACTACAGCTCGGCATTCAACACCATAGTCCCCACCAAACTCATAGCCAAGCTCAGGGACCTGGGCTTGAACTATGACCTCTACCAGTGGGTCTTGGACTTCCTGACGGGCAGACCCCAGGTGGTGAGAGCAGGCAACTGCACCTCCTCATCCATCACCCTCAACATAGGGGCCCCCCAGGGCTGTGTTCTGAGTCCCCTCCTCTACTCCCTGTACACACACGACTGTGTGGCTCAGCGGAGTAGCAACACAATCATCAAATTTGCTGACGACACAGTGGTGGTGGGCCTGATCTCTGCCAACGACGAGAGGGCCTACCTGGAAGAGGTCAAGGTCCTGGCGGGATGGTGCCAGGAAAACAGCCTATCCCTGAACGTCAGCAAAACAAAGGAGATGATTGTGGACTTCAGGAGGTCGGGGGTCAAGGACTACAGCCCCCTCAGCATCGACGGGGCACCGGTTGAGAGAGTCAACAGCTTTAAGTACCTCGGAGCCTACATATCCGATGACTTGACATGGACCACACACATTGACAGTGTTGTGAAGAAGGCACGACAACGCCTCTACTTCCTCAGGCGCCTAAGGAAGTTCCAAGTCAGTCAGAAGATCCTTAAGAACTTCTACTCATGTACAATAGAGAGCATCCTGACTGGCAACATCACCTCCTGGTTTGGGAATAGCACTGCACAAGACCGAAGCAGACTACAAAGAGTGACACGTTCAGCCGAACGCACGATTGGAGGGGGGCTCCCCACCCTCCAGAACATTTACAACAAGCGGTGCAGGGGCAAGGCTAAGAGAATCATTAAAGACTCCAGTCACCCGAACAACTGCCTCTTTGAACTGCTGCAGTCAGGCAAGCGATACCGGAGTCTCAAGGCGAGCACAGAAAGACTCAGAAGAAGCTTCTATCCCCAGGCCATCAGGCTGCTCAACGAACAATGAACACTACACAACAACAACCATCAAACGCACATAGCACACACATCCACACGCACACACTCACTTTAAACAAACACACTGTAGCACCCACTCCCCACACTTTATAGCACACACTCACTTTAAACAAACACACTGTAGCACCCACTCCCCACACTTTATATTTATTGATGAAGGATTGCACTACAACTCGTACACCTTACTGTAAATTGTACCTAAATTGTACCTCATCCCATTTCTGCTTTGCACTATATAGTATTGTACATTAGTACACTGCATAGTATTGTATATTATATGGTAACTCAGTTACGTCTACTCTGCATCGAACATTGTACATATGTCTATACTGAACACTGTGACCTCATTTTCTACTTCTAATTTACATGCTATACTATGTTATTTGATACTATCTTGTCTAGCACAGTCTCTGGAGTGTAACAGTAAGAAGCATTTTGTATGAAAGTATTCTGTACTTCTGTATGACAACTATTAAAGAAACTTGAAACTTGAACTTGAAACCTGTAACAAAATAATAGCTCTCTTTTCAAGTCTTACTGGACAAAAATAAGGTTTGTGTTGCAATTGTCGCCAGTAAATGCAATGCATTTTTTCAGACAAATCGTTATTTTTTTGTCATGTTTCAATGAGATATTGTGCAATGGTTTCTGCTGTCTCATTTGGTGTATTTAACCTTGATTAATTTTGTTTGCATGCCACCCCTCTTCCAGTCAAAGTACTGTATTATGATTGGGAATATTTTCACTGCTCCGTGGTTACTCCTGTCTGTAGAAACACCACAGTACTGGATTTGATTTGAGTGCTTCATGTGCGACATCAATCGAGTGGGGCGCTATAACACATTACGGATTTAGTGCGCACACTACTGAACTGTTTGGCCGTGTCAGAGTCTGGAAATGCCTTTTTTAGCAAGGCACTTGTGCAATCCATAGATTGTGATGTTTCACAGTATAAAATGCAAACGCACCCGCCGCTGCATTTACTTTACAGCATCCTCTGTTTTCCCTGGTTTAACAAAGAAGTCTGTCAACTTTGCAGACAAACTCTAAACTTGCACATGTCCATGTGCGCTTTAAGATCGCCTGCACCTTTATTGGACACACACGTGTATGTGCAAGCTTTGCACACGGTGCACTCCGCCTCCCATTTGTTCCGACGGGTCGGTACATTTGGAATTTCTTCTGCAGTTCATCTGTAAAAGTACATTTGCGCTTTGGCTTTGGCATTGTGAATGTGAGCTGCCGCTCTGTCCCCTTCCTGTTTGTGTGTGTGTGTAGTTGTAGAGCCGCCCACAAAGCTTCTCAGGGATTATGTCACACACGCAACAGAGTACCGTAGTATTCTGTGCAAGGCGCCAGTCAATTTAAGTACATGCAAACGGTCCGTGAAACATTTTCATGAATTTATAAACCCCCCCCCCCGGACGGCCCGGACAGGGCGTGAAAAGAGGACATGTCCGGGCAAAAGAGGACGTTTGGTCACCCTGAGATAGCTAGCATTAACGTTCCCTGTCTCTGCAGTCTTAGCCTAAAAAGTTCAACTTTTTTCAACTGAGAAAAAAAAGCAGGCTAGTCTAGACCATGGCGCTACTGTATATAGACAGTGGACGTTGGCACTAGCCCTCTTAACTTACCTAATTAATACTTCAGTCTGCAAAAATACGACACTTGGTGCTAATTCACGGAGCTGTAAACACCGGTAGCCTAGCCAAGCTCTAGTCAATGTGCTCTAGTGTAGGCTGTAAGCTTGGCGCTGTTTAACGTTAGCTAACGTTACATAGTAGTTGGTGGACATGCAGCCTCAACAACATATTAACTGAAATAGCGTTCGCTTAGCACGCATTATCCATGAGACATTCTGTTTTCCAACATGTAAGCTAAAACTTACCCATGATCCGAGTAGCTGTCATCACGGTTCCAGGGTGCTTGCTCGTGCATCACTGCTTTCTTCTTCTGTCGTTAGTACACATAATGCAGTCATGGCAGACAAGGGAAATGATACTGCCCCAGCACTTCCTGTAGTGCATTCGCGCAGTTTTGAATTAACGTTACCGGTTCTTTGTTTACTTTTTATATGACGCATCGACACAAAAATTCCACGTCGCAGAATTTTTATGATCGACGTTGTCGATTATGTCGACTAATCGTTGCAGCCCTAGTTGGTAACCTTAAAAAGTACAGAGTTCGGTACCCAACCTTAATTACAACACATTGTCAAAGTAGATTAGTAATCATAATTACCTACATCCTTTTACAACAACTAAATATATGCATTTAAATTTATTCACACATCGTTTCTGCCAGGTAGGCTTTTGTCTGAATCTTTACCAATACAAAAGTAATCAGACTACAGTAGAGCAATGTATCCATGTGGTTGCCAGCTAGCTTACTCTGCAAGCATCCAAATATGGAGCTGCTGCTTTCACTATTCAAACGGCCACAATTTTAAGTCAGGTTAGAAATGCATGTAGTGTTGCAACTTCCCTAGTACTTGTGAGATCCCACTAATCCACAAGATGATGGAGTTTACATTAACGGTTTAGGGAATATTGTTACGCTTGTATTCTCTGAGGGAAAGAGCAATCCAATTTAATTTGGGTACTTAGGATGCATTTTTAATGCCAGGTGTGTGCCTGGTGTCTCGCAATCTGGATGCAAGAGGCATGTTAATGCACGGCGTAAGGGGGTGCCTTATGTGTCTTCAACTGCTCCCCAACACACACACACGCACACACAAACAAACACAAAATTATGTAAATGCAACAGAACGGTGGATTTGCATGGCTCCATCAATGACATCTCAAGCATTAATGAGATTACTGGGAATCCCTTGTATAAAAAAATAAAATAAACTTTTCTTGGTAGTAATATGAACAGCTGTGAACACATTACGTATGCCTGTTAAGTCAGTGAACCCGCTCACGCAGATACATCCCGCTGATTTTGATGAGCTATGCCTCCAAATGAGTCCTTGGTGTTGGTTGGAATTGGCCAAGGACAATGAAGATGAGAGATACGCCATGATGCGGCTGCTCCCTCAGGAATCGATAGCGTGGCTTTGTCCCTGGGGCCAACAAAGGCTGTCCTCAGCTAAATCAATCCGGCGCTGGTTCCCCATCTAGGACATCTCTCAGGACAAACACTGTACAGGCTTATGAGGGGAGGAATGTGGAAGATAGTACTCGGGGTCATGAATGAATTCATGAAATGGCTGAGGTTCACGTTGTGTGACGTCCCCTTGTGTCACGCCGTGTCCAGCGCTCGTGTTACACGACACCTCCCTCCTAACCTTGCAAGGCGTGATAATCAACTTGCCCTTTAGGAGTCTAAATTACTTTCAGATGGCAGGAGAGATAACACAGAATATGATCAGCTGAACCGGATCTGACCTTGTCTCTCATGGTTTAATCTAAACCCGAATTAAGATTGATCGTTAAAATCATGGATGAGTCCTCAGCCCCCCCACGGTGTGTGACACAGCAACAGAGGGCAGAGAGACATAATATCCCGAATTGTTTTACAACATTTGCTTCACGTCTGACCTTTTTATAATTTAAGTTGTACTCCGCTAAACTAATTATTATTGACGTTCATTCGGAAGAGAATTCAGGAAGTCGCGGAGCAGAACTTTGTTGAGGTTGAATACAGATTTGAATCTACACACTAGGATATTACCTTGAAGGTATAGGAGAAAAAAATTGTGATTTGTCTGGTCTTTAATAAGCGATGTGGCTGAATCTGAAATGTCTTCTCTCTCTCTCTCTCTCCCTCCAGTCCGATGTCTGCTCTGAGGCCGGGGAGCTCCGTGGGCCGCAGGGTGTGGATTCTCCTCGCCATGACACACCTCACCCTGGACTTTTCCCTCTGCAGCCCCCTCAACCAGGGTCTGGGGATCAAACTCACGGCCAAACCTGCGCCTCGCTCCCGGTCTCGCTCGCAGCCCCTCTGGGACGCCCCAAATGTGGTCCATTGGAGGACCGTGAGCCCACTGGCACGCCGGCTCCTCAACCCCGTCCTCCCACCCCAGGACAGCCGGGCGGGGATGGGGCCCAAGGTCAGGGGTCAAAAGCATAGGAAACCGGTGCATAAAGGACAGGCAGCGTGCAGAGAGTGCCGGTTGAGATACTCTCAGACTGAGACGGGGGACTCTGTGGTGCCGGCGGCGGCAGCTCTCTCGGGCGGGAGCAAAGTGGACGCAGTCAGGTTGCTGCTGCGGGCGCGGAGACAGCTCAAGTGGGACAGCTTTGACAAGGAGGGACGAACCACTACCGTGGCCGGATTTATCGACTGGGGGCCCACGGGGACAGAGGACAGCGTAGACGAGAACGGTAAACATGCGCCCAACGTCACACTGTCCACTAAGGCCTTGACCACCATGGTGGCCACGACCACCACGACCACCAAGGTCCCGGAAAGGACGTTCACCGTGGTGACCACGCCGCAGGCCAAGAGGCTGAGCACCACCAAGGCCACCGTCGGGGAGACTGTCAAACCACCAAAGCCATACGGGGACACTCCAGGTGAGAACTAGATTGAAGAGAGAACAGATTTTCAAGTTTGTTTGCATGCTTTACAGTTGGAGTGAGATAATCAGAGATAACTTTGTAATTTGATAACGATTTCAATCAATCAAAACTTTCTTTCCATTAGCCTTTGGTGTGTGTGTGCGCGTGTGTGTGTGTGTGTTTCCCAGTCTGACACTTTATAGACTCTTCACTATAAATCACACAGCGATTTGAAGACAATATGTACAAATCTCCAAATGTATACCATATACAGTAAGTACACGGGGTCGACTATTTCTTTGTGAAGAGTCATAGTGGAGTGGACCTCCTTTGTAACTTGTGAGTGTCAGCCACATGAGGTGGAGTGCCCTCGACATGAAAACCTATAATTGCTGCCAGCAGGTGAACTCCTCTGTGCTTGTGTGTCTACAAGCAGCTTTCCAGGAATGCACTAGGTATGTAGGGCCTGGTACACCTTACAGTCAGCCAGAGCAGTGGACCATGAAGCATAAAACATGTCAACCTCCTTCCCGGATGGATAATATTCAGCCCTCCAGATCAATTGCACGCATTGATTCAGATGCTACTTATCTTGGAACTGGTTGTCAGCTACTGGCAAAGTTATTGCCTGAAAAGGACAATGAGGCTCTTTCCTTGCAGAAATAGAACACAGCTAAATAACCGATGATTGATCGCAGCTTTGTATTAACGGCAGAGGTGAGGGTCCAGGTCGTTGTTTTGCAAGTCCTGAGTAAGTCTCAATTCTTTACGCTCAAGTCCCAAGTGAAGACAGGCAAGTCTCAAGTCTGAAACGTTGGGTAAAGTCCTAATGCGTTCTTTACAAATGTAATGACATTTCAACATTTTAAAGCCAACCGATAATAGTTACAGTAGTAGTCTATTAAATGTAGATGATTCTGCACTGACACACAACTTCCTTCTCTGCTCACAAACTTGATTGGCAGATGAGAGATTGGTTCAAAGTGGAACTGTAATCAGCATGAAGTTGATTCACTGACATTTAACATTTAACATTTTGGGCTTGGGGAGAGTATCAAGTATTTCAGGACATACCGCTCAAGTCAGGGTGAAGTCACGAGTCATTGGTGTTAAAGTATTTTATGAATTTGTCGAGTAGGCCTACATATCTGATTTCAGCAGGATATTTGATAGTTTCAAACTAAATTGGATCCTACTGTACAGTATGAGCAGTGGAAGATCATTCAGGTTTGAATTACATGTATTGTAACACAATGCTCTAATCTGCGGCACAGATATCAGATAAATGTACCGTTAACACTTTAAGTGCCGAAAACGTGTTTAGGCGTCCTTCCCCGCCATGCTCAAGTTGCCGAGGACGCCGTAACTCGTCTTTAATATCAATATTTCAAAAATCTGTGATCGGAATCATATTTTCCATCCGCAGCCTTCACACACAGTTCTGAGCTCCTCTCAATCCTCTAGCGGTTCAAGAGCGCCATCTGGTGGCCGATCGGCAGAAGCGCCAAACAGGAAGTTATGTGGATGAAGTGCTGATCACCCATATTACTTCCGGGCACTCGCTATAGGTCCCGGGACTCCATCTTGATACACTGGACATCGATCGGTTGCAAATAACTCGATAAACAACATGATTTGGACGTATATAGTATTATACAACCTGGAAATGGACCGGGTATTTCGACATCCCATAATGGAAAACTGTCTACCCCACGCTGATCGCCCAACGGCCCGCGGAGACTGGGGTGAGTTTTAGCGTGTAATATTACCGCGTTCGACACTAACTGCTATGATGAACATTTGACCCACATTAGATGAATGGTATAACGCTGCCCACGGAAATATAAACGCCCCCTCGCCCATCCGGTCAACATCAGATGACGTGTAGTAACTTCCAGAAGTCCGTCCAGTTGGATTTTTTTATATCGCGCCGATTGCTATCAAACTGTATTTGATCATCAATATAATGCATTTGGGGCTATAAATCACGTTCTGGAGAAAGCTGCAGAAAGAGATGAAAACATACTTATACTTTAGATCAGGGGTAGGCAACCCTAGGCACGCGTGCCTGCATAGGCACGCAGGGGCATTTGCATAGGCACAGGGGGCAGCAGTAAAAAAAAATATATATATATATATATATATATATATATATATATTTTTTTTTTGCTCTGAAATATTATAGTGAAATATTTTGCACTGTTGTCGAATTTATCTTGTTGAAATCCTCCCACAGGTTCTTTTTACTACCACATATTTAATTGAGACCCTTTATTTGTTTATTATTTCAATTTAGCTGGAAATACATTGCTACATCATTCAGTAACATTTGCAGAGCCTTATAACAAAAACATTATTACGGTCACCATTGTGACCAGTGGGATTAATCAACAATTTTTATTATTTATTTTTCTATTTCATTGAACATTGCACATGTTAAAAGCCATTTTTTTTTACTCAAAATGTGAGTATTACCAAGTCAACTTGTGTTCTTAAAACAATGACAATAAACATAGTTTTATTAGGTTGAAATAATGTGGTTGTGTACTTATTTTTCTGTTAACTTATTATGGATTGAAAACTGAAAACCTTAATGCACAGTAACTGAACTCAATATTTTTAAGTTCTGGTAACTTATTATTATTTTTTTTACAGTGTAGTCTTGCGATCAATCAAAACTTATTTACACGATATACCTCACATTCACCCTCCATTCACATCCTGGTGTTCTCCTGGTGTTCTCCATTAGGCCTGTAGGTGGAGCTATGACAGCACACGTACAGTACACACACCGATGGTGTGTGATGTGTCCAAAAATGAATGGGCAAATGTGAGTGAAATGGTCGCACTGTATGCAGCTGTTTGTCTGCATTGCATCCCCCCCCCCCCCCCAACTCAGATTTAGGGTTGATACAACCATCATAATAATATTGTTAATAATAACAATAACAATAATGATGTAATAATGTAAAAATGATCATTAAAAATACCTGATTATGAGAAAAAATTATTACGATGCATGGAATATTGTTGAGGCACACTAGTTACAACTATATTTCAAACAGGCACTCCATGTCAAAAAGGTTGCTGACCCCTGCTTTAGATCATATTTTAGTATGAATATGTGAATGAAAAATGTTAACGTTCATACACCCTGAACAATACATATAGGACATTGAATGGGCCCTAATAATGGCAATTTAGAGAAATAGAATTTAAAAAGTTATAGCCCTACAAAGAAGGGGAACTTCTCCATAGACAAATAGAGCTGGCAAGGGATGGTATATCATGAATTTAGCCTTAGGCAATCAAAGTGTTAAAGTATAACTTTGTTTGGAACACTTTCATTATTACCACTTTTGATGTGGTTGATACTTTGTGATAAAAGTACCATAGTGTAAAAACACTCCCATGTTGAACAAACCCAAATGACTTGAATGGGACGTCTTGCAGATGGTGGAGTGTTTAACCCTTGTGTGGTGTTCAGGTCTGTGGGACACGTTTTCAATGTTTACTAAAAGATAAATTATACAATGAATCATTTTTAAACCTGAGACTCATTGGTCATGGCTCATTTTCTGTGAACAACATGATTTATTCAATTCACATTTATTGATAAACGTGATCTAGCAGGGGTAAATGGGCCTGGCAATATTAACCACACGTGCTTGCAATTGAGATAAAGTTAACATCTGTTAAGTATTTGTACAGCAATTGGTATGGCTTTATTGTCTTAACACTTTCAGTGCCAACGACAGGAAATCTTGTTAGTTCATATGCCAAACGTTGAGTGCCAGCCGACGAGAGATCTCGTTTTTAATTGTTATTTTTTTTATTTATTAGCGATTGCCATTCATTTTTCATCAATCTAGCCTCACGTTACCAGTGGGGGTCTGTCTGAACTCGAACAGGGAAAATACCGCCCCCTATCGTCTCTCCGGATGGTACTGCACCCCTTTGGATTGGATTGAATGAAACGCATGGAGAAAAAAAAGTCCTGCTTCCACATTTTACTTGTCAGACAAGTAACCGGAGACGATCCAAGTAATCGGCCACCACCAGAACAGCGGAGAATGTGTGTTTCCAGTACCCAGCGTTGGATCAATAAACGCGATCGATATTTGGAATGGCGATCAGGAATTGGAATAATCTTTTTGGAGAACATCTGATCTGAGGTAAGGAATCTATTTTACCAGTCTTGGGATAATCAGAGCTATTTTCACCTATATATCAGCGTGTGCCATATGTGTGTGTCTGTGTGTGTGTGCGATCAGGAAATAAGATAATCGATTTTTCAGCCCGCTTCTATAGCGTGCATAAGTACACATATACTATCGATTATCTAGCGTTTATTTGAAAACGATTCATAAATAGGCCAATTACAACGTCATTGATAAGCGACGGCCATATTAGACACATAGCCATAATTTAAGATATAGTTTATGCATTCGCAAATAATATTATCAATGATATCATATTATGAGAGCTCTGTCATTGAAGTGGGTGGTGGCCACACCGGAGGCGTGGCACTCAAAGTGTTAAAGGGGACATGCATTATAAATAGCTTTTTTCTGTGTTTAGCATGGTTTTATAGTAATAGGGGTTAGTATCAATGGGTCTGTGTCTCCAATTACCATATTGACTCATCAGTCTGGTCTCGAGTTCACGAGACCTTACCTCACTCAACTAAGCTGTTCTGACTTGACGGTATTGTTGACGTGAATAGGGTGATTTGCATAACTAACGCCCCCTCTATGGTTGACAGCGACAGCAGAGTGAGTGGAAAATCTTCACTTCCTCAAACAGAGCAAGGCAGAGAGCACATAGTGTAACCCGACACTTCCTCAAACGGGTTTTGACTGCGAGCAGGGAGCGGACGAGCGAGAGAGAGGGAGAGATAGAGAGGGAGAGAGAGGGACCCGTCTTTTCTCACACACGCAGCGTTTACACAGTGCTCCGTGCCTCTGTGTGTTCCTCTCTCTCTCTCCCGCTCTACCTCTCTCTCCCTCGCAGTCGAGCACCAGCATATCACTGTAATATCTTTGCGCATGCTCCCACGCGCACGCCCGTATTCCGATCCGTACAATAATAATCACAGGGGTATATATTGTCATCAGGGGAGGAAACTAACTTTTTGGCTTACCAGCCAACTGGCGGGTAGATGATTTTTTACCAGCCAAACAGATTTTTGACCAGCCAAAAATAAATCGCTAATTGTGATAATTACTTCTTTGTATGTCTTCGTCTAGATTGATTTTCAATCATAGTAATAATCACACCGTGTCTCTACTCTTTAAAATATTTATTAGCATAAAACATTAATGCTTCATAATATTAGTATAAAACATATTAACATGAAAGAGGGAACCATTCTGGACTGGGTTGGGCTGAACTGGGCAGTGAAAGGTGCTGGGCTGGACTGGGTTGGGCAGGGAAAGTTGGGCTGGTCTAGGTTGGACTGGGTTGGGCAGTGAAAGATGCTGGCCTGGACTGGGTTAGGCTGGGTTGGGCGGGGCTGGGTTGGGCTGGACAAGAGATGCTGGAATGGACTGGACTAAATACTGGATTGGTGAGTGTTCATTTTCCCCCAGAGTTCAGTCTTCTTCAGAGTTGGAGAGTTCGCCCTCAAAGTGATTTGCTCCCTTGCTCTCTGCCATGAAGTCTGGTCTTCTTTGACGGATGGAATCTGTGTGCCACATGTCTATGGCTGTGGAGGGGTCATACTTGTAGATCTTTGGTGAGTTGAGCTGCACCATGAGCAGATCTGTCAAGGAGGCTGATGTCAGTGTGGACCTCCAATCAGTCTTGACCTGCAAAGTATTCAAATCAAAACACAAAGAAAAGTGACTTTAAGTAAGTGACTACATTAAGTTACTAAAGTTAGTGAACACAATTTTCTGGTTATCACACAAGATTAAAATGGTAGTGTGTGTGTGTGTGTGTGTGTGTGTGTGTGTGTGTGTGTGTGTGTGTGTGTGTGTGTGTGTGTGTGTGTGTGTGTGTGTGTGTGTCTTAAAATAATTTACCTGCTTCATTGTGTTAAACCCATGTTCACAATCTGCTGATGACGCTGGGATAGACATAACAAGGTCCTCATTTCATTTTACGCATAGATCTTTGTCTTCAGTATTACCCACTGGTCAGGGATGTTCTCAACGCAGACCCCATTGGAGTTCAGGACTGGTTGAAAATGAGCGCAGAGGACATTGACTTCTGTCTAGGGATGGGTACCTTTCACATTTGAACCGATACCGGTACCTGTGAATCGATACCGGTACCCAACGGTACCTTTTTTCGGTACTTTAGTCTCAAGAAATTTAATTTACCTACCTCAGTCGTAAAAAAAGAAAATCCAAACTTCAAATAACTACAATTTCGACAGTTTTCGGCTTGTCATTGCTCTGACTGCTTTGTTGTTGAATCAAGTCAAATCCTAGGTAAGCATATATTGTGCGTGTGAACGTTGACATGGAGAAAAAAAAAGCAAAAAAAAAAAGTTAAAAACGTTTTTTTTTTTTTTTTTTTTTTTTTTTTTTGGTTTCTCACTTGATTCGATACTCAGTAGTACCGACGTGTTTCGGTTCGGTACCTCAAAAGTACCGAATTCGGTACCCATCCCTACTTCTGTCTCCCCAAAATCTGGGTCAGGGAATACATTTAGTGAGTCTCCCTGTTATCTCACAAAATACACCTCCATGTCTAGTCTACATGACAACATAGATACTACCTTTGAGACACTAAGATATAGTTAGCTAGCCTGCCTTTTGATACAAACGTGTGTAATAATTAATTCTGTGTAATGTACAATGTGTCTGTACCTGATTCTTAATCCTTAACAAACCTGCTGCTGCATTTTGTGAAGCTGGCCAGTTCCTGAAGCTGGCCAACTTGGTGGCAGCCAGTACTCCTGAACCAATGTCTCCATATCTGACAGTCAGGCTCTCTTGGAGTGCTGATAGGAGGGTCGCTTCTGGTGACTTCCCTGCCCTGTCACTCCTGGCGTCTGTTGCTACTCTCAACTCTACTCCCTTAAATGACTGGCCACTGGTGGCCTCCATCAATGGCCCTTTTCTAATACAGAATTATACATTTAATTATTGCATAACTTTTTAAATCTCATTCTCAAACATTAAATCACATCATAATTGCCTGAATGGTTTGCTTTCACTCACAGTATAGCCATGATGATCAAAGGGCACAATAATGACAGTGGCAAACCTTGTTTTGTATTTCTCGAGCACAGCCTGGGTTGTGAGCTTCAGCCAATGTGACAGCTGACTTCTGGAGAGTTGCTGAGAGCTTGCTAAGATGACCAAGGACATCATGCAGGAACCCACAGAATTTCACAGAGGTTCGCTCTGTTAAGCGTACTTGTGTGGTAAAAGTTATAGAGTCCTGTAAGTAGTTCATCCACTCTGAGGAACATGGGATTCTTCTTTATAGACTCAGAGCAGGCCAACTCAAGGCGGTGGGCCATGCAATGAACACCCACAACATAATTTTTACCCTCTCTGAGCCTGGTTATGACTCCAGTCTTCACCCCTGTCATAACTGCAGCCCGATCCGTGGCACAGGCCACCAGTTTCTCCTCCCAGCCCTTGCAAACACTGTCCATCTGGACTTTAATAACCTGGGCTATGTGCTGCGAGTCTGCCTTTTCCACATCCTGTATCCCCACAAACCGCACCTTCACTTCCCCTCTACTACAAAACCGAATGTATACCAATTCCTCTTCTTTGACTGCTGTGTCGGTGGATCCATCCGACATAATGGAGCAGAATTTGGCCGGCTCCAATTCGACTTGAAGCTGGTGTCTTTGATCTTTGGCGATGTATTTGATGAAAACTTTGCACTCCTTTCTATTTCGGTATGTGTCCCCCACCGGCAGCCCTTTCTTCTCATCTAAACTGCAGAGACAAAATGGGTGATTATTAGCTTGTTAAACTGATGTTACCGTAACCACCAGTCCCCACCCCACCTACCCAACCCCCTCCAATGTACAGTTTCTTCCCCCTCAAATGATACTCTTTTTTAGAAACTCTGTCTCTTAAACAGTTTCCAACGCCATGGTCTATGTGACAGGTGTTGTACTCTTAAACAGTACTGTATTTGCAAAAATGTCATAAATGTCTGGATGGAACAGTACTGTCTATCTGTATGTCATGTATGTCATATATGTTATGATGAATTGAAAATGGGGGACCCTGATGTAAACAAGAAAAACTTCTTTCTCTGGTCTGCATCCCCTTAACAATGGTATGTATTGAAATAATTGAGCTGTACTGTAATGTACCCATTCTGTAATCTGTTAATAACGTTTTCAATCAATCAATCAGACTCTGTCTTGAGCCATCTAGTGTTTTATATCTATGACTAGCTACCTAACGGTACCTTGGTAGCTAGCGTTATGTTTAGCTATGACGTTATGTAAAACAAAACAACTTACTCGCACATCCAAGTAAAATCGGAGAAGGGTCACCCTTGCTTTGCAATTCCGTGGGCACTGCGGAAAAGAATGGCTATTTTCCGCTGATTAGCAGCTGAAAGTTGGGTGAGAGCACGGACAGTCTGAGATGCCTGGGCAGGCTGGGCTTTGGCTCTGGTGATTATCACACTATCGGCGTGTGATTTGGACCTCTCATCGAATTGTATGCTTTCTAACTTAATTGTCGAGCATCCAGCAATAAAGGAATTTCGTTTATCTTTTGAATGTGCACAACACACCGTGCAGTTCATTGTGCCCTGCTTAGCCCGATACTCCAGCCACGTTCTCTCCTCACCAGACTCACTGTATCGCCATTTCTCAACGTATTTTCGAACGTACTTCATTTTTTTTGGACCTTCTCTGTCGTGTCGCTGGTAGACGAACTCGGTTCTTCTGTCTGGGGCTGGGCATCTTCTGTCCTCCTCTTTTTTCCTGGGGGCAGTGGGGGCTGCACCCCCGGAATGTATTTCCACATTTTTGTTTACCGGGCGGTCAGTCGTCAAGTCAAAGTGCTCGCGGTTATTATTTTCTGTCAACCTAGTGGTAGTGATGTAGCGTAGGTATGCAGGTAGAAGGGAGGGGTCTAGTCGTGCATGGTCTCGTGATGTGAGGTTCACATTTCTGTGAGCGAATCAGCAGATTGCAGAATTTTTTATTTATTTTTTTGTCGCCAGAGTGGCAAGTGCTCTTCATGAATCACTCGCCAATCATAAAGAATACTCGCATTTGGCGAGTAAAGTGGCCTAATTTCCTCCCCTGATTGTCATTTGAAACAAGTTACCAATGCATTGTATCCAGCCTGAAATCCAAAGTGAGAAAAATTTGGCTTTTGAGTACTTGATAAGAAATATAAAACAATGAATTTTTTGGAATAAAAGCTTACAGATGTGTTCAATAGACTCACAGGAATTGTGTAAAGTTGCCCAAATAGTGTTAGGAATAGCAATGCATGTCCGCTTTAAAATCAGAATAATGTTGTGGGTCCACCACACCTGTGAACACTGGGTGAGAACACTGCATGAGGGTTAAACCAACTTGCGTGGTTGACAGTTCAAGCCTTTCCACCACCTTTTAAGTCGGCCTCTCATTACCGCCACTCTTTATTTACTATGGTACCGTGAGGGAACAGAGCTCTCAGTAGTATGTCCTGGATCATGTTAGGGTTTCAGTGTTATCCCTGCAAGTGTCTCGTCTGTTTGAAATACCTCCGCATGTGCCACTTTTATGGGCGGTTTCTCTGCTGCGAACACATGAATCCTACCGACTAGACATGTTAGATTTACAGTTTCATTAAGTCAACGAGGAAGCCGGGTTCTCCAATGGACTATACAGGTGGCCATAAAACTTCTGTCACGTTTAATGGCATACGAGCAGGCACTATGGTAATTGACTTTCCCCCCATTGGGCGCATTTACATAAGTGTCATACAATTAGGCGGTTGCCGCCAGGGACGATCGAACGTCCAGAGGAGCGAGTCGACCACTAAAAGCGTTAGCGGTGATTAAACGTTTAAAGGACCTGCTGCATCTGAACATTCACCAAATGCTTGCAATATACAACTCTATTAGGCTACTTGTAAATGTGGTCTGTGGCAGGTTAGGTCTGTAAGGGTCTACTAGACACTTTGGCAGGTAAGCACCAGATAAGATAAGATGATCCTTTATTAATCCCCTTGGGGAAATGCGGGCGTCAAAGCAGCACAAAACCTTCTCTTTTCTAAAAAACAACAAAGAAAAACATAATTTGGTGGGTAAATAGGGGTGGGAATCACCAGAGGCCTCACACTACGATATTATCACAATAGTAGAGTCATGATATTGTAGTGTCACGATATTGCAATATATTGCTATGTACTACCTTTTTTTAACTGCAAATTTATGTCCCCAACGGAAAGCTTTGTTCATCTGCAATAAAAATATATATACATCATCTGTTTTATCTAATTAGAACATTTTCAGTCTGTTCACCTCAATCATTTGTATTGCAGTAAAATGGGATTGTTAAGCCAAAAATAAATAAATAAATGTATTAATTAACATAATACATATATATTTTATATCAATACTTGCTGTCACTATCGATATATTACCGGCACGCAAAATATTGCGATATATTGCTTTATCGATTTTTCCCCAGCCCTAGTAAATAACGTAATAGGTTGGTGGAATAACAAGTTCACTAACTAATTGTGGTCAGTTGATTGTGGTCTCTGTAGCTACTGATGAGCCAGTTTTTTATAGATCTTAAAGGTCCCATAGTTTATGTATTTTCAACAGTTTTATACGACTTCCTTGAATCTGTGGAACATGTTTGCTAAGAAATTTGTCTAAATGAAATTAACTTTTTCTTCCCTTGTATTGAACCGTGGGTGCAGCAACACATTATAAATTCATTATTCCCTTCCCTGCCTGGCTATCCCACATGCAAAAGCAAGAATAATTTAAAGCTAATTGATTGCTTGTGTCATCACAAAGGGCAATAATTCTGAAAAGCTTGTTATGGCTTGTTAATCTGCTACATGTTTATCTCTGGCCAAACGACAAGGAGTGCCTACCTACAGTATGTCAAGTCCCAAGACTGATGTGGCAAATTTCTTGTCTCTCTGGTCTCTCTAAACTTGCTGTCAGGTTCATTCTACTTTGTCCATGGTTGCCCCGTAGTGTCGTTGTAGTAGTAGCTGCTACTATCGATCCACAATGATGAATTACTTTACCACCTAAACAAAGAAATATATAAAAATATATATATAATGTTTAAAGGGGCGGCTGGGTGGCGCAGCGGACATTGCGCTTGTCACCAACGCAAGAGACACCGGGTTCGAATCCGGCTGTCGGCGTTGCCTCCGGCTTGAGCCGGCCGTCATACTGGCTCGATTGGCAGAGTCAGCGGGTGGAAATCGATGGGTGGAAATCTGGACGTTGTGGACAGCGACTCCTACAGGTCGGTTGGGGGACGCCTGCACAGCAGAGACAGGAAATGGCGGGGGTAGTGTGAGCCTCCCACATGTTACACCTCGCCAATGAGAGTCCGCGCTGGCAGGTGAAAAGATGTGACAGGCTGCCTCCTCGTGTACCGGAGGGGACACGTGATGCAAGGCTTCTATCATCCCTACAACTGACCAGTGGGGGGCATATGCGAGCAACATTCAAGACAGGGGAGGGGAGAATTGGAAACACGAAATTGGGATGAGAGAAAAATAGAAAAAATAAGGAGAAAAAGTGGATCAAAAAATATATATAATGTTTAAAGAGATGGTACAGAATACATCTGTTGCATCAGTAATACACAGTCCATAGACAGTAAGTAAACTCAGTGGTTAAACACAAAACAAGAAGGTCTATGGTTCAAACCTGACAAAAGAGCTTCCTGTGTGGAGTTTGCATGTTTTCCCTGTGTGCGTGGGTTTCCTGCGGGTACAACGTGCATGCTAGGTACATACTCCTGCCATTGGACCTCATTCACTAACATTCTCGTAAGTTTCCTCGTAAATAACGTCGTAGGAAGTTCGTAAGAGGAAACCTACGCAGCTGCGAATTCCTTGAATGAAGTAAGTCACTCATTCTTAAACTGGAAGCGCATTCTCGTACCTGAATTTGCATACAGACACGCCCTACCAGCTCTGTATAAGGCAAAGGACCGTGTGCAAAACTGCAAGAGGCTCAGCATTGCATCTGTGTTGTGCTGACCCCCGTATTCAACAGGTAGTGCGGAAGTGATTTGCAACTGATCAAAATTAGATTAGATTCAAAAGTATTGTCATCATACAGCACAAGTTACATTACAATGAAAATAAGTTTGGCATCTAACCAGAGTACAAATGTAACAGTAAAGTGCAATAGTAACATGGACAGGTGATTAAACTGGGTATAAAATATATAAATACTACTGAGTAATAGTGCTCATCAGATGCATGTACAGAGTTGTAGTATTCATGTGTACGGTGATACAGGTATAAAGACCCTATAGTAGTAAGTCATACTGTAGAACATGACATCTCAGCCCGACTGTCGACCAGCGGTGCCCCTTCAGCCCAACTGTCCACCAGCGGTTCCCCCGCAGCCCGACCGTCCACCAGTGGTGCGTGTGGCAACATGGTCCAGGTGATGCTGGACAGCCAGGAGAGGGTCGCC